>NC_056728.1:1668866827-1669178417 GCF_019279795.1 Protopterus annectens
CTTTTTAGAAATATATATGCAGATTAATTATTTGTCAATACATATCTTACATTTCTCTTTGTACAGCCAGTTACTGTTATCTCATAAACATTACGTATTTCTATGCTGATGGACTTCTGTTTATATATATATATATATATATATATATATATATGTGTGTGTGTGTGTGTGTGTGTGTGTGTGTGTGTGTGTGTGTGTGTTATGCTTTCTGTAGCACATTTATCTTATATCAAATATCTTCAATAATGCAATTTTCTAAACGTATTACCTGTATTAAATATGCACCTCGTAAAAATTTACTTACTATAGAACTCTGGCCTTTTTTTTTCTTTTTTGCCTAAACCTGGTCTATCCACTCAGCAGGTGGTCGGCCCCATGCTTTTTCAGGTCATCATACCTGTGTTGTCAATGCTGGCCAGAGCGGATGATCCCTGGGTGGGTCTTCAGGTGCCCAGCCAACCCCTACCAGATATTGATTTTCTTCCAGTCACTGCCTTTAATGGACACCTCAGTCTTTTCCAGATATGATGCCTCCATAAAACTGAGCATGATCTTGGTCTCTTTATTACACCAGCTTGGAGCACAGCCTTGTGTCTTACTAGATGCTGCTATGACTGGAAGCACCAGCACCAGAATGAAGAAAATATGAGCAGGGCTATGGTACAATGTTTTAGAACCACTCTCTTTGGTGTACCTTAACCAAAACCAGATATCCAACAGGGTTATTACAGCAGGTAGTGTTATTACTGGCAAGTTTGATTTAACCAAAAACGTTTTGTCACAGACACGTTTTTTTTTTTTTTTTTTTTTTTAAGGAATACATTCTAATTTGACTTATATTGTGCTACAAAAATACAAAAATAATTTCCATTATCTGATACTTATAATTGTCACTGTTTGTATACCTTGCCTTAGCTATCTTTTTGGAAGTATAAAGCTGCAATATTATACTTTCCTTCATTGTAGCATCAAGGATACATTTTTGGGGGGCAGGTGAGTTGCATAAATAAATCTACCTACATGGTTGATCATTAATTTAAGTTTTTAGTGGGTACAAGTGACAATGTCAGAGAAGAGTAGATGGGTAGAGATAACACTGTGTTGCTGTAGTAACTGCAATGCATAAACTCCATTTTGTTTTATCTGAGTATTTTTTCATATCAGCTTAACTGAGCATATCTGTGTGCTCCTGCAGCATGCTAGGACTTCTCTGCTGTCTGTGGCATGTTCACAGTAGTCAGAATCCGCTTTCATAAGCATGGTAGACCATTTTAAGTCCAAAAGTGTAAGTATTGCTGCAATTTATAGAGTTAAATGTAGACAACCATAATTTGCATACAGAACATGTAAACAGACCTAAATTTATGAGGAAAAGTTGAATATTGCCATATTATCCGGCCATTATTAGACTTAGGCAGAAAATATGTTAGGAACCACAGACTACTAAAAATAAAGAAATAAAAAATATAACTTAATAAGAATCACTTACAAATAGGTAACAGTATTGAGATAATTTAAGGAAATGTTGGTTTTATAACTATCATGTGCATGTTAAGATGGGTGTTAATGAATACTGTAAACTGTGGAAGTGGGAGTTAAGTACAGCAGCACTGCTAATGATTAATAATCACTAAGGAAATTACTTTGCTGTAATACTTTGATTGCACATATGTGGTAGAAATGTAGTCATTCAGTTGTGAACTGCTATAGTGGTAAGGTTTTGTGACTTGCAGTGATAAATGAAAAATGATATGAATATATGACAATGGTGGTGGTGGAGAAGGATAAAACTGTTAAAAAAGTGTTTGCTTTATTTATGTGAATGTACTGCAACTGATGTTATAGCAGAACTTCACCTGGCAGGATCTATTTAACATGTGCCTTACACTGCCAATTAGGCTACATACTTGTAGCTATAGATAACCTACAGTACTGGTCTGTGCCTAATTCTGGAAGAGAATGACATGTGTGACTGTACAGGGCTTGTGTAGGGCATAAGCAGTCTGCAGTGTGTATTTCACTATAGGATTTGTGCCACCTAACTTTTTTGGAAGGTGGCAGGCACCCATGGTCATTGTTGCGCATTTTAAATGATGATTACATCCTAAATTTTTGGGTGTGTGACTGTGGCCTTTTTTGTCTTTTCTTTAATATGCAGTAATGATGCAGAAATAGGGATCAAGGCAGATGAAAGGATAACTTCAGCCATGAGGAAAATCACATCGTCATGGCAACCCTTAGGACATACTGGAAATGTCTGTTGGTAATGGGGGGCCCAGACAGAGAGAACAAAAGCCTGGAATTAAGTTGCCTTTGACATTAATGCAGTGGACAACAGAAATAAGAGGGAAAATGATATGGTAGAACATGCCAGAAGCAAGGTGAGGTAGGTTGATATTGCTTGTACCTATAATGGAGGAGAGGGGACCTCCAACAATTATCCAATTAACACCAGATGAAGAATATCCTCTCTCTATCTGTGGGGATGACCATGGCACAGAAGATGATGGTACTGGAATAATCAGAGGTGGTGTGGACACTGGCTATTATCAATAGCTACAGCAGCAACACTTGTCTACTCATGAAGGTTGGTTTACAAATCAGTAAAATCTATTAATGTAGAGAACTGAATGCTGACAATGAATGATTACATTAAACAAAGAACATTTACTATAACTAAGTGACCCTTCTATTTCAGCACAAAATAGCATTATAGGCAGTGTGCACAGTAAGTGTGCCTCACACCCCCTTAATAAACATACAGTAATATTTGTGATTTCATTGCAAGTAATGATTATAAATATTATTTTACAATGTTAGCATCAGAAACAAACAGTTCAATCATACCACTTAATTTGGAGGATATCAACAGCAGCATGGCTGTTAGTAATAATGATGAGGAAAACTTAGTTATGTTTATGAGGCAACCTGAGGAAAGTGGCAAACAGTCCCCAAGTTTAATGGCAGGATCTCACACCCCCCAACATGTTACTAACACTGCAGGAAGTGACAGTGCATCACAAGAAAATACTGACACTGCACTCAGGTTTTTACAGCAGGGAAAATCAGGCACCTCTACACTAATATCTCCAAACCCAAATAAACACTCTGATGATGATGGCAAGCATTCAGAGATAACAGTGTCTACAGTGATGCCTTTGTAAGGGGGTGACAGGTGCAGGAGTTTGTTACAGCTACCCCAGGAAACACAGAAGGCAATGGCTGCCCAGCAGCAAATGTGTCTTGACATTGTTAGTGCTGAGAGCACTGCCACAGGCAAGCAGCTGGAAATGGTCGGAGCCCTCCAGGATATACATGAGGATTTCCAGCACTACTTGGAAATGGCACAGAGTAAGGATAATTCCATGATCACACTAATGTGTAGTATGTCGACACACTAAACATCTGTGGCCACCTCTATTTGTACACTATGTAAGACTAACCAGACTCAAGTGGGAGTCACTGTTGGAAGTGAAAGAGGATGGGGTACTGTAAAGATCCATGGGACCAGATCATATGACATTCCAAGTGTTTCTCAAGAAAGTAATGTAACTAGTCAGGGAGGACAATCACAACAGATTTCATGGGTTTATCCACACCTACCAGAACCTCTAATTTGAGGCCCCGATCATGTTCATGAAGCACTGTCACATAGGGTGCCTGCAGGATCACCTGCATCAATTAGGTCACAACCTTGATCTATCTCACTCTGCAGCTCTCATGACACCCCCTATTCAAAATCACGTCCATCGTTGCCTAACTTATCCTTATGAAATGTATAAGAGTCATTTGATCTTACACTACTGTGAATTAACTTTGACAAATTCTGTTACTTACAATTTTACCTTCATAAAGGTTTAAGTAGAAGGGGAAAAACATATCCTACCTCCAAAAACTAGGGGGGTGGTGGAAGTTTTAACAACTGTATGCATCACATCTTTATAATAATACTGCATAACATAACATAACATGACATTGCAGTCATTAACATCACTGCTTTATACATTAACATTCCAATAGCTGGCAGTTACCTACACCTGAAAAGAATTAGTACACCACTTTTCATGGAAACACATTAATGAGAATCTTAAATGAGTGCATGCCATTTAAACAAACACTGCCACCACTTCACCCTCACCACTGCATAAATGATGAATTTTTTTATCTATGAAGTCACATATTACTGTGTATGACAAATTAGAAATAATCTGTTGTTCAGTACCTCAGCAAACAATAGACTTTGATCTGATAATAAATTACAAAGCATGAAAAGATGATATATTTTCATTTATGCAATGCATGAAGTTATCAAATATTGAAGTAACTGCTTTTACTAATTATACCAAATCCAAATGAGTACATTCACTACAAACCTACATATATATATATATATATATATATATATATATATATATAGATAGATAGATAGATATATAGATATGTAGCTCCCACTGTATTTCATTTAGAAGTAATAGACTGTAGTTTCCCATTACACCACAAGATGGAGCTCCTTTTCAGAAATATAAAAGACAATTTTGAAAGTGAAAGAATGGACTGGAACACTAGCTGAAGGAGGGAAGACTGAAACACATAGCTGAAGGGAAAAGGGCCTTGCAGCATGACTGGATTTTCTTTTCTAGTGCTTTGGGACAGGGAAGTGAAGTAGTAGATTGTGTCTGTCTCTGGCTGAAATCCTGGATGATGGTATTTTGTGGAATCAGGAGAGAAGTCTGAAACCAGTAGCTCTATGACTGCTATGATTCAGCAAGAAAATGAGTTCTCTTGGGCTTAGTATTGAGAATCCATAGATGATTACCAGAGTTCTAGTAGGTGATTCTCTAATTTTCTCGTCAGAGGAACCACGGTGCCTAGTCACTCTCGATAGAGTGGTGAGAGGCTCTGGCAGTCATTTTTATATTTTTATAAGATTGTGGTTTCCCCCTCCCCAAAATGCTTTGTGGATTACAAATAACTGGAATTCATATGAGCTCCATCTTGGGCCCCATCATGCCAGCAGCAAGACTGTAAATAGTCACTGGGCAGTGAACAGGGTATAATAGAGTGTTTCATAGTTGGTCTGTTTAGAATTGATCAAGGGGGCAGAGGGTGTTAGTACTGCTGAATGGCATTGCATTCTCTCATATTTGTATTGTGGCACAATAAATCTTTATTGTTCAATGATAATGCATTTTGCCTTGTTAGTACTGCTGCCTTAAAGAATCTTTACTGCTCAATGACATTGCATTTTCTCATATTTGTATTGTTGCATTATAAAGTCTCATGTTCAATGACACTGCATTTTGCTCGTGTTTGTATTGCTGCATTATAAAGCTTTACTGCTCATTGATATTGCCTTCTTTGTGCATGTATGAATGTCAAGACTTTCTTCTGTTGAGTTCTGGGGAACAGGGTGAATGTATGTTTTTATTGCATGCATATCTCACCTTGCTTTATTGCTAACTGGTGCACTGTTGAAATAATTTCTTTATGGTTGTGCTATTGCCTTTTTAAACTAGATGTGTCACCTAGAATAAAATCTGTCCCTCTTGCCACCTTGGTGTGTTGGGCCTATAATGGTGTCACCAGAGTCAGGTAGGAAGGAACCCATATCTCTTCAGCTACACCTGCGGGTGCGCTAAAGATAGATAGCACTTCTAAAAAGTTATTTTGCAAAATCGTTAAAGAAGGTTATTATTACTTATATGCTGCCTTTCAACATTACTGAACAGGAGTCAGTGAGCACTCAGGCATGTGTTCTACAAATAATAATATGATTAACTGTTATGAAATAAAAAAAACATTTTAAGATGAGACAAAATGTCAGATTAACAGTGACAACAGACCATGCACCACACATCATAACCCTCAAATATCACTGAATATATCGATTATACTCTGTGTGTTTTTTACAATAAAGAACTCACTAACCTGAATGTCACAGTCCATCGCTCTGGACTAGAAGCTGCCTCTTTAGCCGTGCAGCTGTATACCATGCACAAGCATGCCACACGCAGTCCATTACTACTGCTAATGGCTGGTCATCATTAGTCATAATGGGACTGGAACTGAGCTGCAGTGACACCATGGGTCACCTCACTACCAGACTGATGCATCATCATGTTATACAGAATACAATGTGCAGTAAGTGTCCTGTACTCAGTAGTTGGGTCATACTGAAGGGCATCCCAAGACACATCCAGGCACCTGGAATGGCTCTTCAGGAAGCTGAAGGCATGTTTGGGACAGGGACATGTTATAAGTCTCTTCTGCATCTCCACTTGCATTTCTCACTGGCATCTTGAGCCATGACTCCAGTGGATATCCAGCATCACCTGAAAAACAAAAAAAGAGAGAGAGAGAAAAGGGGTGGACAAAAAACAAAGAAAAAGTGATTTAGTATTCAGCAATACATTTTACCCTAAATAACTTAAATATAATAAAAAAATAAATGTTTGTCAACTTACCAACAAATTACCACTGGGCACCCTACCATGCAGTAAGAAGCAGTACAGTAAGCTAGATTGCCAGATATAGGAATCATGTGTACTGCCAGGATGCTGGGCACAGACTTTGGTGATGACTAACAGGCAATTGATGGAATGGTCGCCTTTGCTATTGCAGTACCATTCCCCCTGTGGACCAGAAGGGGCTCTAATTGCAAGAAGGGTGAAATCTATTGCATCAAGTACCTCAGGGAAATGTGCTACGCCATAAAAGGCACCATAGTCCTAGCTTTGTCCTATGGTGACACTGAAATAAATGTACTAATCCACACATGGCAAGAATCAAATTGATCAACATTATGCATGTTGACATTTTACTACATATGCGCTGAGTATTATTCTCATCTCATGCAAAACAATAGAAAAAAAAAAGCATCAATTTTTGCAGGGGGGCAAACTCCCATGCACCCCTCGATACCTCCTGCTAATTATGTATTCTAACTCCGACATCACACAATCACCAGGAAAAATTGTATATTCATCTATCAGGGGATGATCTATCTCAAATGCCTGTCAACATTTTGCTTAGTCGACAAAACAGATGACCAAAGTTTTGACCTTATTCAGCTCTCCCATATATCTATCTATCCACCTATCTCTATCTATCTATCGATCTATCTATCTATCTATCTCACACACAAAGGATGGCTGAGGAACTTGAACCCTGTGAAACAATGTCATTTTTGTGGATTTACAGTTGTTAACCTAGTAAAGATTTCAGCACTCAACCTACTTCTGAAAGGGTTAAATCACTGAGCAATGTTAAGTCATGTGATTTTAATTAAATGTATTTATTGAGGTTTTGAGTAAGTACAGCTTGGTCTGAAGAAGTTCCATAAGTGGGACGAAAGCACTTACCAGTTGTATTTTCTTGTTTTTATTTAAGTAATAAAAGTGAAATAGTTTTATTGTATGACCATTGGCATGTTTTCTTTTCTTTTCTACTTATGAACCTTTTCAAACCAGACAGTGAAAATCTAAAAATATAAAAAGATGAACAAGTGACAGATAATGGTTAATACCTTCATTGCAATACACCCCATGCCAACAATCTTCATGTCCTTTTGTTTCTTCCAGCCTACTTTTCATGTGTCATCTGTTAAAACTAGTAAGTTAGTTGGTTAAAGCAGCCCACTCAAAAAAATGTCAAGATGCCTTAAGGAACTGTGGATTTCAAATAAAAACAGGCAAAAAGTGATAGGCAGTAACAGTTAAGACTAGAATAGTAAAATATTAGCATTTTGTGAGCCATTACAAATATTACTGTTTATAACTTAATCATTCCTAAAATGTAATAAAGCAAAAGTGTTTTTACTACAAACTGCAAAACTTTGTTTAGTTACTTTTTTTCTTTCTGATCTGAATGAAAGATTTCAATACTGATTTATAGAATGGGAATAAATGAGTAGTAAGGAGATATTAAATGGAAATGGATGAGCTGTTATGGGAGACAGAGCACAGTAAACAAGGTATGCACAAAAGACATCTAATACTCACTCTTGTACAAATGCCATTTCAGTAACCATTTAAAATCTTGGGACCCACTACAGCAAGTCCTGAAACAAGGTGACTGTAGGTTCAAAAAATGGACTTACATATTCTAGGTCTGAAAAATCCATTTCATGGGATATTCTCTTTTCTCCAAGGTATGACAATCTCAGAGTTGCTATATATAAGTTTGTGGTAGGGGAGCTTACCACCCACATCAGGGGTACAAGGGGGTTGGAAAAGTGTGATCTTCAAGATTTGCTCTTTTTCTGGGGTTTCAGTCTTTTTTTTTTCAGCTTGTTGGCACTTGGCATCTCAAAAATTAGCAGAATATAATTTATATAATGAGCATAAGCTCTTGAGTAAGGCCTTGTGGTATAGGCTTAGGTATGAAGTAAGGAATAAAAAGTAATTTACAATTTTACTTCACTGGATACAAGAAATACTATAAATCTTCATGAGTCTTATAGGCCAACACCCCTCAGGCCACAGTATTTCTGTGTTGCTCTTGACTGCAATGGTAATTCACAGTCTTAGAAAAATGTAATAAGTCTTAGTTATACTATCCTAACTCTTTCTTAAGAACTTTTTGTATAAAAGTGCTTTGTACCTGTGCATGTTGCAGATTTCCATGTTATTTGAAAGTTACACTTACTAACATGCCATGCAAAATCTGGTAACTTCCCTATATTGGTTCCATGCTGAAACACACCTAAAGATTATTGTCTCCACATACGAGATTTCGATGCAAGACAATGATGAAATTCCCAATAATCCATATCATGTTACTTGATGAAGGATATTGTATTTTACACAATGCATGTTGCATGGTAAAGGCATGTATATTTTGATTTAAAAATAGGAGTATTGTAAATTATTGCAGAAGCTCAACACAATATCCAAAGTGAAAACATAGTGTGATCGATAATATCTGACAGAGGCAACAAAGATGATCCAAAGTAACTGTTGCCTAGCTAACAAAGGCCAGGTCTCAGCCTACTATATGATTTCATTATGAAACTTTCAGGTAGTAACAATAGGTTGTTCAGCCATCTAATATTTCATTATGACACTTTCAGGTACTAACAACAGATTGTTTATCCATAAACATAATGAGAACTGATTCCTATCCTATGGAATTCCAGTGGCATTGCTATGAATTTTTCCACTTTCCACAACAATTCAGATGCTTCATCCCCTACTATTTTACCTAAGACATCTTGCAAAGTAAAATACACACAGACACAGACACACACACATACACACACACACACACACACACACACACACACACACACACACACACACACACACGCACACACACACACGCACACACACACACACACACATATAGTATTTTGAAAAATGTTAACAATTTTTGCTTTACTTATAATGACAATTCAACAAAGATGTTTTGTAGACCAGTACTGTATTCTGCAAGTAATCTGTGTAAGCCTATTTGCCCTCTGAAAATATTACATTCAATTAGCTAAAAACCCCTGCATCATCTGCATTCTCAAATGCATCACCAATACACTGATCTGATTCACAGATTCACAGAATTACTGTGGCTGTAGTGCAGGAAGCATACAAAATTATTTTTTTTGTTTATTTTTTAAATGAAATAGTTTTAACTATTTTAAGTCTATTTTTGCAAATTCTTCAACTAGAATGCATTTACTTCAGCAGGCAACGGCTATCCAGTACTTTTGCCAGTTTTGGAATTGCTTGCACATGATCTTTAAATACACTGCTTCTCTTAATACAGCAAGGATACATTTTCAAAAGCAGTCAGCTTAAGTTTCTTGTAGAAATTCTGCAGTGGCAGATGCTGGCAGCACCCTTGGGATCTACAGAACCTCGGCTAAAACTCACAGTCCTATTTACAAGCACAACAATAATACATGGGCCAGATTTTAGCAAATATCATAATCCCAGCTGAAAAATCAGAAGTCTAATTATTAAACAAAAACAGATGCTTTATACAGCATCTTAATGACTTCCAAAAATCTTCATAAAAAATGAACACAGAAGGAGTAAAAACAATGCACCTAAAAACAAATAAAAGAATGACTAAATAACACATTTATAGAATATAGAAGAAATCCTTTTTCCTGAAATCCACTGTTCGTACCTTGCCTGAAACATATTCACAACTGAATTTCACAGACCCTACAATAATGCTTCAACTGAAAAATACATAACTAGAAATATAGATTCAGAATTAAAATAAAGCATTCCTGTAATTTTTCTTAACCCATGTCATGTTTTCGAATATATTGGAATTTACTCATGAAAACAGTCCAAAAACACATTACAACATGTCATGTAGGCTTCAGTTTCGTAACTAAATTGTTACAGACGTGAGTAAATCCCAACATAGAGCATGATCAGATCTCCATCTCAGCAATATTAAAATACAGAGCAAAACAAAAATAAAGTATAAGAAATATCACTATAAGATGAGAAGGAAGAATAAACAAAATCACTTAGGAACAAAACAGTAAAGGTTTAAATGTACATACTGAAGGTCATTAGAATAGTGTAGGCAATGTTTGTTTGTGTTTTTCGGCTTTTCCCGGTTAGGGGTCACCACAGCGGAACTCCGGTCCGCTAATGATTGGCAGTAGATTTTTACGTGCTGGATTGCCGGGCCTAATGCACAACCTTCAACGAAGGAACACCCATTCATGCATGTCACCACACCGAAGACGCTTTAACTGAGAATCGAACGTGCAACGTCTAACTGTGAGGCGGCAACGCTACCGCAGCACCACCACCGCAGTTCAGTGTAGGCAATGTTATTATATTATAATACATATTGTACATTATTAGAATTTTACAATGTGATGTTTTACATTTTTAATTATTGCTCAAGTTTGGAAGGTTATAATGATAAAATTGTTTAATTGTTTTTAATGACTTCCTTTGGGTGTGTGAAGGAGGTTCCGTGTAGATATAAATTCAAGAAGTTGTAACATGAGAATTGACTCTGATGATGCCCATTTGTGAGGGCGAAAGTGCTTAGTCAATGGTTAAAGTTTTTATTTTATATTTTGTACAATAAAAGATATCTCCGCTTCAAACGCTTATGGGTTTTATGTAATTTGCAGTTACAGTAGATTTCTGCATTCCGTTGGTGGTCGTGGTTAATTCCCAACATAGGACAAAATCTTATACATGTATGTATAATCATGTGGAATAAGAATTGGATGTATTTATGGACAAATTCTAGATGGCAATCGGAAATGTAACAGACAGCAACATTCAGTGTCACAGGAAGGATATGGATTTACAGAAAATACCACATTAATTGAATAATAGTTGGAGTTGGTAGAAAGGAAACTCAGAGTGGCAGTCATATATGTGAGATATATAAATATTAAGAGCTACATGAAAGGCAAGGTTTTGTGGGGGAAAAAATTCACTATTTGAACAATAAGTAACAAACTGGTGAAAATTGATAATTTTATGGACAGATTCAGAAACATAGCCATCAATGTGAGATGCAGAAACATTTTGAATCAGACCCCAGTCATCTTCATATCGAAACACACGAAAGTTCATAGAAACATCCAACATAAAAGTCAGAATTACAACCAAATTTGATAAGGAAACTTTCTTGCCTATACTTATGCATAACAACTGGGGAACACTAAAAACACCACCTTTATATGATGCAGTAACTCTGTTCAGCAAAACCTTCCTTTCCATATTAATCTTCCATGTACCTCAATGCAGAAAAAGATTCAAATCAAAATCAGATTCAGCACTATAGCTAACACCAAATATAAAAAGATGATGCACAACAAAAATAAAACATGGGAAAATGGCGTTTAGAAAAAACATCAGGCAATCTACAGAAGTATCACCACTTGCAAAACTTAAGTACTCCATTCTAAAGGCTAACAAAACGACTATTCTACTCCACAAGAAAACCATAGTAAAGCTCCAAAACCAGTGTGGTAAACAACCAGTAAACTTATTCAGCCTAGTAAAAAAACACAACCCTAACCTTTCACATATGAAATAGACTATAGCATAACATGCAGATTTAATTTACTCAGCATAAATTCTGCTAAGTCCATTAACACATGCATTATGCCCAATACAGCAGCAAATTATGTAGATGGTGTCTTTATCATCTTCTCACTTATTACAATCCTACCAGCAAAACTCAAACCCACCTGTCTTTCAGCAGACAGCCTTCCAGTAGAATATCCCAAAATAGTTCAGTTGCCATTGCATGCCCATTATCAATATGTATAAAATGATCCCCCTAAGAAACCATAGTTCCAAAACTCTGGAAACATTCCTGTTATTCCCTTACATAAAAGTGACAAATCTCTTCAACTTGCAAAATACAGACCTACAGCCATCCTTTTTATCTAAAATAATTTAAATGAAAATGTGTCCACCTACAGTTGATCAACTTCTTAACAAAGAACAAATTACTTTCCATAACACAGCATGGATTCAAAGTGTAATAGTTGAATCCCTGTTTCTAGACCTATCTAACACATTTTATGCAGTTTTCCATCCCATATTATTATCTAGGCTCAAGGAACTGGCCCTCACAAACAATATACTTAACTGGTATAAAAATAAACTTAGCTATCAAACAGTATGTATATGCATGGATGAGTTGCCAACTCCTCAGGAAACAACATTCGGTGTGTCACAAGATTTAGTATTAAGACCATTACTGTCTAACAGCTTTATTTTAAAATGCATGCATCGTGTCGCCCAGTACACAGAATCCAACATGATTAGATGAATTTAACTATTTAAATGTAATCCACAAAGTAAACCTAGTCATTTTTGGGGTGCCCAAGTTGCATAAGAATGTCAACCAACCCCCTATGTGCCCAATAGTAAATGTAAGGGGTTTAATCACTTATCCACTGGCTAAAATTTTGGATATAAAACTGAAACGATATGTTCTTAAGGAACCTAACTTATGTGTAGATTCATGGGACTTTCGCAAGAGAATGGATGGTATAAAATTTGATAAAAAATGTTTGTTTATAATAGTGGATATTAAAGAGCTTTACACTGTTATATCTCATGATTTAGGTGAACAATGGTTTTGTGATTATCTATGGAATAAAGGGGTTTTGCAGGATCAGATTGACATGTATGAACAATTATTGGATATGATTTATTTTAAATATAACCTGTGTTATTTGGTTAAATAAAATACAGTATTTTTAAACTATGAGCCATTTCCTGCAAACTGGACTTTGGATATTTGGAGTCTTCTTAACTACTCCAGACTGGAGAAATTATATACTAAGACTGCAAAGTTTGCAAGCAACCATATTAACCAAATAAATCACTGTCAGCACTTTTTGCCCCTTAACTAACTTGAGCTACCTAATCTGTTAGCCTACACTCACATGAAGACTGCCCACAACAAATAAAAAGACAGTTTACGTAGCATGATTGTACTTCTACCATGCACAGTTCACACCTGTCCAGGATGCCAGCATGTAGTGGTGGCACAAATGCTGTGGGTGTGTCCCTACACACACACACACACACACACACACACACACACACACACACACACACACACACACACACACACACACAGACACACACACACACACACACACACACACACACACACAAAATATAACGCATGCCACAAACACAAAATATAATTCATGTTGACCATGACCCCTCACACAGACACAGACACACACACACACACACACACACTTCAAAATGGACTTAATTTCATCTGGAAATATTGTCCCTGACAGTGCATATTTGCTAATATCGCATGTCTCACACTTAACACTTCCTCTGTGTAAGATGTACCCTCCTGTACCCGCTCCCACACTACACTAATGATATTGACTGTTCCCTGCCCTTTGTACAGTCTCTACAGCTCACAGACATGCTCTGCCATTAGCTAGTTATTAAAATGGTACTCACCTTCCAGACAAGGATGCTCACTTAACCTGCACTTAATGCTTACTCAGAATCATAATGGTGACTGCTTATGCTCTGTGTGTATGTTGGAAAACTGTGCAACTCTCTGCCAGGAAACATCAGAAATATCTCTATCAAGGTGGAAAACATAGCTGTCACCAAAACAGTCCTGTACTTGTAATGCTCCCATTACTAAGCCCATTTCTTAGTATGAATCATTTCTTATCTACATTTCAAGATCCCAGTGAAATCATAGTTGTAAACAAAACAATACTGCTCTTGTACCAGAACCATTAATAAGTCCGCTCTATATGCAACCATCTCAAGGAAATATAAACTCCTCACACTTTCTCCTCTACTTGCATGACTCAGGTTAATAACTGGTTAGGTAAAACTTGCATCTGCCTTATATGCTGTCTGTGCACTAAAATTTCAGTGTGACTTTATAGAAAAACTGTAAAAGAATGTTCAGTATTCTTTAGAAATGTGTGACTTTAGTATGCTGCAAAGACTGTATAGTATACTTAACATGGTGATAATCTTTTAAACTATATATATATATATATATATATATATATATATATATATATATATATATATATGGATTCCTATTACAAGAACGAAAGTTCACTACTTCGAACTTGTAATAGGAAGCCTCACTTCTGCAAAAGTTCACTTTAACGAAAGTGAAATTTTGCGTAAGTGCACTTCACCGAAAACACCTCAGCACAGTGGAGGACATAAAAACAAGCTATGTCCTCCACTATGGTGCGATAGTCACGAACCTTAGGGTTAGGGCACGGGTTAGGGTAAGGGGATAGTTAGTAAAGCTATCCCCTTACCCTAACCCATGCCCTAACCCTAAGGTTCGTGACTATCGCACCATAATGGAGGACATTGCTATGTCCTTCACGGCGCTGCAGTCGTCACAGACCTTAGGGTTAGGGCACAGGTCATCATAAGGGGATAGCCCTGTGGGCTATCCCCTTACCATGACCCGTGCCCTAACCCTAAGGTTTGTGAGTACTGCATGGAAGTTCAGTACAGCACCCGTTCGTTGTACTGAACTTCACGTAAGTGCACTTTTGATTAAGTGCACTTTTGCTGCAGTGAGCATTCCATGCACCATTTCGAATTAGTGAAAATTCGATCTAGTGCATGGAACCCATATATATATATATATATATATAGAGAGAGAGAGAGAGAGAGAGAGATGTTGTGTAGTATATTTTATTGTTAGTTCATGCTAACTGCCTGTGAAGAAGTGTGCAATTTGTTGCTTTTCCTCTTGCGCCTCTACTGAAAAGGGGCTTTGCCCATTCGGACTTTCCCGGTAGTCAAAGGCTAAAAAAGTAAATAAATAAATAAGATGGGCACAATTTTAAGGAAAAGATTGCATTGGCTACAGGCTGGGGGATAAGTTAGTCATAAGTATTGTACAAACAGTTTCTCAGATTAGTAGTTTTATTCATTAGTATTTATGACTGATTTTTTTTTTATGGTTTTAGTCAATGGAAATTAATCTGCAGAGTAGCAACTTTTATTTGAACGAGGGTATTGCTTTCTTTTGAATTCAGTTATGTGGTGATTGTATCCAAAATGTTTTTTTTCATATATTCATTTTGTTTTACATTATACTATTTAAGAGATTTATAAAACAAAACTGCGCCTGTTATTTTTAACAGTAAGTGTCATGGTATCTTTAACATATGATTCTGCTATGAAATGCCAACTTCCTGAAACCCAGTGAGCCAAAGGGGTGGAAAAAATGCCCAAAATACAGAAGGACAAAGCAATCAGTTTTAATCTTATTATATAATTTTTCCAGTCTGGATAGCTGAGAGGACTGTAGCCCCCCTGCACCCTGAATGCCCTCCACACCCCAAACATATATATTAACTCCATGATCACACTATCTTGAAGAAGGGAGAAATCTCCAAAAACAAGTGAGTCACTGTCAGTGCATAGCTGGAAACTGCATCAGCAATGATTTCCCGTAGAACTCAGTGTGTGGGTATTATGCCTTTTATCTTTTTTTTCTTCATATTACTGACGCTCAAGCAATTTCACCTTGAGCAGCTATGGGGAAGCCTTAACATAAATCTAAGCAATCATTAACTCTAGAAGATGGGATCTCATAGGTTCATAGATTCATAGGTAGATACTAGGCTATTGGCCCTAGGGCCTATATAAGCCTAGCCAAAAAGGTACCCTAGCTTTTGCCACCCAAGAAAATTATTTTCCTGTGCCCCTGTCGAGCAGAGCCACAGAAGTGATCCCTGGGGTGAATTTCCTATTTCCCATCCAATCATCATGATTTTTCTTGAAGAGTGCTAATGAGGAGCTTTGTTTGATATAGATAGGTAGTTTATTCCAGAGTATGGGAAGTCTCTGGGACAGGAATCTATCCCTCCAGCATGTTCTGTTTATTGTGGTGACAAGGTTTAGGTCCCTAGAGCATGTAGCTTGGAGGGATTGAGATTTCTTTAAGTGAAGCATGTCCAACAGCTCTGGGTTTCACACAGCTTTGTATGTTAGAAAAAAACACCCCTTGAGGTTCTTCAGGAGCAAAAGAAGAAAACGAATAAGGAGCGTAACACCTTAGACATAAAACTGGAAATTTAATACAACAAAAACAAGAACAGGATAAGCGCTGATTTGAGGAAGGCACATGCCAAAAGCGCTTATCCTGTTCTTGTTTTTGTTCTATTAAAGTTCCAGTTTTATGTCTATGGTGTTACGCTCCTTTTTCCTTTTCTTCTAATTTGTGTACTAATTTGTGTACTGGAGCGTTCTTTGGTGGTGCTACTGGATTTTGGTACTGTGTTCTTCAGGGTCAAACTGTTAGGAGTTGCAATCTAGAGGTTCCAGTGGTACATTAGTGCAGAACTGGCACTAATTTATGAAGCCTTGAGGATATCATGACTGCATAAATGAATGCCAGTAGTGCATTTTTGTTTAGCATGCATAATGTGTGTTAACCTGATTACTATAGCAAGTTAACAACCTGCCTGTAACAGTTACTGGGGTGTGCAGAAGAGTTTTTTTTTTTCCTGCTTTTCAGGTTTCAACTTTTTCAGTTGATATGGTTGACAGTTTGGGGAACTGCACTGGGTGCCAGATCACATGACCTAGTTATGCTTCTGCATTGTATTGTACTGTAGTGTTAATATTAGTACATGAATTCAAGCAACAGATGTGGGAATAGAACCCAAAGCCTTCTGCACTTCCTGGCATCTGACATGAGTGCTACATGCTAAGTCACTGGCACTGCCTCCTACAGTAAGTAAAAAGATCCTGGTTCGTGAATGGACTAAACATATGCAGGTTTGCCTTAACCAATGCTTAAAGCACAATGCACTATTTAGAAACACCACTCCTGCTTTTTAAGCCCCCAGATCAGCTTTAAAGGGACAAAAATTGGGGTATTACAATTCCTGATTTAGTTGAATGGTAGACTGGCGGATGGGTGACAGTCACCAGCAGCTGTAACTGGTGTCATATTTTTGGATTCATTCATGCAGACTAGAAGAACAGGGAATCCCTGATATTAATCCATATTATAACTTCAGGAGTAAAATATGGTGAGAGGAAGGATTGTTTGGGAACCTCAAATTTAAAAGAAATTTATTGAAATGATTATAGTATTTGTGAAAATCAGTGTCATTATTATATAAAAAGGATGGTTGACTATACAAATTTGCAGTTTTATGTTTAATTTACGAAACTATGTACTTTATGCATATTGTATATACATTTCATTTTTAGCTGGGTACTACATTTTAACCAGGTTTTATTTATCATTAGACAGGACAAAGTATTTGCTCTGTACTTCCCTATATCATATGTATACGGCTACAATTTGGAAAACGTGTAAGACATTCAGCAGAGATCCCATGAATCTTTTAATGTGATTTTAAGATATGTTAAATGAAAGTATTGTTTTATCAAAGGCATCATTGGTGGCTTAGTACAGTTGATTCAAGACATAACTCCCGCTGTATATTGTCAATCTGGGTGACCACATCAAAGCTTCCAGGTCATTCACTAACCAGGAAGTTGAGCACAGTATGTTTTAATAAATAAAGTAAATATAGAGCCTGAGAACTGATTCATACGTAATTACTAGGCATGCAGTCCAGGAGACCATAGCAAAGCCTAGCCTAATTTCAAAACAATCTCAAAACACTGTGACTTTCTTAAGATTACATAGTAGACAAATGAAGGCTGAAGGAATGAAACCCTGTACCACTGGAAGCAGCCTGTTAACAGTGAATGGCCTTAATTTTCTGTGGTAACTGACAGAAATCTTCAGTTTTTATTAGTATGCATCTGAGGGGGACTTTGGCATGCAATGCTGAACGGATTGCACATGCAAGAAAAGGACATGATACATTTCTGACCTGCTATCTTACTCACCTTGATGCATGAGGCCAGCAGCAGAGAGTTATCTGAAAGAAAAGGGAAATGTAGTGCAAGCATAATATTGGTCTTTTCCAAAACAAGGATATAGTTTATATTTATGTCAAACTCTATGACTCCAAATGCTACAAAAGCAAGGCTTTCACTGAAATGCTAATACTATGCAACTCCCTAAGTAAGGGCTATTCTGATTAGGTTCAGTCTGGGCATAAAGTTATAGTTACAGGTTCTAGCAGGTGAAGTTCCATTATGAATAATGTATATGGTGTTTTATTATTTAATGAGATACAGTTGGCATGTTTTGCATAGTTGTAGAAAACGGGTTATTTAGCAAATTCATGTTTGATTGTGGCCTCATAGTGTTACATCTTAAAGATCATATTCTATAGCAAAAACGAAAATGATATGTGGATTATGCACAAAACAAATTTATCTCAAGTCAGTCTTATTTATGTAAAATATCTTATGTATTTTTGATGAATGATACTGTTTTAAATAACAGGTATCCTCTGCCTAAAGACTAATTGTTATTGCAAACCACATCAGCAAGAAAGCAAAATTCTGCCTCACAGTGCTGCTTTGTTACTGATGTAAGCAAAATATGATATCGTTTGCACACATGACAAGGAAGCAGGATATGTTCTGCAAGTATTCTAACAATGTGCACTGCCTGATTTCCACTGTTAGGAAACCCTGGACTGCCCTGTGTATTACTGCAGAAAGGCTTAAGTATACAATGCACATGGTGATCTTATGGGCTGCAGTTTTATTATAAAGTTCATCTAAGTGAGTTCTGACACTTTGTGTAAATTGCATGATGTGATTACAATGCAGGGCATATTATTTAGTAATGGATTGGATTAGTTTAAATTATTTCACTATAAATGACATTATGCGAAGACTGAAAAATTCGTAGTTGGGTAATATGTGTAAACATGGGAGCAATCAGGTTTCAAAGGTTTTCTGGCTCCTTGCGATTGATTTAAAAGTAACAAAAACATCTGAGCAACTGTCAGGTTTCATAATGCTCTGAGCTCAGGACAGTAAAATTAATGACAAGCTTCTGAGTCGACTACTGCAAAAAGACCTTAAAAGATAAACAAGTATGTGGTTCATCTGCCTTTATCAGAACCCACAAATGATACTGCCAGGAAAAAACAAACTTGCTGGTATTTTTACTACATTTTTTCTAGGCATAAATTATAATATTCTTCTGAGTTAAAAGAGAAACTTACCTTGCAGCTATCACCCTTACATATGTAGCTTCCTTCTTTCTATAGAATGTCTGCTCTCATTATAATAATGTTTTGTGTTTTATAAAACCACATTTGTGCAGTTCTTCCTTCATTTATGAGGGTGTCTACAGATTCTGAAATGCAAGAGTTGAAACTGGACTGACATACTGACATGTCACACTGAAGGTAAGCAGTCAGATACATAGAGCATCACAGAGCTACATATGTAAAGATACTTGTGGCAAGTCTAATTTGGAGTGGTGAGCCTGTCAGCCTATGGTAGATGAAGAGTGAACTCTCCAGTGTCATTTGCCGGAAGTTCAAGACATCAAAGATCAGAACCTCCACAGGAAATCATTGTCGGCAAGTTGTGTTAGTAATGATGCCCTTTTGGGGGGTGATTTCCCCCTTCTACTACTTGATGCAGCTATGGGGTTGGTATCTATAAGTTTGAGCAGTGTTGGGGGCTTGCCCCCCACATCAAGGGTGCAGGTGGCTTCCCCCCCTCAGAAAAAAACACTTAAAAAGTATTTTTGGAAAGTTTTGTCAGGGAATACAGTTCAGGAATTCGGATCCTCAGCAAGTTGAATGCATCCCTTATGGTGAATGTGAACCAGTCCACTTCATAGGGAAAGCCAAGAAGGATAGGAATTTCAGATATAGCAGGATAATCCTTGAAGTCTGAAAGGGTCGTATCTTTAAAGGAAAAAAGATCTGCAGAAAAAGGGTACAGACTGAAGTTTGAAGGTAGTACAAACTTGATGGGTGGTATGACAAAGTACATTTTCAGCAAGAGTGATGGACACAAAAACAAACTAAATGAGGAGCTAAAAGTTTCAAGAAAAGTAGATGGATGCAGTATTACAAAGTACGAGCATAAACATTTTACATGCACATCAAGAGCTAACAAGAGAAAAGTTATGATTCTTCTGGATAAACAGTTTATGGAAAGACAAGAACATTGGTCAAGCAGGTCAGCCACTGCAGGATCTCATTATCGGGCCCTGGTGTCTGTTTCAGAGTAATATTCATACCAACAGTATGAATGAGCATGTTGTAATATGTAGCTTGGTGGTGATGGAAGGGAGGCGATTAAACTATATCTGCATGTTAAACAACAAACTGCTGCCTTCCTGCATGAACTATTTTTGTTCCAGTAAAATGAGTGAAGTAATAATCCAGAAATCCCAGACAGTAGTTTATGATTTAAGAAATTACAAAGTGCAGACAGTGGGCCTGAAAAATTGTCCTTTCATAATTTATGGATAACGTAACCATTACATTTCCTTTAACTGCTGCAAGTTAAAAGAAAGAAAAACATTTATGCAGACTTTAGAGGAGTTATGGCCAAGAATGGACACGCACACCCTGTCTGAGCAGCTTAGTCTATAAAGAGTAATTTATTAAAGTTCATTGTGATAATTGTGACATCACACACATTTTCCTTCACACAGCTCCAAATGGTCTCATTTCCACTTCTGATTCTTTACCTTCACAGGTTCAAACCATAAAATTAGCAACCAAAAAAACTTAAACCTATTTTCAAGAGATTTATTAAATATATAGTACTGTCCCAGACTACTTGCACAGAGTAGTTATTGAGGGAACTTAAAAGAAATACTAACTGAGCAGCCATATACACCTTTAAGTAGACACACCTAAAGATCTTACCAGCCTTTTCATACACTTAGTAGTAGCTGATGGGGAAATATACAGATGGCCTCTGGGATAGTTGCAGGTAGCAATCATCTTTATGGGAGGGAATACGGTGAATATTAAATCCACATCTGTATATTTAGTATGGAGTATTCCCAGGAAGACTAAGGGTAGACAGCAGTATTGCAGAAAAATTCTAGTAGTATAATGATGAAGTGAAAGTTGGCTGCTAGTTTTTACAAAATCCATAGTTTCAAAGCTGAATGCCTGATCTGAACATTTTGTACAAGCATACAGGTTAAGTAAAATGTTTACAGGTTGTCCCCAGCAAGACAGGCCTTTAAGCCCTTATCAAGGAGATCCTTGCATGCATGGAGTCATACTGTACTACTGATGGGAGGATATCCTGACTGTTAATACCAAATGACTTCTGACCCCACAGCATGCAGGTCACTTTAACTGTGATCTTGGTAACTCCAACAGAAAGTTCATAAACCTGATTTCCAAGGCTACTATATAGTTAGTTATTCTATACCTTCTTACTAATGGTAAGCAACCAGTGATGGGAACATGGAAATTACTAGAAGCTGTCAATCTTTAGGACACATTAAGAGAAATATATAGCTGATTCCCCTTTTTACTTCATGGGAGACTCAGGAATTCAGTCACTTCAGTTTGCCAACATAAAAAGAAATAAGACATGAGACAAGAAGGTGCACACCGTGTACAGCAGAACAATCATCCACTGTGATGCATAAATAGCTGAATAATAAAGGAAAATAAAATCAGAAAGCAGTACAATGTGGAGTAACATGCTTACTTATAGTGCCAACTAAATCACCAGTCATACAATAGGATCATGAAGCACAAAGATATTTGCTGTTAGAATTAGTACTCTTGAAGAACCACATAGTTGTAAATCACATTTTTTAATAATTTTTGTCCATTCTCCCCTATAATAATCAAGTCCCAGTCTCCAAACTGGTCCATTCATTTTTCTCCATCTCTTGGCATCTGGTAATACCTGAAGGAAGAGGTGAGAGCCAGAGATCATGGCCATCACATAGTGAGGTTAGGCAATATCTCTGAATATAGCAAACAACCTGTTGATTGACCAACAAGCTAAAAACAGTAGAATAAACAGACATTGCTATGCATAGGCATAAACAGCTGGACAAGCAAAGTGCAATGCCTGCTGCATCAAGCCAGAATGAAGGCTCATTTCTGTGCACCCATAATGCTTGATTCAAATGCAGTACATTTTGGTACCACGACATACTCTGTCTTGTAGGACAATGTGAACCACTTTAGAGCAAATAGGATATTGTACTGGTGGACACAATTCTGACATTCCATGACAGACTTTAGCGATATGGTATTAGGTGTTTTGAGAGAATAACATAGCTTTATTCAGGGACAAAGTGGTCACTGCACCATACAGTAGTGCTTGTAGTACAAATTAATGTATTGGTTAGTGCCTATTACTTTACTATTTTTGTCCTCCACATCCTCTGTTATCCATCCCTGAGTTCTTAATGAATCTTCCATTCCCAAGCCTTCCTCTTTGCCTTCTTTGGTCAACAGTGGGAGCAGGAATCAGGAGACATAAGCTATCATCCACAGATGGCTTGTTTTTTGCATCTAATCCTGTGTCCTCACCCTACAGCAGTTGGGAAAGCATATTGCTGAAGCCCTGAACACAGGAGGGTGTTTCCTCGCACTTGGCTCAGCTATCATGCAGTGTACTACTCTGTAGGCTGAAGTGCCATCTGGTCACTAGGCTGCTGCACAGACAGTGTCTGTGCTCCTCTAAGTGGTGCTCTGGCAGTTAGCAAGGAGGATTAAAAGTGTGGCCTTTTAATGTGCTCCTTCCTGTTCCATGGGTACAGGGTTTGAATCTTTATATCTTCCTTTGGCTGTTGTGTAACCTTGAGCAAGTCACTTAACCAGTCAGTGTTTTGGGGCTATTAGGAATTTGGGCTAGGCTACTTATAGGTTCATAGGTTGGTACTGGGCTATCTGCCCGAAGGCATATATTAGCCCAGCCGTGTTGTGCTGTGTTCACCGCCCCTTTAGTAGTTCCCTAGACCCTTGTAATAGCAGCTAGTGCCCTTGGCCCCTATCTAGTAGTGCTGTTGGTGTGATCCCCGGTGTGAACTTTCTGTTACCCATCCACTCATCAAGGTTCCTCTTGAAGAGTGATAGTGAGGGGCTCTGTCTTATGTAGATCGGGACCCTGTTCCATAGTAAGGGAAGTCTCTGCGAAGGGAATCTATCCCTTTAGCATGTTCTATTCATTGCTGTGTTGAGGTTTATATCCCTAGAGCGTGTAGCTCGAGTAGATTTGGTTTTGCTAAGATGGAGCATGTTCAACAATTCTGGGTTGGACATGGTTCTGTACGTTAGACAGAGTTCGCCTCTGAGAAAGCGGTATGCAACAGAGAACAGTCTTAGCTTTTTCAATCGTGCTGCATAGGGCAACTGTTTGAGGCCAGTAATCCTCTTGGTTAGGTACCTCTGTGGTCTCTCCAGCTGCTGGAGATGCCTGGCCAAGTACATTCCAGTTGGTGCATTGTACTCAATAATGGGTCTGATGAGGGAAGAGTAGAGGGGCACCATTACATCCTTAGATCTTGATGCGAACCCTTTCGTGATCAGATGGGTCACATAGAAGGATTTTCTAACCACTTTGGCAACATGGTTATCAAATGAAAGCTGACTATCTACTTGAGTCCCTAGATCCCTTATTTCTTCTTCAGATTTCAGGGGATTACCTCCTGTGTTGTAGTTTGTGGGTACTCTGTTTTTTCCAAAGGGGATTACTATGCATTTTCTTGCATTTAGCTTAAGACCATGGCTTTGACACCATGCATCAGTCTCATTTAGGCCCTTCTGGAGGATCTCCATGTCGGCCGGAGACTCTATTATAGCACCCAGTTTGCAGTCGTCCGCAAACTTAGTCAGCCACAGCCCTTCCGTGCTTGCCTGTACTTCTGAGAAGTATATGCCAAACAGGAGGGGCCCCAGGACAGAGCCCTGAGGCACACCACTCGTTACTGGTCTGGATTCGGACATAGATCCCGCTACTCTTACTTTATGGGATCTGTCTGAGAGCCAGTTTGCCTCCTGGACTGCATGCCTAGTAACTGCATGTTAACCAATGCAGTGAGGTTTTACTGCAAACCTTATCCTGGGATAGTCAAGATGGAAGTGGTATTTTACTTCCACCCTCCCTGGTTGTCTCCTTCAGCACATAAGTCATTATTTGAACTCAGGTCAGCTACGGTACACACAGGGCTTTACCTTTCTCTGTCAAGGAGTTGGCCCTTTATATGAATAACTTTTAATTACTCTCATTCTTGGTGGCTTTCAGTGACTTAACAATATTTGTAGACTAGGCCTAAACTAAATGTTTTATCTTATTTGTAGTTCAGAACCCAGACTGTCACCTGTTTGCTCTGTTGTATAGTAATTAGACTTATTCCTATCACCACAAGTGTTTAATATTTACCATGAGAGCCTTATTGCCCCTGATGCCTCAGCCACTAAAATCTTTTATGGAATCTATCCACAACATATCAAAATAATATATTGCATCATGTACTGGTCAGTTAATCACATCACTAATTTACCACTGTTATAAACTATATTAACTGAATAAAACAATTCAATACATTTAAAAGCAACTATTCCAACAATGACATAAACTGACTTGTTTGCCATATAAAAGACTCAATTAATAAAACTAAAGTAGAACTCAAGCAAAAGTACAGTTGTGTACCCTTACCATAAATGTAGATGTTCAAGTGTATTCACTGTTGCAGTCATTACATTTGGGTTATCTGCCTGCAGGTAGCCCTCAGCCGGCCAGAATATCAAAGTCTTGGATTCCTGCATCCGATGCTGTCTCTTCTTTCATTACGTCAGGTCGTTAGGGGTATAAAACATGCAGCCGATGCCATTACATCAGTTTTTCTTGCCCCAGATGTCAGGTGCCCCCATAATGGGAAGCAATTATATGTTAGGTTACACCTCCAACAAAAAGCAAATACACCAGAAAGCTTAAATACACCAAACAAGAAAGAAGGTAGAGCCAAGAGAAGTCAGGGGGCTGTAGGGAAGGTAACCAGGACTGCAACAGTGAATACATTCGAACATCTACATTTATGGTAAGTGTACACAACTGTACTATGTTCTTTGTGTTTCACTGTTGCAGTCATTACATGTGGGTTGATTCCCAAAGCTAAGGAAGGGAGGAGGAATTTAGAGAGCATTAGGACCAGCTATTAAGCCCTGCAAGACTGCAGTGGCAAAACCAGCTCTGGAGTTAGAAAAAATAGGCATGTGGTAATGCTTGGTGAAGGTATGTACAGAGGTCCAGGTAGCAGCTTCTAGGACTCCTCTGAATAAGGCTGTAGAGGTAGATGCAGCCATGGTGGAATGTGATCTTATCCCTGTGGGGTAGTTTTTCCATGGTGCTTATAGCAGAAATGAATGCAATGGGCTATCCATTTAGAAATGGTTTTCTTTGAAATGGCCTTCCCCTCTGCCCCTGCAGCAAAGCCAACTAGCAGCTGTTCAGATTTTCTGAGAGGCTTGGTTCTGTCCAAATAAAATCTAAGTTGTCTGTGCACGTCCAAAGAGTGCAGTATTCGTTTACCTTTGTTTTGTGGGTTCAGGAAAAAAGTAGGCAAATGAATGGACTGATTTAGGGCCACACTAGACACCACCTTGGGCATAAAAGAAGGATTGGTCCTGAGGAAAATCCTGTCTGCATGGAAGATAATGAAGGGCTCCACTGCCATGAGGGCCTGTAATTCAGACACTCTTCTTGCTGAAGTGATGGCTAGAAGGAAGGCTGTTTTCCAAAAAAGGAATTTCAACTCTGCAGTTGCAGTTGGTTCAAATTGAGGGAGAGTGAGCTTTTCCAATACAAAGTTAAGGTCCCAGGCTGGCGTAGGGGCTCGCCTGGGGGGGGGGTCTTAAATTTTTGGCCCCTCTGAGGAACTGCTTTAGCAGGGGGTGAGAGAAGAGGGGTGGTTCAGTATTATAATGTGCTAAAATGGCAGATGCATGAATTTTAATTGACGAGAAGGATAGGCCCTTGTGGAGCATTTCTGTTAAGTAGTGAAGAATATGAAGTAAGCTGGGCACTGTTGTGCCCATCCCCTGAGTTTGGCTCCAGGAACAGTATCTTTTCCACTTTTCAGCATAAGATTTTCCTGTGCTAGGCCTCTTTGCTTTCAGAATAACATCTAACACCTGCTTACTGAGGGATGTTATTGGAGAGCTCAAGGGATTAGCCAGGCTGCAAGGTTCAGGGTTTGAAGCTGAGGATGCAGAATCTGGCCCGCCTGCTGGGACAGCAGGGAAGGTGTCTGAGGTAGGTGCCATGGCTCCAGCAGTATCATACTGCATGAGAGGGGGTACCAATGCTGGCGTGGCCAGTCTGGTGCAATCAGTATTGTCTTTGGTTTCTCCTGTTTTATCTTTAGCAGAACCTTCGACAGGAGAGGCAGAGGGGAAAGGCATAAACCAAGAGGCTTTCCCAGATAAAGGACAGGCATCCACTTTCCAAGCTTGACTGTGGGGAGTCCTTGTGCAGAATTTGATCAATTGGTAGTTCTGGGGGGAGGCAAACAGGTCTATTTCTGGAGTCCCCCATTTGTTCCTCAAGAGGTTGAATATTTTTGGTTCCAGTTTCCATTCGTGTGGGTCCATGAGATTTATGCTTAGGTCATCTGCCAGTGAATTTAGCTTGTCTGGCAGGAATTGAGCTTGTAGGTGCACTTGGTAGCTCAAGGCTGTGTTCCACACAGCCATGGCTAGTCTGCAGAGAGGGTACAAGTGGGTTCCCCCCTGCTTGTTTATGTACCACATAACTGTGGTGTTCTCTGTCTTTGCCAATAATTGTCCTGGAAGGATGTGGTCTTGAAGACATCAAGGAATTCTGTACAGCTAACATTTATTTTTGGTTGATATGCAGGCGCATCTGACTCGGGTTCCATTTGCCCTGAATGCACTGCCCTGCCAAGTGAGCCCCTTATGCATAGTTTGATGCGTCTGTTGTTAGGGTTTGGGCGGCAGGGGATAGATTGAAAGGGAGCCCCTTGTTGAGGTGGCAGGCCTCTGCCCTCCAAAGGAACTCTGTCTTTATACAAGGAATGATAGGAATCATTATTTCCAGGTTCTGAGAATGTTGGCACCATAGGCTTTTTAGACACCATTGTAGTTTCCTCATATGCAGTCTTGCATATGGAATTAGTAGAATGCAAGAGGCCATGAACCCCAGGGCTTACAGAATTTTTCTTGCAGATAGCTGGGTCTTTGTGGCCAGTAGTTTGAATTAGGCTGTCAAATAAACTTGTTTTTCTGGCGTGAGGAAAGCCATCTGGGAAGTTGTGTTCAAGCTTGCTCCCAGGAATACAATCTGTTGGCAGGGTACTAGGTGAGATTTATTTTCGTTTATGGTGTACCCCAGCGAGGTTAGAAGTTTCTTTACAAATGCCAGATGTTTTAATAGCAAGTCCTGGCATTCTGCCTGAATCAGTCAATCGTCCAGGTATGGGTATATTTGAATATTTCTCTGCCTGCAAAATGCAATGGCTGGAGCTAGATACTTTGTGAATACCCTGGGCACAGTAGATAAGCCAAAGGGAAGTGCAGAGAACTGATAGTGCATGGAGCCTGCTCTGAAACGTAGGTATTTCCTGCAAGATTCCCTTATTGGAATGTGCAGGTAAGCTTCCTTTAAGTCTAAGGTTGCCAACCAGGCGTCTTTGCCCAGCATAGGGAGCAGCTGTTGAAGTGTTAGCATTTTGAATTTTGGGATTACCAAAAAGGTGTTTAGAATAGAGAGGTCCAGGATAGGACACCAGGAGCTGTCTTTTCTGGGTACCAGGAAAAGTCTTGAGTAAAAACCTTGTCCCCTTTCTTCTGCTGGAACAGGTTGAATAGCCCTGATACTTAGAAGAGAGAGAACCTGCTGTTGAGCCTCTGCCCACTGATTTGTGGGTAGGTCTGGCCAACCATTTGGGATTGGTAAGGTGTGAAAATGGAATCTGTATCCTTGGAAAACTATATTTAAAACCCATTTGTCCTGGGTAATGAATTCCCAGTTTTTTGCATGTA
The DNA here is from genome assembly GCF_019279795.1 of Protopterus annectens. Classification (NCBI taxonomy): domain Eukaryota; kingdom Metazoa; phylum Chordata; order Ceratodontiformes; family Protopteridae; genus Protopterus; species Protopterus annectens. The sequence continues at coordinate 1,668,895,203 of NC_056728.1, forward strand.
GGGCGAGCTTTCCTCATAAGGGAGCAGGCAGTTGCAGGGCTTGGAAGGGTTAAGGTTAAGTCATTGTGACATTTTTCCATAGGGGGGTGTCTTACTACTTCAAGCTTTGGAAGTGGGAGCCCCCCACTGCTTAGGCCTGTGCGAAGCCTGAGACTGTAACCTAGGTGGTCTGCTGTTCCTGGATTTGGACTGAGAAAGCCTGGAAGAGAGTGGGAAGGACCAATTCTTTGAAGGCCAATGCCTACTAAATCTGGGAGGCTGTACTTGCAGGAAATCTTTAACAGTTTGCATAGATTTAGCTTTTTCCTCCATCTTTTTAAGGACTTCTTCTGCTTTGTTGCCAAACAGGCGGTCTTGGTTTAAGGGTGCATCCAGTAATTTAGCAATAATTGATCTGGCAAGTTTTGCTCCTTAAGCCAAGCATGCCTTCTAAGTACAGACCCAGTGACAGCAGCTCTGCAAGATGCTTCTAAAGAGTCAAAACCACATTGCAAAGTATGTTTACCAACTTGTTCAACAGAATGCATTAAATCCTGTAATTCTTTATGTTCAGCACAGTCAAAAATCAACATCATTTTCTGTTTAAGTAGTCCAAAAATATGCTGCTGATACTTTAACATATGAAACTGGCAATTTAAGGCCCTAATGGCCAAAGTAGCAGAAGTGTATTCCTTCTTACCCCATCTGTCCAAGGCCCTGGAATCTCTATCAGAGGGGGTAGGGTTTTTGGCAGAAGTAACCTTAATGCCCTTTGGTCCTTGGGAAATGGTCTCTGGATCCGCAGTAGGATTCTTGAAGAGGAACTTGTGAGAGTCAGGTACTCTGTAATACGTGTCAGGTTTTCTGGGAGCTGGAGGTAAAGTGTCTGGGGCCAGGCTAGATTCCAAGAAGGCATCATCTACAATGTCCAGAACAGGAGGGATAGCTAAAGGCCTGTGTTGAGGGAGGAGTAAGAATTCCCTAAGCCTCGATTTGGAGTCAGAGTAATCCTGGCTTTCCCAGCGGAAATGTTTCCTAAGAGTCTGCAAGGTTTCACCAAAAGAAAAATCTTCTGGATGGGAAGCAGAGGGAATGGAATCCTCTGCATCGGAATCCTCATAGGTAGATAAGGGAAAATCCTGGTAATCAGAAGAAACAGAAATTTCAAAATCCTGATCAGAAGAATCAGAAGGAAAATCAGTTCTAGATCTCTTAGAGGGGGAAGGCTGGCTTCCCCTAATTAAAGTAATAAGGTCTTCAGCCATTCTAAGCATTTGTTTTTTAGGCATATGGGCCTGACCATGCGGTTTGGACTTCAGTTTTCTAGGGTGGGTCGAGTTTTAGGCCTTGATGAAGAAGATGGCGTCGGTTTAAAATGCAAACCTGTAGGCCTGAATACACCCTCAGAAGCCATTGCCTGGACAGTGGCTCCAGACCCATCCAAGGTAGAGACATCCGCAGGTTCCATAGTCGAAGAAGCATCACGCGGCATACCGGACTCCGAATGGGTCTCAGTAGAGGCCTGCAAATCTGACGTAGCGGGTATCAGGGGCTGCGAAAGCGCCTCACTGAGTACTGGCGAACTGGCAACTAGCTTAATGGAAGCGTCATCAGCAGTTTTGGACCTATGCAGTCTGTCTCTGTCTTTATCCTTACTTTTTTGGAATATCCATAGTCAGATGGCTTACCGAAGTTAAACTGAGTACCAAAATAATTTGCAGCGAAAATAGTCTGACAACGAATAGTTCAGGGATTGAATAAGGCACAAAACCAACAGCGAGGGATGCCGTGGTCTGGGCCTAAGCAAGGAATGCAGTACGAATGAAAATCTTTATGAGGTATTTGCTTTCCACAGGTAAGAGAATTGTTAATGTTTACTGAAAACGGTTAAGAGCAATAAAAAGGATCCCCAACAGAGTACTTAGCTTTTTTCGAAAACTTCGATTCTGAAACTTGAAAACGAACATTTCAGGAGTCGGACGACCGGCACTTGCGAACTGCTTCTGCTTCGGGTACCGTGCGGCAAGAAAGACTGATGTAATGGCATCAGCTGCATGTTTTTTACCCCTGACGACCTGACGTCATGGAAGAAGAGACAGCATCCGACACAGGAATCCAAGACTTTGATATTCAGGCCGGCTGAGGGCTACATTCAGCCAGATAACCCAAATGTAATGACTGCAACAGTGAAACACGAAGAACATCACAGAACAGACTTGTAATCCTGAATGTAATGAATTTCGCTGACTAATGCTTGACCGCAGACTAAACATGCATTTTGCTGAATGTCACCTGTTTTTAAGATACAGTGTTTTAAGGTGAACTTATGATGTCTTAGGCTTAAATAAACTACCTTAATGAAGCACTGTGGTCATAGAGTTGTTATATAAAGCAAAACCATAACAGGAGGGGACCAAGACAATTGCCCCTGTCTGTATGATTTAAGCAGGTTTCATTCAGTTAGTTCCAGTATACTTAATGGTCGAACAGGCTTCATTCTCATGTAGTTGTCATCATGACCAGCCCATAGCAATACATTAAAGTGCAAAAATAATATTGTTTCCTCTTGGTTATGATCATGTATTGCATAATACATTCCTGCATACTGCACATACTATTCCATCTGACGAGTTTTCTAATGATTTCACACAGGATGTTTCATTCATTGTACTTCCAATGTCCTACATTTTTGTAAATATTTATTCTGTTGCTGCTGTTGTCTCAACATACCTCTCAGCTGTCCAGAATTTCACAAATTTTACAAAATGTCCAGATTTTTGCCTTATAATTTTGGTCTGCTTCTCATAAAAAAATGCAGTTTTCTAGCAAATCATTGAGGACTGGAGTCACTAAATAATAACAGGCATCTGAGTTTTAGAGTTCATACCCTTCAGAAAAGGCAAGTTAATGCAATCTGTTATTCAGGCAACTGCCCACATTTATAAGAGCAATATTTAAAATCTGTCCCTGATTTTGTCTGTCTGTCCTCCCATTATTTTTAGATTTGTCCAAAATTCATGAGCAAAGAAGTTGAGAGGTGTATATCTCAGACATGTATTACTTACTTTATCATCTACTAAGCTTAACAAGAGATCACAAGTTGTTCTAATATCATTCTCTTGTCTGCTTCCTCTTTTTCTGTGATTTAAATTAAGTGTGGCTTGGCTTTCCTAGTCCAACAGTGCTTTAAAATATTGCATTTTTACTCTCCTGCACAAAAAATGTTAGGATCTGGCTTGTTACATCTCTGCATTTTTCTGTTGCAGTAAAGTCTTCTTTCTGCCTTATGAAAGTGTGCCACCTTTTTATACCTTTTATGTAAATTAATATTAAAGTGAGGTCTTGGTGAGAGATTTAGCTTATTTTTCATTCCTTCTGTAACATAGTGTGAAAACAGCAGATCAGCCTGTTTATTTTTACAATTTGAGAGCATTGGCCCTGGTGGAGGACAAAAATGTTAGGGTCATATGCAGTTATTACGTATGTGAGACATGAGACCATTGAAGATCTTGGTTCAATTTCTCTAGAATACTATCTGGTTAAGTGACATGCTTAGAGTCACAGAGCAGGCAAAGGGATGGTGTGAGAATCAAACCCTGTGGTCAGGAAACAGTTCGTTACAGCTCATAGTTTCAGGCCTCACTGCTAACTGCCAGACAGTTCACTATATCTTTGTAGTACCAAGAGCATTGTGATAACATTCTGAAACAGGGAAAAAGATAAACTAGTTAAGCACTTCTATGTGTGTGTGACCTGATCTTAACAGTGATCTAATAAAGCTTAAGCTTCATTCTCGAGGTGGATTTCATGGCATCTATAGCTCAAACACATAAAACCAAATTATAATCCTCTATATTTACTATACCTACTTGGTAGAAGACCTCCATCAAAAATGTCAAATATGGATTTTTTGAAATCATCATTTGTTTTGTTACTCATTTTCTGAATTATTTTTGTTTTTTGCCAGAATCACTGGTTGAGATAAAGTTTAAGGATAAAATATAATATAATGGTTAAGGTGTTTACCTCAAAGACACAAGGTACAGGGTTTGATTCTCACCTTTAAGGGAAATTGGCTAGACTTAAAATATCCCCGAAGCACATCTAGCCTACTTATCTATGAATCAAAACTATGAACCAAAAGGAAGACATACTTAGCATGACTCTTAAGTGCTATCTAGTGCAATATTTTGTTTTTATCTATTTCTTAAACAGGTAAACCCACTTTTCTCAGGGACAACCAGGGAGCATTCTCTGATTAAGATATTTGGTCAGAGTCACAAAGTAGGTAGAAGGAATCAAACCCTATATCCTTAGTTATAAGGGGCAGCTCATTAATAGTTTAGAGCCTTAGCCCGCTGTGCTTCATTGAGCTCTCCACTAGCTCAGGTTTGATTTCAAAATTAGACACACTCAAAGCAGTGCTGGGTTTCACTTGCTAACATGACAGGAGCTGCTCAAACAGGTAGAGCCACATGACCTCACATGCAGGGTCTTCTTATGGGTACTGAAACTTAAAGCGATGCTCTGCTTTATATGTTACATCCCTCCACTTAAGCTACAGGTTTACATGCAATATTTATGCTATGCTATATTACTGTAGGCTTCTCAGCTGAAATACATGTCGTATTTTTTAATCATGTAGCAAATTATATTATATGGTGTCACATTTAGATAATGCCAATATACATAGTCATATATAGCAGATGTACATATCAGTCTTTGCAACCACAAAAAGTAGCATTATTTGTCCACCTTCCAAGCTTTTTTATAGGATTTCTGAATTTTCATACTTTACTGTAAAGTGTGTACTTTTGTAAACCGTTCAATACTCTGATACTCTACGTATATAAATATTTTTTTTATTTTTGTTTGACATATGTTACTTGTATTCTTCTATATTTATTGTTCTGCTGTATGTTACATTTTCTGGTGCTTTTCTCCTCAGTACTCTTCTGAAAAGAGTTTTTGCATGGTCCAGTCAGACTAGTCCAGTTAACAAACAAACAAACAAACATGGAGTTAGTATGATGGTTAAGGTGTTTACCTCACAGACAGAAAGTACAGGTTTGAGTCTCAAATTTTGAAGGGAAATCAGCTAGGTGTAAAATGTCTCACAAGGTAGCTTGTCTAGTACTTACCTATAAATGAATAAATAAATAAACAATCATAGTCTGGTATAGCAGTAATATCAGGGAGAACAGAAGACTCATTGACTGGAACTGGGTTACATTTAGAACAGTTCTGTAAATCAGGAGCTGTTTTTCTGATAGGTTCTTTTTTCAGTTCCTGACACAGACTCTCCATGTCCAGTAAACATGCAGACAATTCACATCTATGAGTTGAAAACAGTCCTTTCTTGTATAGCTACTCGTTATAGTGTCTTAATACCTGTTCCTACGTACCATCAGCAACATGGGTTCTTACGGTATCAGCCTATATTATGACAACAGATTCTTGCTACTCTGAGTATTTACCATATGAGTTTTCGATTCTGGCAACTTCTCCAGGCTGAACTGTGGAGTGTGTGTTGCTTGACCCATCATAACAGGAATTCTTCTTCAGATGCACTCTTTTCACATCATTTTTATAGTTGGTATGTGCTCTGGTCACAACAGCACTGATGCATAATGTAACTTTACCTTCATTCTTCACACCAGCAATTGGAAAGGTGACAACCCGGCTGGTTACAATGGGTTATTTCTGTGTTCATGCAAATCTATGTAACAGTCTTGTTTCATGCTCACAATATGTTTTCAAAATGCTCCTTATGATATGTATAACTCTCCTTCTCTCTACCTGTGCACTTTATTGTGAATATCTCAGACCAGTTGTGATATGCTAAAATTCCAATTATTGGGAAAATAAGCAAATTCCTGACAGACTGTGGACTTTTGTCAGAACTAAGGAACTCCGGAATCCCATGATAAAAAAAAAACATTAATTAAGACATATCTTCACCATATTTAATGATGTATCATGCAGCTTTATGAAAACAGGACATTTTGAATAGTGGACAATACAAATGAGATACCTAAACTAGAATAAATCTGCAGCTAATTTGCTTCATGGCCTGTCTGATATTTCATGAAGTATTTTCACATTGATTTTATGAAACTTATGCAAATCTCACATTTTTTCACCATCAATTCAATCTGATGAGAAATAACAGGCCAAAGCATTATGTCACATGCTGTCTCTTTTACATACTATACTCTTAACTATACCATAACATGATTGATTAATTATCTTTAACATGTTGGTATGTAACTGGTTTGGTGTTGTCACTTGTACAATTTGAACTGAGCAGTCATGAATCATGCAATTCAGCATGGAAAATGTAATAAATTTGGATGTGACGTAGAACTTTTTTTGTACGGGCCATATGTTTCAATATTTATATTTCATTGCCTCATTCTAAGCAATCTTATAACATATTGTCACATCCTGTAAACAAGTCAGCATATTGCCCAAAAATATTGAATGAAGTGTAAGCACTCATGATTTTTTACTTGTGCTATGATTTCCAGTATCACTGCAGACTGAACTTTGGTTGTTTAATTTAAAGGACAGTACTGGATAAATGTATGAATCATTAACTTCAGGAATCTGCAAAGTATTGCCTTCCTGCATTTACAAATCACTGCCTCTATGAGTGTATCATTTTTTTCCTTCACAAACATGTAAAATCATCTCTGTAATTGTGTGAGTCATCTACAGAGTGAGTGTGCAAATGGTTGTCTTGACTGATTCTATACTGCATTTTAGTGTACTGCAACTGGAACTGCACACTGTATGTTTGTTTAATCATGATCAGTTGCTCACAATCTATACCTCCACAAATATTTGTTTGATATACTAAGAAAATTTGACGCAAAAGGTGGTGGGCTTTCTTTTTTTAAAACACAACACAGCACTTTCTGATCGAATATTGTTAATTTGTGGCCAGAAATTGTTAGTAGCATAGGTTCGGACTCTGTTACAGTGTTTTTGAACCCAATTACCTGAATGAATTCTCAGTTGGGATGTTACATTTTATTCTGGTATCATGCTGAAACATGAGACTTTTGTTACAGTAAGCTTTGCAGTCAGGTGACTTTTACAAGGGCAGCACTGTCGTATTTCTGTCACTGTGAAGAACTAGTATGCAAAATACACATATCAACTGCATTCACAAACAGCTCTTTGTTCATTCTCTGAAGTTTTAAATCAATGACTATACAACCAGCAGTTTATTTGCATCAGTCACTTGCAAATAGTTTTTTCTTAGCTTTCTACTTTTCTTATTATTACATATTTTTAAGAAGTGATTAAGAAATCCACAGTTTCTGCCATCTCTGTTCATTGCAGGACAAGATTTCTTATGCAGATACTCACACCATTATCAAAATGGTATCTGTTTAGCAGAAAACTTTTCATTTTAATTGTATCATCATGACCATGGAATCTGCTATACATAAAGATGTATTTTGCTGCTTTAAGTTTCTAAGTATTTTTCAAATTATACTGAGCCACAACAGGATTACTGTTTTTATTTTAGCTGACTTTTACTTTATTTTAAATTTTACTCACATCCAGATCATCTGTGAGTTCCTTCATTTGAATGTTAGTTAGTTCCACTGTTCTACATAGAGTCACAACTTTCAGAATAGTTAGTTTAGAGGTTCTTCGATGAAATGCCAATTCTGTGAAATTTGATGTATCGAAAGGATGAAAAAAATGTCCAAAATTCAAAAGGGAAAAAAAATTTGAATTGTTTTTGTATGGTGACAAGTGCCACTGCACACCCCCTGAAATTATACATAGCAACTCCACAGTTGCACCAACTCAAAAAAGGAGAAATCTCCCAATATAAGTGAATAATTGTCAGTGCATACTTATAAACTGCACCAGCAATGATTTCCTATGAGAAACTGCTTTCTGCATTATCCTGTTTGTCTTTTTTTTCCTGTATGCTACTGACACTTGAGCAATTTCATCTCATGCATGTGTAGGAGAGTCTAGCTCAGGCTGTATGAGATGTTTCCTTCTCAACTTATCATATTTTATGCCACAGACAATTTTAAGTCTTAACTATTAATCATGGAATTCTCCAAACTCATTCTTTATTGCTACATCTCAGCTCAATTACATACAAATTAATAAACTCTTGTTACCTTGATTTCTAGTGAAAAAGTCTTTTTAGGATTGTGATATTGCTTATATCTGTTCTTAAGGACAGCCAAATCAGTCTGCTGGCTTTTAATAAGATTAACTATATTACATACCTTTATGACATTATCTCCACAAGCTGAAGAAAAGCAATGTCATGCACCTCCATATTTTTCCCTACTCTACCCGTTATGATACTGAATAGATCAAACTTCTGTAACCATTGTTTCTAGTTCCCTGCCAATTGCACTGTAGAAGTAATGTTGCTGGTGGGGTAAGTGGAACTACGGGCAGCATGATGTGTTTATAACTGTGCTCAAAAGACTGTTGTGGCAGAAGCATGATGAAACAAAAGTTTTCCACTCTTCTGAAAAGGTAAGTGTCTGATCTAAAAGATTTTTAATTTCTGTATCATTTCATGAGTTATGTCTTGTTTTTCAGTTCTATGCTTTTTTAAATAAAAATTCATTTTGTTCCCTTTATCTTGCTTTTTGACATAATTTGCTTTATTTGTATCATTCTTTTCACAAGTTTTAAATTTGTATTATTATTATTATTACTGGAATAATAGATTTAATTAATTTATTTATGTATTCATTCATTCTCTGTTAAATGGGGTAGAACACTGATACAGATAGACCATTTTTAGGTTCAGCCCAGGGGGCAGAGAAACTACAGAGATTTTAAATACAATGTCAAGCAGAAACATAATGTCAATAAAACTATATATAACTAGAATATATAAGAGAAAGTTGCCACTGTATTAACAGACAAAGTTAGTATTATATTAACAAACAATACTGTTCATGAGCTGGTGGTATGGAATTGCCTGGGGCTGGGCATGGTATGGCTTTGTTGGGTTTAATTATCCTAGCTGCTGGGGAGGCATTTGCTGGAGGGTGGAGAGAAGATCATAGTCTGGACCAACTGTGATTGAAGTATTGAGTATTGTAGAAGAGCTGGAAGAACTGGAAGAGACAGAATACAAGGGTAGGGCTTTGAGGTAGTCTGCACAGGAAACATTACTTATGCCCTTGTATTATTTTAGTGAGGAACCTTTGTGGATGTTCCAACTGTTGGATGTGCCTAGTTAGGTATGTACCAAAGGATGCCCTGTACTCAATGATAGTTCTGATGAATGCTGAATACAGTGGAACAATGAAGTCCTTGAACCTAGATGCCATACCTTTGTTTATAAGTTGCACAACATAGAATTATTTCCTGACTATTGTAGACACATGCTGGTCAAATAGTAGATTACTGTCTATGTGTGTCCTCAGGTCCCTGACTACTGGGTTGACTCTTAGATGTGTGTTGTCATTCTGATAGTTCCAGAGGTGGATTACATCCCAAAGGATATGATTATGCATTTCTTGGCATTTAGTTTTAGTCCACAGCTCTCACATAAGCTATTTGTCTATGTCAACCCTTCCTGGAGAACATTTGTGTTGGTGGGAAATTCTATGACTGCTCCTAAATGGCAAGCAACTGCAGATTTAGTCAGCCAGAGGTCCTTAACATTGGTCTTGACTTCAGAAAAGTAAATGACAAAAAGGAGTGGTTCCAGGACTATTCCTTAAGGGATTCTACTTGAGATTGGCCTTTTTGTAAAGGAAGATTTCCCAATTCTAACTTCCTGGGTCCTGTCTGTGAGCCAGTTGGATATCCACTGGGTGACATAAGAGTTTATACCTAACCTCTTGGGTTTGTCAACAATGGTTGAGTGTGTAATTGTGTCAAATGCCTTCGTCAGGTCAAGGTAGGCAGTGTGAATTGTTTTGCCTCATCAATTGCTTTGGTGACCTTCTCAAAGAAGTCCACCAGGTTGAATTGGTATGACCTGCCCTTGGCAAAACCAAATTGAGATGGATCCAGTGTTTGGAGGGTTTCTGTCTCATTATTGGATCATTTCCATGATAATTCTTTCTATGGCTTTGCTTATGAGACTAGTCGGACTTATGGGTCTGTAGTTTTCAGGGTCTGTAGATGGCCCACCTTTGTTCTCCATTCATGAGGTGCTGAGTTTATTTGGAGGGTACAGTTAAATAGCAATTTCAGGCATGTTGATAGGTCATGCTTCATGCTTAGAAGGCATCCTGGGATATCGTCTGAGTCAATCAATGCAGTGTTCTTGGCCTTAAAGAGAGGATTGAGGATCTGTTCCCTAGTGATAGTAGGAGGAGTTATATAGTAGAAGGAGTTATATTTGGTATTTCCTGACAGAAGTTGATGGGGAGAGAGGGGTAAGGTTGCAGCTGAATTTATCTGCCAGTACAGTTGCTATATCATCTGACTCGGTATAGATGGCTCCATTAACAATGACATCTACACACAGTTGTATATTGCTTTTGAGGTTGTGGACATAGCTAAATAATGCCTTGTGGTTGTCCTTGGTCTGGGGGCCATATTTACCTCAATTTTGGCTTTGGTAGACTTTATTTGTCCTCTGAGTTGTTTGTTTAATTTAATGAGAATGCCTTTATCTTGCTGGGTGCTGCACCTGCTAATTTTTACTATGATTTTCATCCTATACACCCTATTGATATTGTGATTCCACCAGGATGGCTTGTTTTTTGAGTTCATTCTGTACTTCTTCTGGTGGGTACAGTGCTTCTATACAGCTATTCACATATTTGCATAGTGTTCCTGTGAACAGGTCATTGCAGGCAGCAGTGCTCTCATGGCTTATGTGGGCTTGGAATTTTGCCAGTTTATCACATAATACTAAGAAGTTAGCCTTAGAGTAGTTCCTGAACATTTCAGAGTTAGCTGGGGTTCCAGGTGTGCAGCACTCTTCAATATTATTGAGGACTAAATCCAGTATGTTTGCACCCCTTGTCTGCATATTGACAGTCTGGTCCAGGAAGTTTGTGTTTACAAAATCCAGGAATCTTTCCCAGTTAATGGTAGAGTAACTAAAGTCATCCAATTATATAATGTTGGGTTGGATGGTGAGTGCTTCCAATAAGCTTAAATACATGCTATGGGTTTCCTTGATCATAGACAGGGACCTATATCTTGCAAAGAAGTGGTATGGGATTTTACCTATGATGATTTGAATGTGGAGAAGCTCAACTGCATTGTCTAGTTTGATCAGCCTTGAAGTAAATTTATTTTTTATGTAAATTGAGACACTTCCACCTTTAGTCCCTGCCAGTGTAGTGTGGAAGGCATTATAGTATGCTGTCCATGGCTTTAAACCATGTCCGAATGACTGCATAGACATCAGCATTCTCTAGGGTGAGGAGAGCATGTAGGGAGTGAAGTTTCTTGTTTAGTCTCCTAGAACTGAACAGTAACACCTGAAGATTTTCTTAATTTTGATTTGCAATGCTGGAAGTGCTTTCAAATTGGCATTGCCTAAAAGAGACACCATGGGGGAAGACAATGTTTTAGTTAATATTTGAAAACCTAGAGGGGAGAGGTGCAGACCATGCCTGACAAAGCAGCATCATCTGACTATCTCCTTCCATGCTGACAAATATTGCACCCCCTTAGTGTGATTCCAGAAACTAAGCCAATTATTAAAGTTAGTTATCTTCTGTTTATATTGTGGCATCATCATTGAAGAAGGTAAAATGTTGCTCAATGCTAGGCTCATACCAGCCTGGGACACATATGTGATAAACTGAGGGGCTGCCAGCCCAGCCAGATAGAATTTTGTAAATAATTCTATGTCATTGTAAATATTAATATGATCCACAGACTGGTTTCACAAATGTAAGAAAACTGTGTTATGTGCTAAGCTTCAAAAATGTAACCACAGTGCACCCTGCTGGAAGAAAGCTGATAAGTAAAGAATTTAGGACTGAGTCTGATCTCAAACTAGGAGACAGGATGTCTGGGCTACAAAATTCTTTCTATTGTCCTAAGACAGAGATAATTACTAGGTTTCACATGTAAAATGTTTGTTATTGCTGTGGCTTCCTGGAAGGTGCAGATTACAAAGAAATGTTAAATTTTAAGTTCTGTGAGCCTGGGAAACTTATGCAGAAGTGTCAAGAATTATGTAATCTGAAATGACTCAGCAGTAATGTGTATTATCAATGTAAGGACTATCTCAGAAAGAAAGCATGACATTTTGTATTTGTGTCTGAACCTGAACACATCAGCTCGCCAGTACTTTGCTTTGCTCAGTAAGTAAAGTTATTTAGAACATAGTTTTTCTTAGAGGTAGATAGGAATATAGCCAGATTAGTCTAGCTGTTTTCTATATTTATGTCAGACTCTCCTACAATGTTGTTTTAAAGTATTTCTTGTGATTTCTGAACTCTCAATTGTCACTGTGTTGATTTAATGAATATTGTCTTGTGTTTTTATTATTTATTATTAAATATTTTTAAATCTTTTAACTATGGTTGTTTGTGTAGAGATAATTTAAGCTAATAGAGTACTTGCATGTATTTGGTGATACTGTATAGGCCACTCCTAAATAGCCTTCAAGCCTCAATCACACTTACCAATTGGATAACAGTAAAATTGCACAGTAGAATTGGGCACCCTTTGGTAAGGGCCTTTAGAGTAGCTAAGAGTAGTTGGTGGCAGTGATTACTACCATATAGTCTGGGAAGAAGGGGGTATAGCTGGAGAACCTGTGCCAGCCTTCCCCAGGAGTGTCTGTCTGTTTGTATATAACTCAAATCTCAAAGTGTGTGTGTGTGTGTGTGTGTGTGTGTGTGTGTGTGTGTGTGTGTGTGTGTGTGTGTGTGTGTGTGTGTGTCAATTACTTGGGCAGGGACATGAAACACTGGTTGGACAGAGAGGGTACTGGATGTTTTGGCTTGACTACTCAGCTGACATCTGAACCCTACAGCTGTACCAGTGGGGAGCATTACTGGGGATCTGGAGAGAAAGGGAGAAACTAGCCCCAGACTGACTGCGATCTCTGTGTGCTCTTAAGGGAAATTGTACTTTACTGTGTGTGTACATCTTATCCTCCCAGTGTGGACACCTCTCACTAGTGCTAGTGGTGAGGATTGAGGCTCTCTGATTACTGGGCCAGTACACGGGCATCACATATTAATTGTTTGGCAGTGGTGGGATATCCACATAAATATTAATTGGTTGATAGTGGTGAGTTAGCCACATCACATATTAATTGGCTTGTAATGGTGTAGATAGTGAATTCCTGTAGCTTGTGTACAGTGATCACTGAAGGTGTTTTTGTACTCTAAATCATCCATGCAGTGAACATTCAGAGATCAGCTCACAATTGTTTTATTTCTTTTGTTAGCTTAGTCAGGGAAAGCAGGCAAGCATGTCAGCAGAGGAGTATGGCAAGCTGTTAAGGAGCCAGTTGGCTGAGATATCCCAGACTAAAGGACTGGTGCATGGAAACCTGACTAAGGCAGACATGATTTCAGCTTTGGCCACAGCTGCATTCAAGAATAACAACCAGGAAGATGATCAGACTGGCTGTGGAGATGTACAACACTCAGAGAATGGACAGCTCAGCCTTTCTACAGAGGACTTAAAAATCCATCTGGAGCTAAAGAGACCTGCGTTGGAGGCTAGGCGTTTGTGAATAGAAGCAGCAGAGAAACTGTGACATCTAGAGACTGAGGAAAATGAAAAACTGCTATGCCTGGAAGCTCAGGAGAGGGAGAAGGAGAGGCAGAGGCAACATGAAAAGGAGATGCTGACTCTTCACCAGAGTCATGAAGTTAATGGGGAAAGGAGTAACCAGATCCCAGAAGCACAAAAGGTCAGTAAACTTATTCCACAATTTACAGAGGAGGATAATTTTGATAGTTTCATTCATATGTTTGAGAGGGTATGTAAACAGTATGATGCTGACCAAAGGCTCTGGATACGGTTCCTGACCCCCTTACTCTATGGAAAGCTGTAACTGTGTTGTCCAAGCTATCTGATCATGACTTTTTAAATTATAATGTTGTAAAGAATTGTTTGGTAGAATTTTTTAAGCTAATGCCTGAAGCTTTAGAAAAACATTTTGTGAGCATAGACGCAAGGCAGATGAAAGCGTGTGTGAATATATTGCTGAATTAAGCACTTATTTTCATAGGTGGGTGAGTGGTTGTCAGGTCACCACTACTGAAGGGTTGGCAGACCTTTTGGTGAGGGAACAAGCCCTTAGCACTTTGCCCGAGGACATGAGGATCTGGTTAGCTGATAGACAATGCTCTACTATAGATGAGTTGGGGAAGAAGGGAGACCTATACCTAGCACGCTGGGCATCCCTGCACAGGAAAGGGACACCCAGTGCTGCTCATGGGTCTAAGAGAACCTATGGTGGGCAGCCTAGACTGCTCCAACAGAATATGTCAGTTACAGGGGAAGCCACTAGTCCAGATACATGTCCAGGACCTAAGGTTAAATGTTTTGAATGCAACCAGTGGGGCCATGTGGCATATAGATGTCCATGGAGGCAAGGTGGGGAATGCAAGGTGAGGGAGCCAGTAAGTGGGAATGACAAAATGCCAATAGTACATTGTCTTGAGACAACAGGGGTACCAAACTACCATCCTGCAGATGTCCTGATAGGGAAGGATTTTGATAAGGCAGTACCATGTGTTTATGCAGTTACATGCAGTCAGACTTGGAGACAAGCATGTGGGTCTGGAAGCCTGGGGAGACCCAGACAGACCACACACTTGCAGCCAGGACTGGTGAGGTGGTTACTTCAGGGAGGGAACTACCTTGTAGCAGTGAGACTGAAGGTGAGCCACAGCTGCTTGTTAGTACTGATGTTCCCTTGGACAGAGTGACTGCAAGGGCAGAGGTGAATAGTGGTATAAAGGTTGACAGTGAGGCACCTCTGTCAGAGGATATCAGGCTTCCTGTGGAAGGGGAGCTGGGAAGGGTTACAAAGAGAGAGTTGAGATAGACTCAGCTCTCAGACCCTACATTACAAGGCCTGAGGTAGGTAGCTAGTGAGGCACCTGATTCTCAAGGGAAAGGGGAATCTGTATATGGGGACAAAGGTTTACTGTATAGAGAGTGGGCCCCTGAGGAAGGGCTAGAAGGTGAGAGGATGCAGCAGTTGGTAGTGCCTAGAGCCTACCATCTGGCACTTCTAGCCATAGCCCATGATATTCCCTGTGGAGGTCATATGGGCATAAAACATACAAAGAGACATATTATGCAGAATTTCTATTGGCCTGGAATTTCCAGAGATGTAACAGGGCACTGCAGGACCTGTAAGCAGTGCCAAATGGTAGGCAAGGCAGGAGACAAGGTGAGAGCTCATTTGATGCCTTTGCCTGTGATTGAGGAGCCATTTCAGAGGGTAGCTAAGGATATTGAGGGGACTCTGAGTACCCCAAGATCCACAGGGAAAATGTATATCCTAGTGGTAGTAGATTATGCTACAAGATACCCTGAGGCAGCGGCTTTGCCTCCAATGAGGCAGAAAAGGTGGCAAATGCTTTGTTAGAGATTTTCAGCAGATTAGGTTTCCCAAAAGAAATACTGACTGACAGTAATGCCAATTTCATGTCAGACCTGCTGGCTTGTCTATAGAGCACATGAAGACCATCCCCAGACTAATGGTCTTGTTGAGAGGTTAAACTCTACAATCAAATCCATGCTATGGGCATTTATAGACCAGTTTAAGAGGGAGAGGGACAAATATTTGTCCCATCTGCTGTTTGCTTACAGAGAGGTTCCCCAGGAATCTATAGGTTTTTCACCCTTTGAGTTGCTGTATGGGCATAGGGTGAGGGGACCTCTAGATTTAATTCGTGATGAGTGGGAAGGTGAGTGTGAATCCCACAAGGAGTCTGTTGTGGCATATGTCCTAAACCTCAGGACAAGGCTTAGGGAACTCATGGGCTTGGCCCAGGAGAATCTGGCAGAAGCCCAACAACAGAAAAATGTATGGTATGACAGGAATGCTCAAGCTATAGAGTATGCTGTAGGGCAGCAGGTAATGGTTCTCATTCCTGTCTAACCCAACAAGCTGCAAGCAGCTTGGGAGGGACCCTACAAGGTGGTAAGAAAGGTAAGTGATGTTAACTACATGGTGGAACTGCTAGGCAGGTGCACAAATTGTACCATGTTAACATAATGAAACCTTACCATGATAGGGAGGCCCTTGTGCTGAGTATTTGCAGTGGATTGCAGGAGGACTCTGTGGGAGATCTGGTGACTGATCTCCTCAATGAGGCTCGGACTGACATCTCAGTGGAAGGGGTAGCA
Source organism: Protopterus annectens (assembly GCF_019279795.1). Taxonomy (NCBI): domain Eukaryota; kingdom Metazoa; phylum Chordata; order Ceratodontiformes; family Protopteridae; genus Protopterus; species Protopterus annectens. The sequence continues at coordinate 1,668,911,493 of NC_056728.1, forward strand.
ATGTCCCAGCAGCTATCTCATACTCAGGTTCAAAAATCCAAGCAATGTTTCAGGAGTCTGGGGACATGTACACTGAGAAACCAGGGTGGACCCACCTGGTGCAGCACCAGGTGGATACAGGACCCCAAAGGCCTATTAGGCAGGTCCCTTATAGGGTGCCTGAGAGAGTCAAATGGACTCTGAGGGAGGAGATACAGGCAATGTTGGAACTAGGTGTAATTCAAGAGTCTAACAGTCCCTGGTCCTCCCCAGTGGTGCTGTTGCCAAAGAAGGATGGCAGCACCAGGTTCTGTGTGGACTACAAGAAATTAAATAGTCACACAGAGTCAGATGCTTACCCCATGGTTAGGACACACGATGCCCTAGAGCAGCTGGGTGGGGCTAGTTATCTTACCACCATTGATCTTACCAAGGGTTACTGGCAGGTGCCCTTGACTCCCAGTGCTAGAGAAAGGTCATTCTTTGTGACTACTTTTGGCTTGTATAAATTCACAAAGATGCCCTTTTGAATGAAGAATGCCCCTGCAACTTTTCAGAGGCTGGTAGATCATATCCTAGCAGGAGGAGGAGGGTTTGCCCTTGCTTACCTAGATGTTATTGCCATCTACAGCCATTCCTGGCAAGAGCACCTTCAACATGTCAGGGAGGTGCTGGACAGACTACAGAGGTCAGGGTTGACCATTAAGCCCAGCAAATGTCAGGTGGGTATGGCAGTGGTCTCCTACCTGGGACATAGAATGGGGAGTGGTAAGATTAGGCCAGAACCTGCCAAAGTGGGAGCCATTCAGGCATGGCCTGCACCTGTTACCAAAAAGCAGGTGAGGGCATTCTTAGGAACAGCAGGGTACTACAGAAAGTTCATCCCCAGTTATAGTACCATAGCTGCTTCCCTCATAGACTTGACAAGGAAGAACAGGCCAGATAAGTTAGTGTGGACCACAGCATGTGAGCAGGCATTCCAGAAGCTTAAAGAGGCTTTGGGAGAACCCCCTGTGTTAGCCAGTCCAGATTACAGCAAGGAATTTGTTGTGTGGGTGGATGCTTCGAACCATAGGGTGGGGGCTGTACTTAGCCAGATTTCTTCAGAGGGAGAAGAGCACCCAGTGGTTTATCTCAGTCATAGGCTCCAACCCAGGGAGGAATGCTATACAGCTGTAGTGTCTAGCCATAGTGTGGGCACTGCAGAAACTTCAGCCTTATCTGTATGGAAATAAATTCACTGTAGTGACAGATCACAATCCCCTAACATGGCTAAACAGAGCCAGCCAGCAAACTGTCAAGTTGCTAAGATGGAGCCTAGGGTTGCAAGCATATGATATGTCAGTGCAGCACCACAGTGGGAGTAGCAATGCCAGCACAAACGGTCTCTCAAGACAGGGAATGGGGTAAGGTATATTCAGATAGACCTAACCCTCTCAAGCAACATTTCTCAAGGGACACTTGAAAAACTAGCTTGAGTTTTCGGTGGGGGGAGAAATGTGAATATATGTGAAGGCTGCCAGCCTAGCTAGATAGAATTTTGTAGATAATTCGATGTCTTTGTAAATATTAATAAAAGCCATAGGCTTGTTTTCTTAAATGTGAGAAGACTGTATTGGATGTTGAATTGCAAAAATGTAACAACAGTGCACTCTGCTGTAAGAAAGCTGATAAGTCAAGCATTTATGACTGTTTGATCTCAGGGCTCGGAGATGTGGTGTCTGAACCAGCAGATTCTTTCTATTGATTTGCTAGATTTTACATATATTCTTCTTCTTTCGGCTGTTCCCGTTAGTGGTCACCACAGCAGATCAACTGTCTCCATTTCTTCTTGTCCTCTACATCTTGCTCTGTCACACCAACCACCTGCATTTCCTCTCACCACATCCATAAACCTTATCTTAGGCCTTCCTCTTTTCCTGTTACCTGGCAGCTTCATCCTTAGCATCTTTTTCCCAATATACTCTGCATCCCTCCTCAGCTCATGTCCAAACCAACGTAATCTTGCCTCTCTGGCTTTGTCTCCAAACATTCCAACCTGGGTTGCCCCTCTAATATACTTATTCCTAATCCTGTCTATCCGCATCACACCCAGTGCAAATCTTAAAATCTTCAACTCTGCCACATCAAGCTCTGACTCCTGCCTTTTTGTCAATGCCACTATCTCCAACCCATATAACATAGCTGGTCTCACTACTCTCTTGTAGACCTTCCCTTTCACTCTTACTGGTACTCGTCTGTCACAAATCACTCCTGACACTCTTCTCCACCCACTCCATCCTGCCTGTGCTCTCTTCTTCACCTCTCTATCACACTCACCATTACTCTGAACTGTTGATCCCAAGTACTTAAACTCATCCACCTTCGCCACCTCTATTCCCTGCATCCTCACCATTCCTCTATCCTCCATCTCATTCACACACATATATTCTGTCTTAGTCCTGCTGTCCTTCATTCCTCTTCTCTCTAGAGCATATTTCCACCTCTCCAGGGTCTCCTCCACCTGTTTCCTACTCTCACTACAGATCACAATGTCATCTGCAAACATCATAGTCCACGGGGACTCCTGTCTGATCTCGTCTGTCAACCTGTCCATCACCATTGCAAATAAGAAAGGACTCAGAGCTGATCCTTGAAGTAATCCCACCTCCACCTTAAATGCATCCATCACTCCCATATATAATGTCTTTAATTGTTGTGGTTTCCTGACCAGGTGCAAGCTTACTAAGAAATGTAAATGTAGAAGTTCTGTCAGCCTGGGAACCAGAGAATTGTTAAGAATGATGTAATCTAAAATGGGTCAGCAGGATGCATTATCAGTTCATAGGTTCATAGGTAGGTACAAGGCTATTGGCCCTAGGGCCTATATAAGCCTAGCCAAATGGTACCCTGGCTTTTGCCACCCAAGAAAATTATTTTCCTGTGCCCTTGTCAAGCAGAGCCATGGAAGTGCTCAGCGGGGTGAATTTCCTATCTCCCATCCAATCATCAATATTTTTATTCAAGAGTGCTAATGAGGAGTTTTGTTTGATATAGATAGGTAGTTTGTTCCAGAGTATGGGAAGTATCTGGGAAAGGAATCTATCCCTTCAGCATGTTCTGTTTATTGTGGTGACAAGGTTTAGGTCCCTAGAGCGTGTAGCTCGAAGGGATTGGGATTTCTTTAAGTGGAGCATGTACAACAGCCCTGGGTTTGACATAGCTTTGTATGATAGGCAGAGATCGCCTCTGAGTAGGCGATATGCGACAGAGTAAAGCTGGAGTATTTTGAGACGGCCTGCGTAGGGCATCTGTTTGAAGCTGGTAATCCTCTTTGTGAGGTATTTCTGCAGCCTTTCCAGTTGTTGTAGATGTCTTGTGAGGTACATATCAAAAGGGACGTTGTACTCTATAATGGGTCTAATGAGTGATGAGTAGAGGTGAACAATGACCTCTTTTTTCCAGGACTTTTCTCAGAGACAGAGACAGACAGCATTTTGGATTTTGTCTAAAGCTGACAACTCACCAGCACTTTCCTTTGTCCTATATGTAAGTTTATTTAGAACTGATTGCTCTTAGATATAGATAGAAAATAGTAAGTTTATTCTAGCTGTTTTCTGTATTGATGTCAGAACTATTCTACTGTATTATGTTAAGCATTTTCCTGTGATCTCTAAACTCTTGACTAGGACTGTGTAGTAAGAATTAGTCTTGTGTTTTTTATTATTTATTATTAAACATTTTTAAACATTTCAACTATGGCTGTTTTGTATAGAGATAATTTAAGCTGAGGAGTACATTGCATATATATAGTGATACTGTCCAAGCTACTCCAGTAGCTTTAGCCCTCAGTCACACTTACTATTTGGATAATAATATTGCACAGTAATAATTGGACACCCTTTGGTAAGGGCCTTTTTAGTAGCTGATATTAGTGGTTGGTGGCAGCTGGTACTACCTTATAGACTGGGAGGAAGGGGCATAGCTGGATAACCTGTGCCAGCCTTCCCCAGGAGTGTCTGTGTGTCTCTATATAATTCATATTTTAAAGTGTGTGTGTGTGTGTGTGTGTGTGTGTGTGTGTGTGTGTGTGTGTGTGTGTGTGTGTGTGTGTGTGTGTGTGTGTGTGTGTGCGTGTGTGAGTGTGTGTGTGTGTCAGCCACTTGGGCAGGGACATGAAGCACTGGTTGGACAGAGAGGATGAGAGGATGCTGGAAGTTTTAGCTTGACCACCAGGCTGAGATTTGGACCTATAGCTGTGCCAGTGGGGAGTCTTATTGGGGATCTGGAGAGAAAGGGGGAAACCAGCCCCAGACTGACTGTGACATCTGTGTGCATTTGTTATCCTTCCCAATGTGGATGCCCCTCACTGGTGTTAGTGGTGAGGATTGAGGCTCCTTGATTACTGGGCCAGTGCATGGGAATCACAGCTACATCCTACACCTCTTATGTGATTCACTGTACATTAAATCTAGCATTCCCTATACACATTCCCTGTACATTACATCATACACCCCTTGTATGCATTCCCTGTACATTATATCCTGCACATCTTGTACACATTTACTGTACATTGCATCCTGCACTCCCTGTAGACATCCCTGTACATTACATCTTGCACTCCATTTACACATTCTCTGTATGTTACATCCTACACTCCCTGCACACATTCACTGTACATTACATTCTGTACCCCTTGTATGCATTCACTGTAGATTACATCCTGCAATTGCCTGCACAAATTCCCTGTAAATTCCATCCTGCACTCCCTGTACACATTCCCTGTATATTACATCCTGTACTCCGTGCATGTATTCACTGTACATTACTTTCTGCACTCACAGTACACATTCCCTGTACATTATATCCTGCACTCCCTGTACACATTCCCTGTATGTTACATCCTACACCCCTTGTATGCATTCACTGTACATTACATCCCACACTCCTTGTACACATTCACTTTACATTGCATCCTACACCCTTTATATACATTCACTGTACATTACATCCTGCACACCTTTTAAACATTCACTGTACATTACATCCTACACCACTTGTGTGCATTCACTGTACATTACATCCTGCACACCTTTTAAACATTCACTGTACATTACATTCTACACCACTTGTGTGCATTCACTTTACATTACATCCTGCACTCCCTGTACACATTTCCTCTACATTACATCATGCACTCCATTTCAGTCTCTTTACGTTGCATCCTACAATCCCTGTACACATTCCCTGTACATTACATCCTACAATCCCTGTACACATTCCCTGTACATTACATCCTGTATTCCCATATATTCCCTGTACATTACATCCTGCACTAGTGTATACATTCACTGTGCATTGCATCCTACAATCCCTGTACATTTTCCCTGTACATTGCATCCTGCACTCCCTGTACATATTTCTTGTACATTACATCCTGCACTCTGTGTACACATTTCCTGCACATTACATCCTCCACTCCCTGTACACAATCACTGTACATTATATCCTGCACTGCTTGTATGCATTCACTGTACATTACATCCTGCACCACGTGTATGCATTCACTGTATATTACATCCTGCACTCCCTGTGCACATTTCCTGTACATTACATCCTGCACTCCCTGTGCACATTCCCTGTACATTACATCTTACATGTCTTGTATGCATTGCCTGTAGATCACATCCTGCACTCCCTGTACACATTCACTGTACATTATATCCCACACCCCTTGTAAGCATTCACTGCACATTACATTCTTCACTCCATGTACACATTTCTTGTACATTGTTACATTCTACAATCCCTGTACACATTCAGTGTATATTACATTCTCCCATAGCTATCAACTGTCCAGCTTTTCACAGTATGTCCAGATTTCTGCTTAATATTTTGGTCTGTTTCTCATAAAATCTGTGGTTTTCTGGCAAATCACTGGGATAATCTGAGGACTAAAGTCACTAAATAATGACATACATTTTTCAGACTTTGTATTCTTCAGAAAACACATGCTAAGACAAACCCTATTAGTCCATCAATTTTGTAAGTCTATAAGAGCACTATTTAAAATCTGTCCTTATTTTTGTTCCTATGTCATTCCAGTTTGTCAGGCTTTGTCCAGTTTTCTTGTGCTAAGAGGTTGAGAGGTATGCATTCCGCACTCCGTGTACACATTCCCTGTACATTACATCTTACACACCTTATACACATTCACCATACATTGCATCCTGAGGCTCATGTACACATTCCTCTACATTACATCCTACACCTCTTGTACACATTCACTGTGTGCTACATCTTTCACCTCCTGTACACATTCACTGTACATTACATCTCATGTACAAATTCCCTAAACATTACTTCCCACTCCCCTAGTATGCATTTACTGTACATTATATCCTGCACACCCTGTACACATTCGTTGTGCATTATATCCTGCACTCTCTGTACACATTCACTGTACATTACATCCTGCACTCCCTGTACACATTCACTTTATGTTATATCTGGCACTCTCTGTTCACTACATCCTGCACACCCTGTACACACTACCTGTACATTACATCCTGCACTCCCTGTACACATTCCCTGAACATTACATCCTACATTCTGTGTACACATTCCCTGTACATTACTTCTTGCATTCCCTGTAAACATTCACTGTACATTACATCCTACAACCCTTGTATGTATTCCCTGTACATTACATCCTGCACTCCCTGTACAGACTCGCTGTACATTATATCCTGCACTCTCTGTACACATTCACTGTACATTGCATCCTGCACTCCCTGTACGCATTCCCTGTACATTACATCCTACACTCCTTGTATGCATTTCCTGTAGATGACATCCTGCACTCCCTGTACACATTCACTGTATATTACATCCTATACCCCTTGTATGCTTTCACTATACATTACCTCCTTCAAACCCTGTACACATTCCCTTTATGTTAATCCTACACTCCCTGTACCCATTCTCTGTACATTATTACATCCTACAATCCCTTTACTCATTTCCTGTATGTTACACCCTACACTCCCTGTACATTACATCCTGCACTCCCTGTACACATTTATTATAAGCTACATCCTACGCCCCTTATGTGATTCACTGTACATTACATCTGGCACTCCCTATACACATTCCCTGCACATTACATCCTATACCCCTTGTATGCATTCTCTGTGCATTAAATCCTGCACTTTCTGTACACATTGCCTGTACAGTGCATCCTGCACTCCCTGTACACATCCCTGTACATTACATCCTGCACTCCCTTTACACATTCCCTGTATGTTACATCCTACACTCCTGATACACATTCACTGTACATTACATCCTGTACCCCTTGTATGCATTCACTGTAGATTACATCCTGCAATTGCCTGCACAAATTCCCTGTAAATTCCATCCTGCACTCCCTGTACACATTCCCTGTATATTACATCCTGTACTCCGTGCACGTATTCACTGTACATTACTTTCTGCACTCACAGTACACATTCCCTGTACATTATATCCTGCACTCCCTGTACACATTCCCTGTACGTTACATCCTACATCCCTTGTATGCCTTCACTGTACATTACATCCCACACTCCTTGTACACATTCACTTTACATTGCATCCTACACCCTTTATATGCATTCACTGTACATTACATCCTGCACACCTTTTAAACATTCACTGTACATTACATCCTACACCACTTGTGTGCATTCACTGTACATTACATCCTGCACACCTTTTAAACATTCACTGTACATTACATCCTACACCACTTGTGTGCATTCACTTTACATTACATCCTGCACTCTCTGTACACATTTCCTCTACATTACATCATGCACTCCATTGCAGTCTCTTTACGTTGCATCCTACAATCCCTGTACACATTCCCTGTACATTACATCCTACAATCCCTGTACACATTCCCTGTACATTACATCCTGTATTCCCATATATATTCCCTGTACATTACATCCTGCACTAGTGTATACATTCACTGTACATTGCATCCTACAATCCCTGTACACTTTCCCTGTACATTGCATCCTGCACTCCCTGTACACATTTCTTGTACATTACATCCTGCACTCTGTGTACACATTTCCTGCACATTACATCCTCCACTCCCTGTACACAATCACTGTACATTATATCCTGCACTACTTGTATACATTCACTGTACATTACATCCTACACCACGTGTATGCATTCACTGTATATTACATCCTGCACTCCCTGTGCACATTCCCTGTACATTACATCTTACACGCCTTGTATGCGTTGCCTGTAGATCACATCCTGCACTCCCTGTACACATTCACTGTACATTATATCCTACACCCCTTATAAGCATTCACTGCACATTACATTCTTCACTCCATGTACACATTTCTTGTACATTGTTACATTCTACAATCCCTGTACACATTCAGTGTATATTACATCCTCCCATAGCTATCAACTGTCCAGCTTTTCACAGTATATCCAGATTTCTGCTTAATATTTTGGTCTGTTTCTCATAAAATCTGTGGTTTTCTGGCAAATCACTGGGATAATCTGAGGGATGAAGTCACTAAATAATAACATACATTTTTCAGACTTTGTATTCTTCAGAAAACACATGCTAAGACAAACCCTATTATTCCATCAATTTTGTAAGTCTATAAGAGCACTATTTAAAATCTGTCCTTATTTTTGTTCCTTTGTCATTCCAGTTTGTCAGGCTTTGTCCAGTTTTCTTGTGCTAAGAGGTTGAGAGGTATGCATTCCGCACTCCGTGTACACGTTCCCTGTACATTACATCCTACACACCTTATACACATTCACCATACATTGCATCCTGAGGCTCCTGTACACATTCCTCTACATTACATCCTACACCTCCTGTACAAATTCACTGTACATTATACACATTCACTCCACTCTACATCCTACACCTCTTGTACACATTCACTGTGTGCTACATCTTTCACCTCCTGTACACATTCACTGTACATTACATCTCATGTACAAATTCCATAAACATTACTTCCCACTCCCCTAGTATGCATTTACTGTACATTATATCCTGCACACCCTGTACACATTCGTTGTGCATTATATCCTGCACTCTCTGTACACATTCACTGTACATTACATACTGCACTCCTTGTACGCATTCACTGTATGTTACATCCTGCACTCCCTGTACACGTTCACTTTATGTTATATCTGGCACTCCCTGTTCACTACATCCTGCACACCCTGTACACACTCCCTGTACATTACATCCTGCACTCCCTGTACACATTCCCTGAACATTACATCCTACATTCTGTGTACACATTCCCTGTACATTATTTCTTGCATTCCCTGTAAACATTCACTGTACATTACATCCTACACCTCTTGCATTAATTCATTATACATTACATCCTGCACTCCCTGTACACACTCCCTGCATATTACTTCCTGCTCTCTCTTTACACATTCCCTGTACATTACATCCTACAAGCCTTGTATGCATTCCCTGTACATTACATCCTGCACTCCCTGTACAGACTCCCTGTACATTATATCCTGCACTCTCTGTACACATTCACTGTACATTGCATCCTGCACTCCCTGTACACATTCCCTGTACATTACATCCTACACTCCTTGTATGCATTTCCTGTAGATGACATCCTGCACTCCCTGTACACATTCACTGTACATTACATCCTATACCCCTTGTATGCTTTCACTGTACATTACCTCCTTCAATCCCTGTACACATTCCCTTTACGTTAATCCTACACTCCCTGTACCTATTCTCTGTACATTATTACATCCTACAATCCCTTTACTCATTCCCTGTATGTTACACCCTACACTCCCTGTACACATTCACTGTACATTACATCCTGCACTCCCTGTACACATTTATTATAAGCTACATCCTATGCCCCTTATGTGATTCACTGTACATTACATCTGGCACTCCCTATACACATTCCCTGCACATTACATCCTATACCCCTTGTATGCATTATCTGTGCATTAAATCCTGCACTTTCTGTACACATTGCCTGTACAGTGCATCCTGCACTCCCTGTACACATCCCTGTGCATTACATCCTGCACTCCCTTTACACATTCCCTGTATGTTACATCCTACACTCCCGATACACATTCACTGTACATTACATCCTGCACAAATTCCCTATAAATTACATCATACACTCCCTGTACACATGCCCTGCATATTACATCTTGCACTCCCTGTATATATTCACTGTACATTACATCCTGCACTCCCTGTACACATTCACTGTACATTACATCCTACACCACTTGTATGCATTAACTATACATTAGATCATGTACTCCCTGTACACGTCCCCTGTACATTATATCCTGCACTCCCAGTATACATTAACTGTACATTACATTCTGCACTCCCTGACACATCCACTGTACATTACATCCTAGAACACTTGTATGCATTCACTGTACATTACATCTTGCACTCCCTGTAAACATTCACTGTACATTACATCATACACCACTTGTATGCATTAACTGCACATTAGATCCTGTACTCCCTGTACATGTCCCCTGTACATTATATCCTGCACTCCCAGTACACATTAACTGTACATTACATTCTGCACTCCCTGACACATCCACTGTACATTACATCCTAGAACACTTGTATGCATTCACTGTACATTACATCCTGCACTCCCTGTACACATTCACTCTACATTACATGCTGCACTCCCAGAAAACATTCACTGTACATTACATTCTACACTCCTTGCATACATTCACTGTACATTTCATCCTATAGTATTTGTATGCATTCCCTGTACATTACATACTGCACTCCCAGTACACATTCCCTGTACATTACATCATGCACACCCTGTACACATTCACTGTGCATTACATCCTACGCTCCCTTTACACATTCCCTGTACATTACGGTTCTATATTACTGTGTCAAAAGACATGTTCGCCAAACGAACACGTCTTAATCAACATGGAAATATCAACTTGTCAAAAACCTGAATGGCCGAGTCAGTGATTTTTTTTCCAGGGGAAAAATATTGCTCGGCCATTATTGGGGATTTGCCCTTTTCCCCACTGTAGTGTGATCTCGGAGTTGGTATATTTCATTTGGGGGGTGTCGAACCCCCCATGTTGTAGGGTTTGAGTGTGTGTTTTTTTTTCTGTATGGTCAGGTGATTTTTTTCCCCTCGGAAAAAATTTGCTAACTTAGCCATTCGGGTTATTGACAAGTCAATATTTCTGTGTCGAGTAAGATGTGTTCAGCGAACATGTCTTTTGTTGCGTATAAGAGATATAGCTCAGGATAAAGTGCCTCCAACAAGCAGACACAGAAAATGAAGAAAAAACTCCAGAGGCAACACCACGACAATCGGAGCCGACCCTTTATTACATAAAAAATTAACAGAACAGACGATAAAACAAGGCCAGTAAGCATTTTCACGTTACACTGAACACTTCATCAGACTTCTAAAGGCAATAAAATCCCTCTCAGTTAAATACAAACCATAATGATGTCAAACCAATAAAAACACTCACTCAATTAAATTCACTCAATTAAATAATTCAATTAAAGCTGCAGTCAGTGCCCAAAGCTTCAGTTAGTTCTTGCCATGAAGCTGCCAACATAACCCTTAACAAAAATAATAATAATAGTACTGTATATCAATAAAAATAATAATAACTAAATATAGCTTTTAACAATGTAACTATATCAATATAAAAATATATATATAAAAAAAATATATATATATAAATATAACAAAATACATATATATAATGCTTATAAAACTTTTGGGCCAACATGTACAAACATATCTACTTACTTGTACCTACATGTGTATCTCCATAAAAAGCATAGATAAAATATGTAATAAAAAATGTAATAAAAAATTCATAATTGTTACACTTCATGATGCATACACTTTCCTAACCATATTGTGTGCAGTATGAATTCTAAATAAAAAGTATGATGTCATATAAGAGCTTCTAATGGGTCAATGGTCTATCTTTTAAAAAGGGTATCAAAGAAACCTTATCATTGAGGCCATGTATTCTATCTACTTGTAACCTGAGTATCCAGCAAGCTTCCTGCTTCTCAGTAAAATTCCTGATGTCACCCAGTCTAGTTGTCTGGTTTAATAATTATATGGCCGTGAAGTAAAACCTATGTATAGTGTCTGTATGTATGATATGTTTGGCTAGAGCATTCCCTTCATCTTCTTTATTGATAGCGTAAACATGCTCCCTTACACGCTCGCTCAATGTCCTATTTGTCTTACTTACACTAAGGAGCTACACTTCTGGCATACAGCCAAATATATGAGGTCTCTAGTCTTACAATCTGCATACATATCAAAAGAAAACTTCCGACCTGTGTCTGGATGGATAAAGGTGTTGGAACGAGAGATATAGCTACATTGATTACATGTTCTGCAATGAAAAGTACCTTTCCTAACTGAGTCAACTCGTCTCTTATCAGCTTTCTCATAGCATAACATAAGTTTCAATTAATTAGTATTCTTATATGCAAAACTTGGTGTATTACCTATTGCTTTCTTAATTCCCTCATCAATGGTTAGCATGTGCCAATTTTTATGAATAATGTCTCTGATCTTTCTATTGTCATTAGTGTAAGGTATCAATAGTCTGTTCTTTCTCCCTAAATAATTTATTTTATCAACACTGTCGTCTGATCTATTTATGTTTCTCTTAATGCAGGGCTTCCCCTGTGTATCTCTTCTAATAACGTTATTGTCGCGAAGTAAACCTGTTTCAATGCTATGGTAGCCTCTATCCCTAAACTCATGCTCTAAGTTGTTAATGGTCTTTCAACATGGTAATATAGACCCGTACATTACATCCTGCACCTCTTGTATGCATTCACTGTACACTACATCCTGTACTCCCTTTACACATTCCTTGTACATTACATCCTGCACCCCTTGTATGCATTCACTGTACATTACATCCTGCACTCCCTGTACACATTCTCTGTACATTATATTCTGCACCCACTGTATATAGTCACTGCACATTCAAGCATTCCTTGGAGTAAACTATGGACTGTACCATGTAATGTAGTTAAAGTTCATAGGTTCATAGGTAGGTACTAGGCTATCGGCCCAAGGGCCTAAGTAAGTCTAGCCAACAAGGTTCCCTGGCATACGCCACCCAAGAAAGTTAATTTCCTGTGCCCCTCTTGAGCAGAGCCACATAAGTGATCCCCGGGGTGTATTTCCTATTTCCCATCCACTCATCAAGATTTTTCTTGAAGAGTGCTAATGAGGAACTTTGCTTGACATAGATGGATAGCTTGTTCCAGAGTATAGGAAGTCTCTGGGACAGGAATCCATCCCTCCAGCATGTCCTGCTTATTGTGGTGACAAGATTTAGGTCCCTAGAGCATGTAGCTTGGAGGGATTATGATTTTTTTAGGTGTAGCATGTCCAACGGCTTTGGGTTTAACATAGCTTTATATGTTAGGGAGAGATCTCCTCAGAGTAGGTGATATGCTGCAGAGTAAAGCTGGAGATTTTGAGACGGTCAGTGTAGGGCATCTGTTTGAGGCCAGTAATCCTCTTTATGAGGTACTTCTGTGGCATTTCCAGCTGTGGCAGATGTCTTGTGAGGTACATTCCAAAAGGGGCGTTGTACTCTATAATAGGTCTAATGAGTGCCGAGTAGAGGGGAACAATGACCTCTTTTATCCTGGATGAGAACCCTTTTGTGATGAGGTGTGCCACACAGAAGGATTTCCTGACTACTGTGGCAATGTGATTATCAGAGGAGAGACTACTATCCACCTGGGTCCCAAGGTCTCTTGTAACACATTCGGCATTAAGCAGACTGCCATTTATGTGGTGGTTCATAGGTTCAGAGGTAGGTACTAGGCTATCGGCCCAAGGGCCTACATAAGCCTAGCCAGCAAGGTTCAGAGTTTTTACCAAAGGGGATGACAATGCACTTTTTAGCATTGAGCTTGAGGCCATGCCTCTGACACCAGACATCTGTCTCTGTGAGACCCTTCTGTAGGATGTCCACATCATTTGGGGACTCAGCTATGGCTCCTAGTTTTCAGTCATCTGCGAACTTCATTAGCCAGAGGTCTTCTCTGTTAGCCTGTACTTCAGAGAAGTAGATACCAAACAAGAGAGGTCCCAGAACTGAACCCTGTGGTAGTCCACTTGTCACTGGTTTAAAGTCAGATTTTGGAGTCTGCAACTTTTGCAGTGTGGGTTCTGTCAGTGAGGCAGTTGGCAACCCATCTTGTGATGTAGGGATTTATACCTAGTTTAGTGAGTTTAGCTATAATTCCAGAATGGGGGATGATGTTGAAAACCTTGGTGAGGTCAAGATAGGCTGTGTGAACCACCTTACCCTCATCTACAGCTTTGGTGACTGCCTCAAAGAAGTCGATCAGGTTCAGAAGGCATGATCTGCCTTTCACAAACCCGAACTGGGTGGGATCCAGAGTTTGGAGGTTACCAATGTCTTTGTTTATGAGTTCCATGATGATACGTTCCATGACCTTGCAGACCAGGCTCGTCAGGCTAATAGGGCAATAGTTCAAAGGTTCATAGGTTCATAGGTTGGTACTAGGCTATCAGCCCTAGGGCCTATACAAGCCTAGCCATAACAATTCCCTGGCTATTTCTTCCCACATTATTTACTTTCCTGGACCCCTGTCTAGCAGGGCGACTGACGTGATCCCTGGGGTGAATTTCCTTTCTCCCATCCAATCGTCAAGGTTCCTCTTGAAGAGGTCCAAAGAGGCACTCTGCTTGACATGTATGGGCAATCTATTCCAGAGTCTGGGGAGTCTCTGGGTCAGGAACCTATCCCTCCAGCATGTTTTGTTTATTGTGATGACAAGGTTTAGATCCCTGGAGCGTGTAGCTCTGAGGGATTGGGATTTATTTAAGTGTAGCATGTTGAACAGCTCTGGGTTTGACATGGCCTTATATGTTAAGCAGAGATTGCCTCTGAGTAGACGATATGCGACAGAGTATAGCTGGAGTTTTTTAAGGCGGTCAGCGTAGGGCATCTGCTTTAGGCCTGTGATTCTTTTAGTGAGGTATTTCTGAGGCCTTTCCAGTTGTTGCAGATGTCTTGAGAGATACATACCAAATGGGGCGTTGTATTCTATAATGGGTCTAATGAGGGATGAGTACAGTGGGACAATGACCTCCTTTTTTCTGGATGAAAAGCCCTTCGTGATGAGGTGTGCCACATAGAAGGATTTCCTGACTGTTGTGGCGATGTGGTTATCGAAGGTGAGACCACTGTCCACCTGTGTCCCTAAGTCTCTTATCACACTTTCTGTGTTTAGTGTACTGCCACCTATATGGTAATTCTTGGATACATGTTTTTTCCCAAAAGGGATAACAATACATTTCTTGGCATTGAGCTTGAGCTCATGGCTCTGGCACCAAGCATCTGTTTCTGTAAGGCCCTTTTGTAGAGTATCCACATCATTTGGGGATTCAATAATGGCTCCCAGTTTGCAGTCATCTGCAAACTTTGTTAGCCAGAGTCCCTTAGTGTTGACCTGTACTTCAGAGAAGTAGATGCCAAACAAGAGCAGCCCCAGGACTGAACCCTGAGGTACTCCACTTGTCACTTGTCTGGAGCTGGATTTGGAGTCGGCTACTTTTACAGTGTGGGTTCTATCAGTAAGCCATTTAGCAACCCATTGGGTGACATAGGGATTAATGCCCAACTTAGTAAGTTTATCTATGATTCCAGCGTGGGGGATGGTATCAAGGGCCTTGGCAAGGTCTAGATAGGCTGTGTGGACCACCTTACCCTTGTCCATGGCTCTGGAGACTGATTCAAAGAAGTCAATCAGGTTCAGGAGACAAGATCGGCCCTTCACAAACCCAAACTGGGTGGGGTCCAGTGTTTGAAGGTTGCCAATGTCTTTGTTTATAAGTTCCATGATAATACGCTCCATGGCCTTGCAGATAAGGCTTGTCAGACTGATGGGACGGTAGTTTCCGGGATCCAAGGTGGATCCCCCCTTGTGGATTGGGATAACTGTAGCTCTGCGCCACTCAGTGGGCACGAAACCTGAGGTGAGGCTATGATTAAACATGACACTTAGCTGAGGTGCCAGTTCATATTGTAGTTCATGTAGTACACAGCCCGGGATGTCATCTGGTCCCATGGATGCTGTATTCTTGGCTTTAGAGGGTGCGTTTTGTACCTGTGTGGCCGTTATTACTGGAATTTGGCAATCTTCCGGTATTGAGATGGGCCATTAAGGGGGTGAGAGAGGGGTGAAGTTGGCACTGAATCGATCTGCCAGGATATTGGCAATATCCTTCGGATCAGTATATTTAATGCCATTCTGTTTTAGCTCAGAGCAGATCTGAGCATTGCCATTTAGATTCTTGACATAGTTATAGAATGCTTTGTGGTTGTCTTTGGAATCTTTGGCAATTTTATTTTCGTAACTAGCTTTGGAGGATTTTATGAGGCATCTCAGTTTCTTACTGAGGCTAGTAAGGGAGTTTTTGCATCCTGGGATTTTCCTCTTTTCTGCAAAAGTTTCTTCCTTTTGTTGTAAAGTTTGTTTATGGCAGGGGACCACCATATTGGCTTCCTTTTTTGGATGAGAGCATTTTGGTTCTGTTTGGGATGGCACGATTCATGCATGAGTGGATGTGCTCGTACAGTGCCTTAGTGTAGGATTCAGCAGTTGAACTTTCAGTTCCGTCTGCATGGGTGTCATGAAGTTTGTCACTTCTGACTTGAGTAGCATGAAGTTGGCTTTGGAGAAGTTTTTTATGGTGGTTTCTTTACTGGGGGGTGGGAGTGGGATGTGGATGTTAAGGGTGATTAGCTTATGGTCAGACCTGACTAACGAGGGGGTGACCATAGGTATGGAGCATTGATTTCCCATGTTGGTAATGACCAGGTCTAGGATATTGGAGCCCCTGGTGGGACTATGGATTAGTTGATCCAGGGCGTTGGAATTTATGAATTCCAAGAACCATTGCGCAAAGGTGTTGGGACATGAGTAGTTTTCCCAGTTAATGGCAGAGTAGTTAAAATCACCCAGTATTAGGGTGTTTGGTTCTATCTTAATATTTTCCAGTATGTTTAGAAAGGTGTAGTGAGAATCTTGGGGTATGGTGGGGGATCTGTAGCAAGCTACAATTTGGATTGCAGTCTTACCTAGTGTTAGTTGCACTTGGAGAATTTCAGACACATTGTGTTGGCCAACTAGCCTGGTGGTGTGAATATCCTTGGTGAATATTGACACTCCTCCACCTTTAGTGTTTCGGTCCTGGTTTGGTAGCCGAAAAGTGTGGTAAGAGTTGTAGCCTGGTATTGCAGGGGTGCTCTCTGGAGCCTTGAACCAGGTCTCAGTTACTGCACAGATATCGATGTTCTCCATTTTTAGGAGTGCCTCGAGAGAGTGCATTTTGAGGTTTAGACTTCTAGCATTGAGTAGCATTACCTTCAGATTTTGCATGCTTGTACCTGTTACGGTGGTGGTTTTGTCCTTTGAAGTTTCCCCCTTTGTGGAGTGGAATAACTGTTGCTGTGCACCATTTAGTGGGCACAAAGCCTGATGTGAGACTAGTGCTTAGGTGGGGAGCCAGTTCATTCTGAAGTTCGTGTAAAACGCAGCCTGGGATGTTGTCCGGTCCCATGGATGCTGTGTTTCTGGTTTTAGAGAGTGCAGCTTTTACCTGCATAGATGTGATTACAGGGACTCTGCATTCTTCCTGTATAGATACGGGCCCTTTAGGTGGTGAGGGGGGGGGGGTAAAGTTAGCACTGAACCTATCTGCCAGGATGTTGGCAATATCAGTTGGTTCTGTAATTTTTGTGCCGTTGTGCTGTAACACAGAGCAGATCTGGGTGTTGTCATTGAGATTCTTGACGTAGCTATAGAATGCTTTGTGGTTGCCCTTAGAATCAGTGGTGATTTCAACTTCATAGCTAGCTTTGGAGGATCTTATAAGGGATCTCAGCTTCTTACTGAGGCTGACCAGGGAGCTAATCCACTCATGGGATTTTACTCTATTTTGCAACAGTTTCTTCCTTCTGTTGTAGAGTTTGTTTATGGCAGGGGATCACCAGATTGGCTTCCTTTTGTTGGAGGATAGCATCTTGGTTCTGTTTGGGATAGCACAATCCATGCACTCATGTAAGTGCTTATAGAGTGCATTTGTGCAGGATTCAGCAGTCATAACTGTATTGTCCATATGCATGGGTGTCATGAACTTCGCCACTTCTGTCTTAAGAAGCATAAAGTTGGCTTTGGAAAATTTTTTTACAGTGGTTTCCTTAATGGTGGGTGGGAGCGGGATTCAGATATCGAGGATGATTAGCTTATGGTCGGATTTGACCAACGAGGAGTTGATTTCAGGTGTAGAACACCGGTCACTCATGTTGGTAATGACTAGGTCTAGGATATTGTTGCCCTGGTGGGGGTGTGGATAGGTTGATCCAGGGCACTGGAATTTATGAATTCCAGAAAGCGTTGAGCAAAGGAAATGGTACATGAGTAGTTTTCCAGTTAATGGTGGAGTAGTTGAAATCACCCATTATTAGGGTGTTTGGTTGAACCCTAATATTTTCCAGTATATCAAGAAAAGAGGAGTGAGAATCCTGGGGCATGGTGGGGGATCTGTAGCAAGCCTCAATTTGGATTGCAGTTTTGCCCAGAGTTAGTTGCACTTGGATAACCTTGGATGCATTATGCTGTGCAACTAGCCTGGAGGTGTGGATATCCTTAATGAATATGGATACACCTCCACCTTTGGTGTTCTGGTCCAGGTTAGATAGCCGAAAAGTGCAGTATGAGTTATAGACTGGTAATGCAGGGGTGGTCTCTAGAGCCTTAAACCAGGTCTCAGTCACAGCACAGATATCGATGTTCTCCATTTTAAGGAGTGCCTCGAGTGAGTGCATTTTGATATTTAGACTTCTAGCATTGAGTAGCATTATTCTCAGGTTTGCTTGCCTGTTCCTGTTATGGTGGTGAATCTGTCATTTGAACCTTGCCTAAAAAAGGCACGACACCACACAACCAGAAAGTTGGAATCCCAGGGGTGACAGGTGCAGGCCATCTCTGGCAAAGCATCGTGGCCTGTTGATCGTGTCTTCCCAGGCAGACAGATACTGGATCCCTTTAGAATGACACCAGAAGCTTAGCCAATTGTTGAAGTCAATCATTTTGTCCATGTACTGCAGTATCATTCTGGGCAATGGCAGGATGCTACTCAGGGCTAGGGTCATACCTGCCTGGGCTACAAGGTCGGAGAGTTCTTCCATGTCTCTTTTCATGTAGTCAAGGGAGGTATGTCTCAGGTCATTCACACCAACATAGACAATGACAGAGTCATATTTGTACTTGTGGAGTGACCTGAGTGTGGGGTTATGTGGTGGATCCTGGCACCTGACAGACAGCTGACAGTAACCTTCTCCTTGTTTAGCCTGGTGAGTGGGACATCAGTTTGCCTGACTATAGAGTCACCTATGACTAGTGTGTTGGGTATGTTGTTTTGCCTTATGGGCTGTGATTTATTTGCACACTGAGTCTGTGGGCTATGTGTCATTTGGGTTGTGTTGGGGGTGGAGGTTGCTTGCGCTTCTGCTTTGGAGGTTTCTGTAGCTTGAGCAGATTATTATTGAAAGCCTCTGCAAATGTTTTTGTGTTTCTATGTGTGGATTTTAGTGGTGTAGGTTTAGTGGGACTATGTGATGAGTGTGGTGTAAGTATTTACCTTCTCCTCTTGACTGTCAAGTTCAGTCTTGGTTGGAGAGAGCTTTATCTCCAGTTTGGCTAGATAAGTGCATCTCTCACAGGTTGTGGTGTTGGATGATAGGAGGAGAGGGTTGTCTGTGTACATGAGGCAATTGCTACATTGCCTGAAAATGCTCAGATTCATCAGATAGACAAGAGAGAACACTGGGAGCTGATCTTTGGACATCCCTGAATAAAAAACTACTTTCCTCTAGACAAGTAAGGAAAGTGAGTAGAAGAGCTATTTTTTCTCTAAGCAAGTGAGGAAAGTAAGTACAAAAACAGTTTTCCTCTAGGTAAAGAGGAAGGTTGAGTGCTGTAGTAATTTGTAGCTTATTTAGTGCTAACAAGTTCTGAACATGTGCTGAGCATGAATAAGAAAATTCAAGTGCTAAAACTAAGAATCTGTACCTGGATCTTATTGTAGATAGGCTACCTAGTGCTTACCACTCCCACTGATAAGCTAGAATGCTTTCCTCCAACACAGAAAGGCTTGGGGGGGGGGCTCAGAAGCTTACAAATAGTCCTGGATACAGCACATCTGTATCTGGACTAGACTAGTTAAAGGAAAGGTGGGAAACAAGCACAAACGTGGGCTTTTAAACCAGAAAGTTGAAAGAGATGGAAAAACTGCCCAAACAGCCAATAAACTACAATTTCTGGGCCAGAAGCCACTCTTGTGGTAGATAGGCTACCTAGTGCTTACCACTCACACTGATAAGCTAGAAGGCTTCCTCCAACACAGAAAGGCTTGGGGGGCTCAGAAGCTTACAAACAGTCCTGGATACAGCAAATCTGTATCTGGACTAGACTAGTTGCAGAAAAGGTGGGAAACAAGTGCAAATGTGGGCTTTTAAACCAGACAGTTGAAAGAGATGGAAAAACTGCCAAACAGCCAATAAGCTACAATTTCTGGGCCAGAAACCACTCTTGTGGTAGATAGGCTACCTAGTGCTTACCACTCCCACTGATAAGCTAGAAGGCTTCCTCCAACACAGAAAGGCTTGGGGGGCTCAGAAGCTTACAAACAGTCCTGGATACAGCAAATCTGTATCTGGACTAGATCAGTTACAGGAAATGTAAGAAACAAGTGTAAACACAGGCTTTTAAACCAGAAAGTTGAAAGAGATGGAAAAACTGCCCAAACAGTCAATAAACTACAATTTCTGGGCCAGAAATGACTCGTGTTAGATAGGCTACCTAGTGAGAAACAAGCCCAAATGCAGGCTTTTAAACCAAAAAGTTGAAAGAGATGGAAAACTGCCCAAACAGCCAATACACTATCATTTCTGGACCAGAAACCACTCTTGTGGTAGATAGGGTACCTAGTGCTTACCACTCCCACTGATAAGCTAGAAGGCTTCCACCCAACACAGAAAGGCTTGGGGGGGGGGCTCAGAAGCTGAAAACAGTCCTGGTTACAGCAAATCTGTATCTGGACTAGACTAGTTACAGGAAAGGCAAGAAACAAGCTTAGAAACTTTCTTTTTTTTTTGGAAGTGGAAAGTGAGAAAGGAGAAATAGAAGATAATTCAAAATTAAGGACCTAAGTGGCTTGCCCTTCACAAATGTTCTCTCTGTATTAG
Source organism: Protopterus annectens (assembly GCF_019279795.1). Classification (NCBI taxonomy): domain Eukaryota; kingdom Metazoa; phylum Chordata; order Ceratodontiformes; family Protopteridae; genus Protopterus; species Protopterus annectens. The sequence goes on from NC_056728.1 coordinate 1,668,932,853, forward strand.
GTGGAGTGAGCTAGTGACACTAGACTGGAATAGAGCTGGGATAGAGCTGAACAGACGGGATTGGTAGGAGTGTCTGAAGTCAAAATATGATCTCACTGTACTCGGTTAAGTGAGCAAATGAGACAGACCCAGGAAGAGTGTTCAAACACAAATTTACAGGAGGGGCGGGCAATTCCAAAGCCACCAAGATTAATACCAGAACAAGAACAGGAAGGATGGGTGGGAAACTAACTGCAGAGACAGAGAGAGACCACAGTATTCTATGAAACAATTAAATATAAAAATAAATAACTACAGAGAGAGAGACAGACCACAATATTCAATTAAACAATTAAATAGACAGAATAATAAAATGCAGTACAATCTTTAACACTGCAAGTTTGTACTTAACTCAGCTAGTAATGCAGTTGATTGTAGGTACGTAACAGAAGCAAACAACTCAGATATTGAGCAGTAATAAATTCAAAGATATGTGACTCACACTTATAAATGCAGAGAAACCCTCTAGGCTAAATAAATAACTACAGACACAAACCACAATATTCAATGAAACAAATAGACAGAAAAATAAAATGCAGTACAATCTTTAACACTGCAAGTTTGTACTTAACTCAGTTAGTAATCCAGCTGATTGTAGGTATGTAGCAGAAGCCAAACAACTCAGATATTGAGCAGTAATAAATTCAAAGATATGTGACTAACACTTATAAATACATATAAATCCTTTAGGCTAAGAGTTTAAAACTGAATATCAATGAAGTGAAACACAATAGCCCCCACTTACCGCAGAGACAGAGAGAGACCACAGTGTTCTATGAAACAATTAAACAGGAAAATAAATAACTACAGAGAGACACAGACCACAATATTCAATGACACAATTAAATAGACATAAAAATAAAATGTAGTACAATCTTTAACGCTGCAAGTTTGTACTTAACTCAGCTAGTAATGCAGTTGATTGTAGGTATGAAGCAGAAGCCAAACAACTCAGATATTGAGCAGTAATAAATTCAAAGATATGTGACTAACACTTATAAATACAGAGAAACCATCTAGGCTAAGAGTTTAACAGTGAATATCAATTAAGTGAAGCACAATAGCCCCCATTTACTGCAGAGACAGAGAGAGACCACAGTATTCTATGAAACAATTAAATAGAAAAATAAATAACTACAGAGAGACACAGACCACAATAATCAATGAAACAATTAAATAGACAGAAAAATAAAATGCAGTACAATCTTTAACACTGCAAGTTTGTACTTAACTCAGCAAGTTATTCTCAAACTGGAAGGAAACACCAACATGCTTCTTACTACTCCTGATCATGTTTTACCCCTCTCACAAAATAACCTTTCAAATACAGGGTGATAACTTCCACACAGCTACAGTCCCACAGACTATAAATCCACCCATAAAGATCAAACTCAATACTTGTTTTCCCTCTGCAGATACTTGAACTACTTTCATCTCAAAAAAAGTTACACAAATCAATATAAGAAGCGTCCTTAATAACATTTTCCCTGTTGCACTCATACTTGCATACAAAGATCACATTTTAGCACTTTTAAAAACCTGGGTCCACAGTCCTGTTTCTGACTCTGAGGTTACACCTTTTAGACATGCTATCCACAGATTAGCTGGAGCATATAAAAAAGTAGTGCAAGTAGCTACTCCATATCTCGAGTCTTTTGACCATCTCTTTCACCGCATCCAACTTCTTATCTCCACCAGTTAGGAATGCATTATTCTTGATACTGCTAGTAATAACCACAAATCATTTATGTTCTATACATTTATGTTCCTTCTGACTGCCCCAGTGACCCTGCTGATGTAAATGCAGAGGCTTACAAGTTTGATCAAAGCAAAACTGATCATCATGGGTATTTTGAATACTGACCGGGCCAAACTCCCTTGATCATTACACATCAAGGTGGCACTTATGATCTTGCAAACAATCTGTTATAACATTTCTGGAGATTACAGCACACTTACCTGTGTCCTTTCATCAACCCAGCATCATTATGTATTTTTCACTTATTGTATTACTGATCATACACCAGCTTTGAGATTTGCAAATATTAACAAAAATTCCTTTATTAGCCAACATCAAATATTTCAACCACTCCTCTTATACTGATGTACAATATGTCACATTTTGGTTACCTTTCCTTTCACTTAGATAATGTCTTTCTAAACATTTTATATCAGCTTGCTCCAAACCACAAGCAGAGTAAGATTTCAGCACACCTCTGAGAGTTTAAACTTCCATTAGACAACTAATGTTGAAGTGAGAGCAATTCTGGAAGACATGTCAGTCTGTTACTCCATCACCTTCACTCCTCTACATATTTCATAATTCTATGTTGCTAGTAGTAAAACAATTACTTTCTGCTTTTTCAAACAGCCATTATCACCTCTCCAAAATGTTCAGGAAAGGCATCAAGCAACTCATTCCATTAGAGAAATCTTTGGTCTCTTACCCCTTTCCAGGATGATCTTTTTTATTTTATTTCTTAACCAGGTAAGCCCAATGGACAAGTTTCCCTTTCAGGTTTGGCCTTGGAGTACTGTCTGGTTAAGTGACTTGATCAGAGTTATACAGCAGACTAATGGAGAATGAGAAATTCTTACCCACCATGGCAATACTGAGAGATTTTTAAGTCCCTTTATCTCTGTACTGTCTGCTGACCATTGAGGAGCCTCATATTCTAGAACTGTCAACCAGACAACCATGAAAATTGTTTGTTTATGGTCTTTAATCCTGCATAAACCTGCACTTGCCTAATTTACACACCCTTAAAGTTGGTATAGCAATGTGGGGTCCTTTCAGAGCATGAGTTTTTCCATATCATCCCATCTACAAGGCAACAGGCTAGATCAAAGAATCCTTTATTTGAGCAATGTAGTTTAATCAATGCCACTTTTATCAAAACCACGTGCGTATCGTCAAATCCTGTCAGTCTAGACAAATAATTTATTTATAATATTTTCATTGAAAACATTATTCATTATTCAGATAATGCAGCAGTCTACTTTCAGTATTCTTTGATGTGTTTTAAATATTTGAAGAGCTGTCATACTGCTATTGCAGTTTTGTTTTCAATGTTTTATAGACAGGAATTGAGCAGCAAGTGAAAATATTGAACAAACTAGTTGAATTTTGAATACTCACAGAGATTATTCTTCTGAATATTCAAGATGCACAAACACTGCTGAGACACTCATAGTTCAGAGCCTAAACTGCAAATAGTCATTGCCAGAAAACAAGCCAGAAACTGTTACAAACTGTCATAAAACAAGTGATGAAAAGCACACTACATTAAAACTCCTGTAAAAGAGGTGCTGCAATAAAAGTCTGAACAATAAAAGTAACTGCAGGCTTAATCTTCTTCTCTCGCTGGCTAACATTTTGCATCGAAATTCAAGTATGAATGTGCCGTGTTCCTTCACCATTTGCCTTTAAAAAGCCAGTAGTATAAAAAATATTTTTTAGTAAGGCAGTCTGTTAGCTGTATTTTGTACCTAAAAATATGATACTTCCAATGGGTTTGAAAGAGTTCTTTTATTTCACTGGTTTCCAGCCAATACTTTTTGTCTGTAAGACAGATTGTAGAGTTAATTACCTCAATCAATTAATAATTATCGATGGCACAGATTATCAGAAGGGTGTAACACCTTGGATCACCAGGTGCAAGTTCAGAATACATCATCGTTAGAAAGAGTATCAGTCTCAATGTTGTCTAACATGGCAAAGAGTTTCTCATGTGTACTACTCCTCAAATTCTTTTTGACTGCTTTAATTAAAAAAAAATCTTTTGACTGCTAGCAAAGGGATGAGCATTTTCCTTATTTTCCCATCCAATCAAATGCCCCCCCAGTGGAAAATATTAAGATACAACCAAATACCCTAATACTGGGTGATTTAAACTATCCTGCCATTAACTAGGAAAAATACTCATGTACCAACACCTTTGCCCAACGGTTCTTGGAATTCATAAATTCCAACCCCCTGGATCAACTAATCCATAGTCCCACCAGGGGCTCCAATATCCTGGATCTGGTCATTACCAACATGGGAAATCGAGGCTCCACACCAGTGGTCACCCCATCATTGGTTAGGTCTAACCATAAGCTAATCACTTTTGACATCCACATCCTACCCCCACCCCCAGTAAGGAAGCATCTGTAAAAAATTTCTCCAAGGCCAACTTCATGCTATTCCAGTCAGAAGTGACAAACTTCATGACACCCATGCAGACAGGAACTGAAAGTTCGACTGCCGAATCAGCATCCATGGGACCAGATAACATCCTGGGCTGTGTACTACATGAACTACTAAATGAACTGGCACCTCACCTATGTGTCATGTTTAATCATAGCCTCACCTCAGGCTTAGTGCCCACTGAGTGGCACACAGCTACAGTTATCCCACTCCACAAGGGGGGGATCCACCTTGGATCCTGGGAACTACCATCCCACCAGTCTGACGACCCTGATCTGCAAGGCTATGGAATGTATTATCATGAAAGTTATAAACAAAGACATTGGCAACCTTCAAACACTGGACCCCACCCAGTTTGGGTTTGTGAAGGGCCGATCGTGTCTCCTGAACCTGATTGACTTCTTCAAATCAGTCTCCAGAGCCATGGATGAGGGTAAGGCAGTCCACACAGCCTATCTGGACCTCGCCAAGGCCTTCAACACCATCTCCCACTCTGGAATCATTGATAAACTTACTAAGCTGGCATAAATCCCTATGTCACTCAATGGGTTGCCAACTGGCTTACTGACAGAACCCACACTGTAAAAGTATCCCACTCCAAATCCAGCTTCTTACAAGTGACAAGTGGAGTACCTCAGGGTTCAGTCCTGGGACCGCTCTTGTTTGGCATCTACTTCTCTGAAGTATAGACCAACACTAAGGGACTCTGGCTAACAAAGTTTGAAGATGACTGCAAACTGGGAGCCATTATTGAATCCCCAAATTATGTGGATATTCTACAAAAGGGCCTTACAGAAACAGATGCTTGGTACCAGAGCCATGGGCTCAAGCTCAATGCCAAGAAGTGTGTAGTTATTTCCTTTGCGAAAAAAATGTACCCATGAATTACCACATAGGTGGCAGTACACTAAACACAGAAAGTGTGATAAGAGACTTAGGAACATAGATGAACAGTGGTCTCACCTTCAATAACCACATCGCCACAACAGTCAAAAAATCCTTCTATGTGGCACACCTCATCACTAAGGGCTTTTCATCCAGAAAAAAAAGGAGGTCATTGTCCCACTGTACTCATCCCTCATTAGACCCATCATAGAGTACAACGCCCCATTTGGAATGTACCTCACAAGACATCTGCAACAACTGGAAAGGCCGCAGAAACACCTCACTAAAAGAATCACAGGCTAAAGCAGTTGCCCTATGCTGACTGACTAAAAAAACTCCAGCTAGACACCGTCGCATATCGTCTACTCAGCGACGATCTCTGCTTAACATACACAGCCATGTCAAACCCTGAGCTGTTGGACATGCTACACTTAAAGAAATCCCAATCTCTCAGAGCCACACGCTCCAGGGATCTAAACCTTGTTATCACAATGAACAAAACATGCTGGAGGGATGGGTTCCTGACCCAGAGACTCCCCATACTCTGGAATAGACTGCCCATACATGTCAAGCAGACCGCCTCCTTGGCCCTCTTCAAAAGGAACCTTGACGACTGGATGGGAGATAGGAAATTTACCCCGGGGATCATGTCAGTCGCCCTGCTAGACAGGGGTCCAGGGAAGTAAATATTGTGGGAAGAAATATCCAGGATATTGTTATGGCTAGGCTTGTACAGGCCCTAGGGCTGATAGCCTAGTACCAACCTATGAACCTATAAGTATTCATCCTTCCCCAGGTACTGATATCTTGGTGCTACTTTTGCAGAATGGACTTTCAAAACATTATTGCTTGTTTCATGAATAATCTGTACAGTGAAATGTTCTATGCTGGATTCCAAACAGAAAGCACTAGTGATGACATTTAAACTACTTTGTCTAGCAACCCAAAGAACTTGTCCCATCTTCAGCCTGAGTCCATGTCAAAGGGAGTGATGAGGCATCCTGTCATAGTGCCCTGGATCGTCCATGATGACATAATGAAGTTATTTTATACAACGCTGACATCTCCCGGTGCATCTGCAGTTACCTCCTACTGCTCCTCTAGGCATCAAATATTACTTGTTCATACTTACATTAATAATTCCAAAACCATGCTACATACAAGGTATCAGAATATTTTATCTTGAAGCATACATGATGGCAAACACAATTATATTGATATCTGACCTGTGTCAATGAGTATTTGTTAGGTGATAACTTCATTTTTAAAGGCTCAGGCCACACCCACTAGGAGTTAAAGGTACACACCCAAAAGAGTTGTACTGGAGGGAATGAGTTAATGGAAATAAGCAAGGCACGTCAACCTGTTTATGCAGCCACAATTTACTGGGAAACATTAAGTGCTTTTGTTCCCATGGTGTAAAATGCAACTTCAGCTCTGTTATATTACACTTTGTCTCTTATCTTAATCTCCCATTTCAAACCTTCCATTTGTAACACAATTTTCTTTTTGTTCCCCAAATTCTGTCTAAACATTCAGATTCAGCAAATGGTCTCCTTGACACATGTAGTGCTGAAATATGTTTTCCCACTGCCATGTTACCTACAGTCTTTTCTAGAACAGGCAACTTATCAGTCAGAACAGAGGGGAGATTTGGTGTTCTGCCCCAACTCAAGTTGACATGAGCTGCAGCTAAGTACATTCTACATAATTGTTTTTACCATTAGACTCCAATCTAATTACATTCTGAGTCATATCCAACACTGGCTTTTTACTTTTAACATTATTTCTGTTTACATTTGTATCTTTCTAGGAGCCCATTGCTCTAAGTACTATATGCTACCATGGTCACTGTTTCAATACTGGTGTTCTCTGTCATATCTCTGTTTATTCATAATTGAATTTTCCACCACTGTTACTAAGTAACTTCTAAGGTAGACCACAGTCGTTTATCCAGCAATTAACATATTTTATTATAGCTTTTGACAGTGTATTTGCGTTCATAATGCTTCTGGGACTGAAATCTGTAAACTGGTAAATGACATGAAGGCAGATCACTGAGTTGTTATTTTTCATATCTAGGATTGTTCCAGCCTTTCCTACGGATGTCTTAGCAACAAAAATATCTCGGCCAGAACACCCCTCTGTTTCAATATCACACTTAGCTTGTCCTATTTTTGCAGATACCTTCAGTGTAGTGACAGAAGAAACTAATTTTCTATCAGAGAAAACAATGGGTAATAGCATTTAAGACAGAAGAGGCAAACTTCACAACACCCATGCAGACAAACAATAGAGGTACGATTGCTGAATCCTACACAAATGCACTTTATAAGCACTTACACGAGTGCATGTATCGTGCTATCCCTAACAGAACCAAGATGCTATCCTCCAAAAAAAAAGGAAGCCAATCTGGTGGTCCCCTGCCATAAACAAACTCTACAAAAGAAGAAAGAAACTGTTGCAAAAAAGTAAAATCCCATGACTGGAAGAACTCCTTGGTCAGCCTCAGTAAGAAGCTGAGATCTCTCATAAAATCCTCCAAAGCTAGTTATGAAAACAAAATCTCCACTGATTCTAAAGACAAAAACAAAGCATTCTATAGCTATGTCAAGAATCTCAATGGCAGCATTCAGATCTGTTCTGAGTTACAGCACAATGGCACTAAATATACAGAAACAACTGATATTTCCAATATCCTGGCAGATAGGTTCAGTGCTAACTTTACCCCTCTGTCATCCCCTAAAGGGCCATCTCTATACCAGAAGAATGCAAAGTTCCTGTAATCACAGCTGCACAGGTAAAAAACACACTCTCCAAAGTCAAGAACACAGCATCCATGGGACCTGACAACATCCCAGGCTGCGTTCTACATGAACTACAGAATGAACTGGCACCCTACCTAAGCACCATGTTCAATCATAGCCTCACTTCAGGCATTGTGCCCACTGAATGGTGCACAGTGACGGTTATCCCACTCCACAAAGGGAGAGCCAACGCGGACCCCGGGAACTACTGCCCCATTATCCTAACAAGCCTGGTCTGCAAGGTCATGGAACATATTATCATGGAACTTATAAACAAAGACATTGGTAATCTCCAAACTCTGGACCTTGCCCAGTTCAGGTTTGTAAAAGGCAGATCATGTCTCCTAAACCTGATTGACATCTTTGAAGCAGTCACTAAAGCCGTAGATGAGGGTAAGGAGGTTCACACAGCCTATCTAGATTTCGCCAAGGCTTTTGACACCATCCCCTACTCTGGAATTATAGATAAACTCACTAAACTAGGTATAAATCCCTATGTCACAAGATGGGTTGCCAACTGGCTCACTGACAGAACCCACACTGTGAAAGTAGCAGACTCCAAATCCGACTTCAGACCAGTGACAAGTGGAGTACCACAGGGTTCAGTCCTAGGTCATCTCCTGTTTGGTATCTACTTTTCTGAAGTACAGGCTAACACAGAAGGTCTTTGGCTAACAAAGTTTGCAGATGACTGCAAACTAGGAGCCATAATGATGCGGACATCCTACAAAAGGGCCTCACTGAGACAGATGTCTGGTGTCAAAGCCATGGCTTAAGCTCAATGCTAAAAAGTGCATTGTCATCCCCTTTGGTAAAAACTCTGTACCCATGAGCTACCACATAGGTGGTAGTCTACTTAACACCGAAAGTGTGATAAGAGACCTTGGGACACAGGTGGACAGTAGTTTCTCCTTTGATAATCACATCACCACAGTAGTCAGGAAATCCTTCTACATGGCACACCTCATCACAAAAGGTTTCTCATCCAGGAAAAAGAGGTCATTGTTCCCCTGTACTCATCAGTCATTAGACCCATTATATAGTACAATGCCCCTTTTGGTATGTACCTCACAAGACATCTACAACAACTGGAAAGGCCGCAGAAATGTCTCACAAAGAGGATTACTGGCCTCAAACAGATGCCCTATGCAGACCGTCTCAAAAAACTTCAGCTTTACTCCATCACATATCGCCTACTCAGATGTGTTCTCTGCCTAACATACAAAGCTATGTCAAACCCAGGCTGTTGGACATGCTCCACTTAAAGAAATCCCAATCCCTCCTAGTTACATGCTCTAGGGACCTAAACCTTGTCACCACAATAAACAGAACATGCTGGAGTGATAGCTTCCTGTCCCAGAGACTTCCCATACTCTGGAACAAACTACCTATCTATATCAAACAAAGCTCCTCATTAGCACTCTTCAAAAAAAATCTTAATGATTAGATGGGAAATAGGAAATTCACCCCAGGATCACCTCTGTGGCTCTGCTCGACAGGGGTACAGGAAAATAATTTTCTTGGGTGGCGAAAGCCAGGGTACCATTTGGCTAGGCTTGTATAGGCCCTAGGGCCGATAGCCTAGTACCTACCTATGAACCTATCAGTTTTCAACATGTTTTCACCTCACTGTGACTCAGTTTAAAGATATAAAAAGCTAGCTAACCATTTTCTCCTCAAATAGTGCATGTGCGCACAGTATTAATCACATCTATGTCAAAGGATTCTACAACAAAGATCTTTGCATCTGAAACTGGCTTTTTGACAAAGTTATGCTGTGTACACCTTCAGATATTTTACTTGCAATCAGTACTTTAACTTGTTCACCTCTGTTTGAGTAGTCATTAGTCTGGTGACAGATGTTCTAGCATACAACACATCTGGATCTCCTGCCATACTCATCTAGTGGACTTGGATCCTATAATGGCAACCTCACTGAGCTTTTTTTGTCATCTCAACTTGTTGTATTTTCTACTCTATGAAATATGCTGTGTCCAGACATGCTATTATCCATTGTTTTTTCTGAAAAATGTACTTTAGATGATGACTACACGGAAGCAAAAGTAAGTTTAGTGTGTGTTGTTAATGTCAACTATTTCTGACATTTATACATGTGCTTATAGGAACACAATATTGTATTTACACATCCAGTTGTATCTTTGCTCAAAATCAATTATCTGCATTAGAAACTGCATATTAAATGTATTCAAAATTACACTATGCCTCATAAATTCAGTCTTGTTTCCTCTCAAAAACACAGCATTAAGCTGTGTTATTAAATTGGATAGATTTTAATCTGGGTAAAATCCTCTGCTGTTTTTTTTTTGTTTTGTTTTTTGTTTTACATTGGATGTGAATTGTTGTTTTACTTACATTCTTGTTATTTGCCATAAAATCCTCAGATGACATTTCATGACAATGTCTCTTGCTATACCAATAAGGGACAGTCCAACTGTAAGGACATGTTTCTATTTATCCAGCTCCACAACCAGAGTCCAAAATCATAATCTCTTAATTCCACTTTTCATGAGGTAAAGTGTTTTAAAATAAAGTTGGAATTCTATAGCTGTAAGCCATCTTGTATTATCAAAGAAAAGGATGAACAAATTACTTGAGCTTTCAAGCTGCATAAATATTATTCTTCTGAATATCCACATTGCACTGAAATATGCAGTTCAGTTTGAACTGCACATTGCCACAAAGCAAGCCAAAAACTGCTGCAAATTGTCATAAAACAAGTGGAAATATGCTGCAATAAAAGTCTCCAGCAAAACAGATGTTTCAGTAAAAGACCCAAACAAAAGCAGTAACATCCATCTTACAGTAAGAAAGTTGCATGCAGTTTAGATGTAGGTGTTTTTTATCCTTTCTTTATAACTGTGCAACCATGGAGTTAGCTAATTTAAAATGTGTGTGTGGTGGGTGCAGGAAGGATTCCCCCAATTGTCCCCAGCAAATAAAACATCTTTTTTTTTTTTTTTTTTATGAAAGAGCATTGACACATTTACTTACACAATTCTGATTGTTGACAGAAAAAGAAATCATTATCTTGGACTTAGATACCATGGTGTGGATATTTACTTTTCAGCCTGTCAAAGGATTTCAACTATTGCAGTTTCCAACATTATGCATCAGACTGGAAGACATTAATTTGCACACTTTTACCATATCATGGCTCCAGATATACTCACTGGGCAAAACAAAAGCATTTAACTAGGAATCTATGTTCAATCTGGTCATTGTTTCCCATGGTATCCCTGAGGCTCTGTCTTTTAAGGTTTAATAAATTATGCCAAATAGACTGGTCTTGTAATATATCATAGAAATCAAAATTAATAACCATTAACATTGATTTGAGGAACCACTAGAGCCACAACTTATTTAGCACTTTTGCCTTTTATTGTCAAGACTTCTTCCGAGTAAACACCCATTAAAAACATGTCTAATTACAGTTCAATCTAAAGTCACATGATCACATGTAAAACCATTAGGCAGGGTTTATACTTTAACATCTCTATTCTTTAAAATTCATGCAATATTCAAACTGTTATTTAACCCTGAAGTTATGGTTGCATCTAACCTGAGTTGCTAATGCAGTTCTTTTATTTCAAATACGTTAACATCCCCTTCAAAATAACCAGATCCTATCCACTCAAACACAAACAATATAACTTTTTTTAAAAATTCTACGTGCTGTAGAATGCTTTACACAAAGCAGTCTTCTCTTCTTTCTTTTTGATAGCCTGTACATGTTTGTATACCTGCTTTGAGAGTTTCCTGGTTGTTTCCCTACATAGACGAAATCACAGCTCTCACAAGTAAAAATGTACACAATCACCATACTGTTGTGGTTAAAGTATTGTATAGTATTTAAGGATCTATCATATCCTTTTATAGTCACAAAAAAAAAGTAAATAATATACTTTTAGATTTTATGATGTTAGGCAAAAAGCTTAAAATGTGTAGACGATTTCTTATACAATGTGTTAATATGAAGAGAATCTCCAGAGGACTAGACCATACACATTTCCTAATGGCATTTTCAAAAATTCAGACTTGTATTATCAACTGACTGATTTTTTTTCATGCAAAAATTCAGCTTTTGGATATTCTGATAAGATACAATGATAAACAGATTGGGTGTTCAGTAAACAAATAGAAAATCTGAGGCAACATATCACCAGCCATCTTTTCTCAGTAACAATCATTCAAGATACAATGAGATATTTGTTTGTTTGTTTGTTTGTTTAGAGCCACTTGATGAAGAATTATTACAGAGAAAAAGTAGGAATTTCAATGGTGACTTGGATGGATACGCAAAAGGAATTGCATATGTAATTCCTGTCTGAAAAAAGGACCAGTCAGAATGGTCATTTAAAGCACATGACTACTAACCTTATAAAAGAACTGCAAGGAAACCCAACAATTCCTTTCGACACTCCAAACATCAACACACTGCCTAGAAGGTATGAAAGGACTGCACAAAAATGAACCTACTCTGATGCTGTACATACTGTAGATTTCTAAGAACACATAATTCTACCATCACCACTACCAAAACTGGATATATCATGGCTGTACAGAGCCAAATAAGTAATACAGGTATTTAAAAATGTTATGAAACTGGGCTTGGGCAGCACAACAACATTATAGGAAAAGAGTCATTTTCTACAGGGGAGGAGTTGCTAAGGTCAAAAGTTTTCATAAATAATTTGGGCAGTAACATAAATGTCATTCAACTGTATTCAGCAAGTGAGGAAATGCTGAACAGTATTTTGGGAAAATATATCACCAACATTTCGGCTTACAATCTAAGTAAAATGACATTGACTCTGCAACAAAGAAAAGTGCTTCTGAAAGGCTTCAATTTCATTCCTTACTGCAGAGCTCAGTTACAGCAAACCAAAAAAGAAACCAATCACATTACAAAAAGATACACAAACACAAAAATGCATGAACTGTTGGCACTAGAACCTCCTATGAAAATAAACTTAACACACCAAAAATAAGGTCAGCACTTTCATCTTTAATACAAAATTGACTTCTTCAGAACTAAAATTACTAAGGCCATACAATCATTTAAACCCTAATCCCCCTCACCCCCCATTATTCTTTAACCAATCATTTAACTTAAGTAAGCATTTAGTATTAAGAGCATCATTCAAGCCAGGGGGACAGTGGCATTAAACCTTACTTTCCACATTAACTATTTCTTTTCTAATAAACTATTGATATCTCTGCCTCTAATACTTTCATTATCAAAATCTAAATCTCTACAGATAAATTTTTAATAATGTCTACAATTTAAAGGACGTTTAAAAAGAGCATTAATGATGTCCTTAGTCTTAACAGAATTCAGTCTTCTACCATAAAAGAAAACAAGGCATATATAACATGAATAAAGAGTCTGTTACTAAAATTACTAATTAGTAGTGTAAGGAAGGCATTTCTAGTAGCATAACAAAATAGATTTACAGAGGGAGGCCTCCGGCTCACCCATCTGAGTCAGAGACAGTGGTGAGTTCCATAAATCTGGAGCAAGGTTTGCAATAGAATACCTACAAAAGTTTCAGGTCTGACTTTCGGAATGACTAGCGGGCCCCTCAAAAGACAGGAGGTGGTGTACTAAAGCTTAATGCATCAACAGTTCATTCCATCAGGCAGGCCACTAATTTAATTAATTTATTTATTTATTTATTTTATTTATTTGCATTTGTTGACCGGGAGTGTCAGACTGGACATAGGTCCATTTTCAGCAGAGGCCTGGGGAGAAAAGCTCCACAGTTAAAATAGTTACATTGGATTTACATAGCAATTAACAATTTGATTAACATAGCAATTAACAATTACAAACATAGTTACAGATAAAGAACATAGTACATCAGTAGACAACTAGAATCTTTATCTGCGAAGTACATAACAGACATTAACAATTGTCACAATAAGAAGTTCCTGCCGTATAATAAAGTAGTAGGCTTATGAGCATCCGATCTTGCCATAATCAAGGTAGTTAGTGGGGTGGAAAGAAATGTAGTTGGTGGATGATATTAGAGTGGGAGTTGAAGGGCTTAGCCAGCATGTTTTTAGGTGCGCTTTTAGTAAAGTTTTGAAGTGGGTGCATGATGGTACGGAGGTAATTGTGGGTGGGAGGGAGTTCCATAATTTGGCTATGGCACAAGAGAATAGTGCTTCACCAGCAGAGTTATTGGCTTTAGTGATCTGCAAGTGATTTTTGTTGTTGGATCTTAGTGGTCTGGTGGTGCGATAGGGTTGAAGTAGATTCTGGAGGGATGGGACATTTAGTGGATGGTTTACTAGTTTGTGGGCGAGTGTGAGTTGATACCATTGAAGGAGGTAAGGAATTAAGGGGCTTGCTATGTCAGACTTAAGAGCCTGAAGATGTAAATTGCTGTAACACACAGTCTCAAGCCTTTCTTGGCTCCCCTACTTTTTTCTAATTGTCATCAAAAACAAGCTCTCATCTTCATTATTCTAAATACTGATGAAATGATTGTGTGCAGCTGTTTCTATCCCTCTGAGCCAAATTTGTCCAGCAAACTTATATGAAAACTGGTGTATTCATGCTGTTATATAGTTGCATACTAACAAAATGCACTGCATGAGTTTTGCCTCTGATATACTAACAACTGGTCATACCAAATTCAGCACTGTGTCCTTTCCTAAATCACATATCTTGCTATTAATTCCAGAAAAAATATATATGTGTGTGTGTGTGTCATATGGATGAGGCCATATGATCAACTTTTGGAGTTCGAACATTCTGAATGGACATATCTTTATAGCGCAAAACGGGGAAATTTCCATTTTTTACACTGTAGTGTGATCTCGGAGTTGGTATATTTAAATAGCAGGGGATGTTTTTACAAGTTCAAAATTTCAAAAGTCGAACATATGGTCTCAGCCATATAAGTTTCGGCTTTTTGAAATTTCGATCATGTATAGTAGACCTATATATATATATATATATATATATATATATATATATATATATATATATATATATATATAAAATGCCATGCTTTTGTGATATAAAAAAATGAGACCAGAATAATCATTTTAAAATTGTTTCCACCTTTAATGTGACCTATAACCCGTACAATTCAACTGAAAAACAAACAATTCTGTTAGGGGAACAAATATAAAAAATAAAAAAAGTGTGATAAGCTGGTTGCATAAGTGTGCACACCCTTAAACTAATACTTTGTTGAAGCACCTTTTGATTTGATTACAGCATTCAGTCTTCTTGGGTAGGAGTCTATCAGCATGCATATCTTGACTCGGCAATAATTGCCCACTTTTCCTTGCAAAAGTTCTCCAAATCTGTCAGATTGCAAGGGCATCTCTTGTGCACAGCCCTCTTCAGGTCACCTCACAGATTTTCTATTGGATTTAGGTCTGGGCTCTGGCTGGGCCATTCCAAAACTTTAATTTTCTTTTTGAAATGATTTACTGTGGTCTCATTTTTTTTATATCACAAAAAATGGCATTTTAACAGGGATGTGTATACTTGTTATATCCACTGTATGTATGTATGTATATATATATATATATATATATATATATATATATATATATATATATATGTATATATATATATATATATATATATATATATATAATTATTATAATATATTATTATATATATTACAGTTATTATTCTTGATTGTTCCTTGAAAACTGACATCTATGTAAAACACGTTATCAGTAAAACTAACCAGAAGCTATACCTTCCCTGCAGCGTCCAGCTTCTTGTCCTCTAGAACAAAAATCAGAACAAGACAGACAATTTTATTCCAAGCCTTATTTTTCTCATTTAATCTGTTTATAAATCCAACCTTCCCATGCTGTCTAGCTCAAAGCTTGGGTTTGCCCACACTAAAATACCTAGACTTGATTATAGTGTTCCGTAATGTTTTCGTCACTCTTTAATTCTCTACTGTCCAGGCTGGCTGGAACTCCTTAACCACCTTACCATGGTATAGCTCTCCTATGCTAACAAGCTAGTCTATCAAATGCCTGTTTCCTTCTGGTACCCTTTCATTGTACCAGACCTTGTCAAAATGCTTTTCTTCACCATTTGGTCTTAACTTCCTTCTGAATTGGGTGTATTGTATGTAGTTACTTCTCTCCTCCCAATCCTGTTATGTTTTATTCCATTCATACTGAACTATTATCAATATATTATGCATATCATGCATTCTGATACCTTGTAAGACATTACAAAAACTTGTACTAATCCAGTTTCTTACTCTACATACATTGATTTGATATTTCATGTTTGTTAGTGCAATCTTTACTTTTCCCTGTCATGACTTATTGTAATGTGTCTATCCCCATTATACTTTAACTAGTAATGCGCAGCTGTTTGACATTTCCTTCATGTGAGGACATCAAACCCATAGGCTAATTCTGCAAACAGTATTAATCTCCCCTTCTGTTGGTTGCTGTTAGTGGAACATGCCTGTTGGAGGGATTTCCATTTGACTATTGTAATTAGAGTGGCATCATTTCTGCTAGGGTGTCCCTATTACATACTTTTTAGCTGTGTTCTTCCTTTATAAGGAATTCCATCTGGTGCATTACTGACTGCAGGTTTAGCATGAGATATGTTTTAAAACAATAAAATTGCAATGCTTAACTGCACTCTCCTGGTGAGCTCTGTCAGGACAAGACACAGTGCATCTTACTCCCCAGCTGCCCCACTCATTTGTAACTACCCCCAATTTCTACATCACTCATCTCCACATACTAAAGCACTCCCACACAGCTTGAATGTGTACTGAAGAGTCTGAAGTCTCTGTAGCTTACAGCAGTTAACAACACTTCAGTACTCATTCCCAGCAATTGTCGCCTCATTCTTTTAGTGAATCCAGTCCTAAACATCACTTTAAACTAACTGCCCCAAGCATGTTATACATAAAAAAAAACTCAGCACTGTACTTACTTTTTATTTGCCTAACTAATTCCAGCCATGAATTTTCACTAGAGCATAAATAAATCACAATACAGAAGCTACCAATTCTGTACGCAGACCTCATCTGTACACAGGCCTCATATTCGCTCCTCTCGTACTATAGCAGGGCCCCCCCACCTGTTTCCTACTACTTATTTTTCTACCACCCTCACAACGTTCCTCCAAAAAAATCTTTACTCAACTAATCCTAAAATCTACTGTTCATCTCACCCCTTTAATCAATATTTCACTTCTACAAAGCTATCTTGAACCTAGTCCAGGATCACAGCTAATACCAAAACTTAACCATTACACCATCCAAACTAAAAACACCTCCAACTTAAAAAAAACATTGATTAATGCAGGCAGCATGTTAAATAAACCTGATCATCTTCTATCAGTTCTGTACTTAAAATCCAACTGTCTTTGCAATGAGGGACTCTTGGATAAAAACAGACAGACATAACTTCCACTTCCCATGATATGCTTATTCAGTGGTAGGCCTGAAAAGAGAGTAATAACTGTTTACACTCTCAACCTTATAAAAGATAGTATTATTCTAGCCATCATTTCAAGAAACTCATCTCAAAATGACATGATTCAGACTAGCTGGTCTTAAATCTCATCCATAAACCTATCTACTTTCAAAGCGAATAAAAGAAATGTGCTGTCTAAACTAAAGTCTAAAAATATTATTATTCAGGTTGATTTAAGTATAAATTTCCTCAACCCCTCTAACTCAGAAATCCTAGACTACCTCACTAACCATGACCTCACACAATAGAAGAATATACTTCCTCTAAAAGATTACACCTGGCCAAACGTCAAGTCAGGCGAGTACTCCCTCCTAGAGTTGGTAAAAACAAACACTCCTACCCCAATCTCTAAAATAACGGACCTTCCATCTTCACTGTTGACTATTATTCTATTACATTCTCCCTAAACATCCAACTACAAGACTACTCCCCACTAATTATGTTCAGACCTAAATAATAGAAAATCACTGACTCCCCTCATGCAAGCCAGCTGGAATCCCAGTCTGGTAATTTAGAACCTTCACAAGTGTACTTCTCTATCTACAAGATAAATCTTTCACAAAATCACAACGCTCCAGTCTCCTGAAAAATAATAATAAAAGGCTAAAGAACTTAAAAGCTGTAAAGTCACATTATATCTTGAGAGTAAAAATAAATGTGTGTTCCATTTAGCAAAAAAAAAAAAAAAAAGACACAGGGGATACAAAGCAATGTTCTTACAACACTCCCAAAGCACACTACAAACAAAACAGCCAACCAGGAAAATTCTGGAATTAGACAACAAATTAACTGGATGGTCCCCTTATAAAGGCTCATCCAATAAGGAACTTCTCTCTTTTCTCTCTCTGGATCTTATCATGTTTTAGAATTTTATGCCTGAGGTCTTTTCACTGGCTACTACTATCCCTGTATCTTACTTATCTAACAACATATTTATTTATTTATTTGACATTTGTTAACAGGGATGGTCACTACAGAAGTCAATAGTGGCTCACCCACTTTTATTTTAAAGTCATACAAATTAAAGAAATAGCACCATACAGACACACCAATCAGTGCAGATGACTTTCATCCTTGATTTGTTTTTATATCACAACCATACCCTGAAACCTCTCATACACATCTACAGATTTTATTTTACAAAAAGTATTATGCCCACTCAATGGAAATAGCCAGAGTCAAACTACACAAGACTATCCAAGACACCTAACAGCCAATGACTTCAGACCAATCTTAATTTTCCCAACCATTTACAAAATATTTGAAAATGTATATACAACTAACTCAGAAAATGCATCATTTTTCATATCATCAGCTTAAGTTTTGGTCACGGAGGAACAGAATGACTGCTCTGTACAGCGTTACTGATGATATTCTGCAGAACATGAATAAGGGTATGATCACAGACTCCCTCCTCACTTACCTCACTAAAGCAATAGACCTACTTCATCACCCAAAGCCAACAAGAATTAAGACGCCTCAAAGCCCTTCTAAAAACTGCCCTTTCAAAGCTCAGCTAGGATCTACTTCCTTCCCTTCAGTCCCTCTATACAAAGGTGTCCCATAAGGCTCAGCTCTATCTCCAACACTGCTCTACTTATTTATTTATTTATAGACTACCTCCTGACTTTCTCTAACTTCTCATTATTATGTATGCTGATGACAAGGTAATAAAGAGGACAAGTTCCACACAAACTAACATGAGCTCATTCTTAACAACCAAACCATCCAAATGAACAAATAACGCTGTGCTTTGTGGTTCCAATCAAAAATTACTTAAAATACCAAAACATTAGGGACTGTGTAGCACAACAATCGTGAACTAATAGATATTGTAGATAATTTTAAACTCATTGGCTTATGGGACCCTCATCTTTAAATATCATGTTCAAATGACTAAAGTAGTGGTTAACAAACTATTATTCTGCCCCCCCTCCCCCCAAAAAATCAAACACTCTTCCTCACCAGGAGGAAGAACAGCTGTCGGCAAAGGAACACTCCTTCCACAATTAGAGTATGGGTTCCCTCCTATTACAGCTGCATCTCAGAAAGAGTCTTTCTTTGCATCAAAGTATCTCTAATGCTATCTGCACATTTGTGACACTCTCCCCTGTAAAGCAAATACAATCATTTTGCCACACTATTTAAAGCTTCACAGTTGCCAGTACAACAAAAATCTAAATAACTAGTCATTTTCCTTGTTTATAATCTCTTTAAATTTAACACCTGCCCCTTCTTTGCTGGTAGACTTTTCACAAAGAGCATTCCCTAAATCCTAGATCCCTTACGGCAGACTTTTCACAAAGAGCATTCCCTAAATCTTAGATCCCTTACGGCAGACTTTTCACAAAGAGCATTCCCTAAATCTTAGATCCCTTATGGCAGACTTTTCACAAAGAGCATTCCCTAAATCCTAGATCCCTTACGGCAGACTTTTCACAAAGAGCATTCCCTTAATCCTAGATCCCTTACGGCAGACTTTTCACAAAGAGCATTCCCTAAATCCTAGATCCCTTACTCCTTCCATCCCAAACCATCAAGTCCTTGACTCTTTAAATATGTTGTTCCTCAGACCAAAAATACATACTCAAACTTGTTCAGTGCAAGTGCCTGCAGAATTCTAGTGTTACATAAAAATTTACCATTTCTACATATCTCTGCTACATTGACCTTCTCAAGCTAATAATTTACCTGCAGAATGTGTCACCTCAATTAACAGAAAAGTACATTCAAAGAAAATTCTTATCCTTAAGTATTACCATTCACAAGATCACTGCATTTTGTGGTGTTATACCAACTGCACATGTTGCTGCTATACTGTCTACTTCAGCATCAAGTGTATGTCCCACCCCTCCTCACTACCTACCTCCACTTTTTACTCATCCAGTCCACACTAATGCCTGCCTTCTTCGTTCCACCTCTCAGTAACTTATTTCTGCCTTGCTCATTGCTAAATATTTCACTGCTGAAAATACTGTATTAGTATATCATAGTATAGTATTATATTAGTATATTAGTATATCATAGTACATCATATATCATATATCATATATTATAGTATATTAGTATATCACCACTGTTATCTTCTTTTCCCTTATCTTGAAATAAAACAATATTATTATCTACCTGTGTAGATCTTTCACATTTGCACATAAGTGCTATACTGCTATGTTTATCACTTGCTGTTTTGAATTCCTGGGCGAACATGAAAGCAGTCCACTCAGACCAGTGTTCAGCCTCAGTTAATATACAAAATAAACATAAATAAATAAATCTGTAGATGTCTAGTACATTGTGCTAGGAAGTGGGTGAGTCTAAGACACAGAAAGTGCAGCCACATAAGCGTCAAAATCCAGTGTCAGGCAATGAATGCTAATGAGGGTATAGTAACATGGAAATGAGGAGCCCCATACAAATGAACCAGAGAAAGTATGCAAATGGTTACGCTTTAAAATGTTGCATCATTTTAAAAATGTACACAAAATGGGCATGCTGTCCCACAGCACATACTCATTTTTAACACCATGATTCATGGTGCACATGAGGGGAGATATGTTAAGATTAGTAGCAGTATATATTAGCAGCCATCATCAGAGGCAGTACCCACAGTGTCACATGTTTCGTCCATCTATGCCAGCAGAATATCTACCATTTCCATGTGGACATGGGCACTCTAAGAAATAAGGAAACCTACATCTAAATAAATCTCAATCCCTCAGCACCACACGCTCTAGAGATCACAACCTCATTACTACAATCAACAGAACATGCTGGAGAGACAGGTTCATAATCCAGAGACTGCCCATGCTCTGGAATAGACTTACCATACATGTCAAGCAGAGCACCTTACTGGGTCTCTTCAAGAGAAATCTTGATGAGTAGATGGGAAATAGAAAGTTCACCCCGGGGATCACTACAGTGGCTGTACTTGATATAGGCACTGGGGACTAACATCGGCCGGCATGATGCCAAGACACTTCTATGGGCTAGGCTTGTAAAGGCTCCAGGGCCATTAGCCTAGTACACACCTATGAACCTATGAATCTAGTCAAACTGTGTTGCTCACAAGTAGAATCAAGAAGGATGAGTAATGTGTCCATATCTGCGAATACTAATGTATAGCTTTAACCACCTTAGCTACAGGGATCTTTCAGTGACTTACTGGTAAGTTGTAAGGGATAAACCTTAACTTAACCATTCCCTTCACATTGTACTACAGTATGTGGAAGAACAGATCTGGTTCTGTAGAAATGCAGAGAGTAGAAACTGCACCTGGTCAGCATTTTGCAACATGACCATTTTCCCTGAGATCTTGGCAGCCATAGATTGTATACATACTACCATCAAGGCCCTACATGGTCCAGAAGGATTGTGATACATCAACAGGAAGGGCTTCCATTACCTGAAATGCCTGGTGCTCTGTAATGCCCAGGGCATTATGTATAATGTGTCCATCCACCAACCTGTTAGGTCCCATTACTCGCACATTTGGCACACATACAACATATACCAAAAGTTCCTGTGGGAGACTTCCACAGGGTCATTTGGTAGGTAGGTGCACACACATACCTCATGCCAAAACTAGAGGCTGTATATAAAGATTCGTGAAGTCTAGAAAACTCAGAAATGATGAAAGTATTGCTTGTAAGTTACATCAGACTCAAACAAGAGTATGGAATAATAATATGGATATCTTATAAGAAAACCTTTATGAATAAATTGGAAAGAGCACAGCAGAAATATACCAAGGGCATCCATGGCTATGAATGTTTAAGTTATTATGAAAGTTTATAATATCAAAACTTGTACAGTGTCTCATAAAGGCGTTTAAGATCTTATTCAGGTATATAAGACATTTAGAGACAGCTACCTCTGGGAATGTTTGGGGTTAGCAAAGAGTAGTGGGGAATCGTCAGACAGCCTGTGTCAGATATTATATAAGGATGAGAGCTTTACAAACTGGTTCTCTGAGAAAGCAGCTGATGCATGAAATACACTACCAAGTTATATTAAAGTCAAAGTAAACTTTATTGTCACTTAGACCCGCACCTCAGTGCAGGCTAAATGAAATTTTGTTGCTTTGATCTCTATGTACAGACAATATATATAAATATAACAGATAGAAATAAAAACATTTGTAACATTTGACATGACACTAGGACATAATTAAATGTTTGTATCTCTATCTATTAGCAGCACCTAGTATCACACAGGTAGATATATTGCACAGTTGAGACTTGAGCCTTATGAGACCAGAGTACTTTCAGTTGCACAGAATGTAACTTGTCCTTTGAGTTAATGCACAAAAAAGTAAGAAGCTTTCAATTAGCTATTGCTCAGATGAGAAGAACATAACACTGGGTTGATTGCACTTTAAGGAAAGAGATTCCCTTCAGACTGTGTGGCCTCTGACTAGGTAACCTGTTGGCTTGCATTGCTACTCAAGTTTAGTAATCGATAGCCTGAGGAAAGAAGCTATTTCTGAATCTAGTCGTTTTGCAGCATATACGTTTGTAGTGTTTACCTGAAGTCAAGCAGGACAGTCCCTGAGACGGGTGGGTTCAGTCTCTGGCAATTCTTGTAGCTCTATTGAGACACTGTGCAGAGTGCATATCCTGTATAGATGGAAGCATGGACTGTGTGATCCTCTCTGCCACCTTCACAATCCTTTGGAGAGCCTTATGATCTGTAGCCTTGCAGTTCCCATTCCATACTGTGATATACTGCTTGTCAAGATGCTTTCAATGGTGCCTCTGTAGAAGTTTGTGAGGGCTGAAGATGAACGGTTTGCACTCTTCAACCTGCTATAAAGTGGAGCCTTTGTTGTGCCTTCTTGACAATATGATTTGTGTTAATGGACCATGTGAAGTCTTCTGCAATGTGCACCTCCAAGAATTTGGTGCTCTTCACCCTTTCTACTGTTTCTCCCTTGAGTGTCAGAGGGGGATGTGACTCTTGTTTTTTCCTGAAGTCCACTATTACCTCTTTGGTTTTGTTTATGTTCAGAGCCAAGTTGTTGTTATCACATCAGTCAATCAGATGCTTCACATTCTCCCTGTATGCTGTTTCATCACCATTTCTGATTAAGCCTACTACTGTAGTGTCATCTGCAAATTTGATGGTGTCATTTGAGCTGTTCCTAGCTGCAAAGTCATGGGTCAGCATGGTGAACAGCAGAGGACTGAGAACACACCCTTGACTCCGATGCTCAGTGTAGTCCTCTCAGAGGAGTTATTGCCTATGCTCCCTGTTTGTGATCTGTCAGTGAGGAAGTCCAAAATCCAGTTACACGTGGGAATGCTAACTCCCAAATGAATCAGTTTCTCTATCCCATGTTGGGGTATAACTGTGTTAAAGCCAGAGCTGAAGTCAATCAATAATAGTCAGACATAACAGTCAAAGGAAGAGCTGAAGTCAATGAATTAAAGTCGGACATAACAGTTCTTGTTTTCCAGGTGAGCCAGGGATGTGTGCAGTGGCAGCAAGAAGGCATCTGCAGTAGAGCAGTTCAACCGATAAGCAAGTTTTTAGTTGGCCCTTATGGTGATGGCCTTGTTGACTGTCACATCATCCACATGCTTATATATGTATGCCAACACAGATTCCGTGTACTTGTCCAGACTGATGTGTTGGTTCCCCATAGCCACATCCTTAAACATATTCCAGTCTGCTCCCTCTGGCCATACTCTTATTTGCTTCTTGGTTGGCGTGCTTCTAATTAATAGTGGTCTGCATGCAGTGATTAGCATAACAGCCAGATGATCCAAGTTACCCAGGTTTGGGGTTCTGCCTTATAAGCCAGCTTAAGATTGGTATATACTTTGTCCAGTGTGTTCTCTCCATATCATACCTCTCAACCTGGGAAGAAAAAACAAGTAACCGGTCTGCCAACCATAAACTGTTTATTGAATTGAGCGCTTTCATCAGGCGTTTGCCCCAAGACTTCTTCAGAATAAAAACAGCTGTAACCAACTTCCATTTAAATAAGCAACCAGTCAAGTCACATGTATGAACAGTGCTAGAGTATTGGTTAAAAAACAAGAGGCAAAACGTTGTAAATGAAATAACAAATACATATAAAGCCTATTTTGAAAACTTTAAAAATCAAAATTGATCAACCCTAATCAAACAATGTCTAAAATCTCAACATATGTAGACTAAAAATTGAAAAATAGTGTCAACATTATACTATATGTGAAATTCAGACTTAAATTTTAAATAACTTGAAATTGACACTGTTTCATTTAAACCAGGTTTGCTTGTAGCATTGCTTCTGAGCTGCCAGAGTAGTTCTTTATATTCAAGAAATAACTCCATTGGCCCGCCCCTACTATTTTCATTGCAAACCTGTTCTAAAACAGCAAACTTAAAGTTATGATTTGGGTGATCCGCTATGTGCTTGGCTAATGCATTGTTGCCATTGCCCTTCCTAATATCATAAACGTGTTGGTAAATACATTTATTTAATGTATTGATAGTCTTACCAATGTAAAAACATTGACAGTGCTGGCAAATAGTAATATATACAAGGTGCTTACTTTGACAGTTGAACTTTTTATGCAAGTACACTTTACCGTATCCACTAATAAAAATAACATTGGTCTCCAAAATAAAGCAGCATTGCGTACAATGTCCACATTTACACATATAACCCTCCTTTTTGGCAGTGCAATTATGTTCCAAAAGACTCTTTAAACATGTGTCCCTCCTGTATATAATACAAGGTTTGTCCTGAAATCGTGATTTACAAGTGTCATCAGTAGTGAGAAATGTCCAATCGTTAAACAAGACCTCTCAACCTGGAAACATCAAAAATCTGGACAAAGGCCCATGAAAAATAGGTACAAATCTGTACACTGATTAACACAAAATTTGCATACATAACTATGTAACCACACCCACTCCAATGGGATTGAGGGATATAACTTTCAAACGCAAATTGAAGAGCAGACAACCAAAATATGGCCCCACTAGACCCACTACTTTAACTCAGGTCTCCTGGGTCACAGTGATGCCTCCTCACTATGTCACAAAGCCAGCAATTGTCCCTCTTCTTACAGCTTAGTAAACTAATGGATCAATGGGGCAAAGAAGCAATGGAACACTTTCTGGAAAGTCAAAATGAAAAAAAAAGACCAACATAGAGATATATAAAATGGGCAGACTGGTGACACTTTTTTCATTATCCAACTACAAAATACAAAATTAATGTACATAAGAAAGTAAGGACTTTGAGGCACATTGCCACTTAGGGCAGCAAATCAAATGTTGTATGCATCAGATGTGAAGAACCTTGAAGCTTTTGCGAGCATATCCCTCTGTTTAAGCAAGTGACAACAGGACTGAAGCACAGGAAAAGAAACACTGCACAAGCAAATGTACTGACAGCAGAAAGGCTAACACAGTAGTGTGCCTACATGCAATAACTGACCACTAAGTGAAACCGGCAGTAATAGTACAGTGTTGCAGAACTCTTGAATTTGGCAATATCAGCACTAATCATTATTTTTTTAAAAGCACAAAACTTTAATTACTAAATAAACATATTACTTCTGTATATAATTTTTAGTTTCGTATCACTGGCTCTGTTACTCTATTATGAGAACTATTTTAAAGAACAGAAGTCCCCAATACACATTCCTGCCACACCATTATCTACTTACATTATGCTCTGTTACAGGCTGCCTTTCCTCAAAGAAAAGGAACAAAAATATTTTCGTATTTCAGGAGCAAATTAATTTCATGGAATAGCAATCAATAAACAAAACATTACTCCATGAAGGAAATTAACTTATGCTATAAAAATGATCAAGTATACACATTTTGTTTCAGAAGACCATAGCAATTATGAAGAATATGCCATTTGAGTACATTTTCCAAATATCATCTCAACTGTGAGAATCTGATACTGAAAAACTGGTTTCTGAGCAGTCTTCTTGAAGTACAACAGTTATTATCGATTCTGAACTTATTCCACTCAAACAAATATTCAAATTACTCCAACATGAAACAAGGTAGTAGATAAGACCTCTGGGAAAAAGTCAGAATATAGCACAGGATAAAAATTCAGCTCCCAGAGTCTGGATGCAGAAACCTCTTAAACAGTCATGCCCATCCCCAGCACCATTTTTACACATATTATAATAATTTCCTTGATTGCAATATGCAGTCTTTAAGGTTGTTGCTTTTTTTACCACTGTATCTCTTTCAAGAGGACTACGCCTGTCATCTGTGCAGCAATATTTCTGAATGTCCACATTACAACTTTAAGCTGTTAGGTACTTGGACAGTGCTTGCTTGGACTCTTAAGCTGTCTGCATTCCCTTAAGCCACTAACTTGGATTACTTGCAAGTTTATATCATGTCTTTCCACTGGCTTATGTCTTTGAGACCAGATAAATTATTTTTCTATGCTCTCTTACTCTGTGGCTTCTAATGTACGCTATATACCATCTTTGTCTTCCTCTAAAGTGACTATTATCTTACACAAGTCATTATAATGACAAAAGAGACCAACCACAAAAGTCACCTCCATGGTGTATCCAATTTGTGATCATCTTTTTGTTGAAGAAACTCCATCTATTACTACCTTCTGCATCCTATCAGCTAAGCAGTGTTTTACCCATGCTACCATCCTAGGGCTCAGTTTGATTAATTCACTGACTGATTGTTTGTGGGTACCAAATCAAGTAGATTTCTAAAATCTACTAAGGGTGTATAAGTATACCCTGCTGACATACTACTTTAATTATCCGCTTAAATAGCTTTGTCAGATCTCTTTTCTTAACACATCTTCCTAGTTAACTAAGTTGGAGTTTAAGGCAGTTAGGTATTTAAATACTTGCAGGGTTTGCATTTACCAGCTTCTTCATTATTTATTACTCATTCAAATGAATAAAAACTGGAGTCCCTTATATTAATATGCAAAAGCTGCTCATAGCTAGTTTGTCTTTGCTTCGTCATTGCTAATTAAATGTATTAACTGCCATGACAGCGTTAACTGAATAATGACTTTGTTGGATGCACAAAAGTGCTCATCAGTCAGAGATTAACATCTTTAAGAAATTAGGAAAGCCAAGGGTGGTTTTGGTAAAGAAAGCACAAAAATGCCTTATCTTTCTGTGGGTAGTGAGCTAACAGTAACTATTACTTTTGTCTGAAACCTGGCTTTGGGTCCAATGACTACTCTGCACTACTTAATGGGCAGTAGTGGATCAGCATTTTTCACCCGATTTTTTTCTGAAATATTTTCCCTGTACAATTATTTCTTATGCCCATTCCACAGCACCACTGCACTAGCTATTATGTACCTCTCAAAATGTACTGCTGCTTTGTCTCAGCATTGTCTAGTGCCTTAAATATAGTTTGTGGCACCATTAATTTGGTCATCAAAAATCATAAACCTGTACTTTACAAAAACAAACATTATATCAGCAAAATGCATATCTCTGTTACTTGTTTCTTTTGCTCTCTGTTTAGGTAGCAAACTGATGGGAAAACAATCTGCCCTCAAGAAACCCATAAATGATTTCAAATGCCAGCTATATCTATCAAATTTACATCATTTTGAGTTTTTAAAATTTTGCATTCCACACTGTTACAACACAGTGAAAGAGTGGGCACACATTCTTTTAAAAATATTGTTACGAATATTTACCGTAAATAACCTTGAATCATACTGAATCTTATACTCGATAAAAGAACTTAAAAACAAGAAGAAACTGCAACTGTTAATAACCATGGTCTGTGCTTTCCAAAAAGTAGTGTTCCACATTTTCGGGGATGGAAGGTAGCTATGATGCCAATCACAGACAGTCACTCATATTTACTGTTAGGTAGAGCAGATCTGCAGCAATCAGAAGGCATTCTATTTCACTCACTTAGATTCAAGCAGGGGCTGGGCATCAACATCGGAGACTCTAAACACAGTACACACGAGTATATCAGACACCATGAAGTTAGCTCATGAGACCTTAAACCACAAAGAATATTCAAGAAACTCCCTAAAGAGCTGTAATGTTTCTATTGATTCGCTCTTGCCCCTTATCTCACTGCCCCCTTTCTCTGTGTCCTACACGGCTGCAACAAATACACAGCAATAATTCACACATCTATAATAGAAAATAATAGACACAAAAAAGGTAAAACACATGCAGACAATTACTGGAAACCTATGAAAATCACCGTGTAAAAGCACTCGCCTAATGTAGCTTCAGAAACTGGTATACACACAAACACACACACACACACACACACACACACACACACACACACACACACAATATAACGAACTGGAGCAGTTCAATTTGTAATTCCCTCGCAGTTGCACTTGCATATAATGAATTATACAATATACATACACACCTCCTGGCCCCTCGCAATGGAGCTGTTTCTTCCCTTGCATTGCAATGAAGCATTAAAACATAATGAAAGGAGTAATATTCCATTCCAGTTTGTAATTCCCTCGCAATGAAGCAGCCAGAAATGCTGCCCTGCACATCCCTCAAGCTCAAATCCAACAGGCTGGCAGGCTATTCACGGAGCTGACATCATCACGCACATGAAGACGTCAGGTCAAGGCTGACAAATTTTTAAAAAGAGCCGGAAAAATCGGAAATTAAAGGGTGCCACTCAGGAATCGTGGCACCCCATTATTTGGACCCCAAAAACCGGTAAAAATCGAGAAATTTGGTACGGTTGACAGGTATGCTCCATATGGATGGATCTGAGGAAGGCCAGAAGGTTGAAAGCACTTATCCTGACTCTTTGGACTGACTTTTAGTCTTTTAGTATTTGTTTATCGATTTCACTTTTACTATTTTATTTTAATAAATAGTTTTCCACGGTGGTCGAGCCAATCTTTTGTTTTCTTCAGTTTACATAACAGGTCTCTCGCTAGCAACTTCACTGGTGCAGTAGTACTCAAAAGGAAAGAATGCCTTTTTTTCAATCACTCCTAAAGAAATGGGTATAGGTTCTGAAACAGGATACATGACAGTAGGATTTGTTACTCCAACTGCTTTTACTTTATGTTTTGATACTGGTATCTGACTATCTGAGGTAACTTTTAATACAGATTTAGTGGCCACTAAGAAAGGAGCTTTTTAAAATGTATTTTTACCTTAACGTAGGGTCCCTTTTGCTCTACTGGCAGCAGAGAATTAAGATTTATTTCTGTTTTATTATTCTGACATAGTCAGTACAGTGATTTTTGACTCCTTTCAATTTCAGGATGTGGAGGAGGAAATGCAGCATTGTTATAACTTGGCTGCCATCTAGTCCAGGTATCTTGGACTCTCTGCATTCCTTTGGGTGGGCATTCTCCTCGCCAATATCCTGCTTGACCACAATTGAAGCAAGATCCATCAGATAAGGCAGGAGGAGCACTGCCAGCTCATTGTTGCCAACCAGCTGCGCCTTGTTCCCCTCAACCAGCACTCCTACTAAATCTCCTATTTTCTCCCCCTTCCCCTGTCCCTGCTTCATCCCCTTGGGGCTTTTAACTGCCTTATTTGCAAAGTTAACAGCTTACCCTCAGTATCCTTTTTTCATTTTTTCTGATATTTAGTACAGTGATTTGCAGCACTTAATAAGGACTCCAAGTCCTTTCCCTGCCAGTCTATATACGCTTGCTTTATTTGATTTTGTACAGGGGCTTTCAGACCCTGCACAAAAGCAGTTGAAATAGTTGTGTTAGCTTGGCTTAGCTTGTTTTTCTGGATCTGATATTTCTGAATGTCTAGCAAACACTGCTTTGAGATGACACAAATAATCTGCAGGGGCTTTCCTCTTTATTTAGCCTGCATGCCTGTATTTTAGAGTAATCTGTCCTAACTTGACACATTTTTGTAATTTTTTTAACAACACCAATCTCTTGTCTACTAGTGAATTTCCTATGAGAGTAAAATCTGTTGTTTTAGCCTTTTTAAGTAACTGTATTTATTATTTCATCTAAAGTGACTACCAGAAGCAGATAGTTTAAGTCTGTCAAGGTAGGGTTATAACATTTTAATATAGTTTTTAATTTATCCTTAAACCTTAATGGAGCTTTTCTAATATTTGGAAAACTTTTGGACATAGTATGCAAATCAGCAGGGGTCCAAGGGCAATGAACAAGCTTTCTATTATTAGCACCCAATATATCTTTAAGAGGTGCCAAAAGATCCTCCCCAGATGCAACAACCTCTTGTTCTACCCCGTTGTGTGAGGATGTGTGGTGGGCTTTGGGTGTATCAAATAGTAGTGCACCTGCTGGAGAGGCAGAGGCTTATTGCAAATAACAAGGAAAAGAAGAAGAAACCTCCCCGACCACAGATGCCTGTTCTGAAGATGAGGGCTGAACAGGGAAACTAGGTTAAGATGTAACAGTACTGCACTGACCCAGTGTTCACTGCACAGTTGTCCAAAATGTAGGGGTCTGAGAAACAGCAGACTTTTGTACAGCAGCCACCCTTACAGGTACATATAGGGGTGGAGATGCAGTAGCTATCGGAGGATTATCATCCTCTTTTGAAGCCTCTGCTTTTAGGCCATTCCCAGTTTTTTCAAAAGCTGCCAAGACAGGATAAAGGTGATCCTTTTTTACTGGTCTATACTGCCTTTTTGACCTCTTTGACTTGTTGTAGCAACTTATTTTTCCCTTTTAAGAGCTTCAGTATACAATGAGTAAAATACTGCCCATTTGTTACCACTTACCTTGTTTTCTTTCTTTCTTTTTTTTTTCAAAATACACTTCAAATTTCTTAATTTATTTTTATCGTCAGTTCCATTTAATGGAAATATTTTATCAGGGCAATTTTTAGTAAGCTGAAAGCACTCACTCAAATACTTACAACTTTCCTTTCCATAATTATGATACATAAAATATGCAGTTGTTCCCTTCACAGGGAGTTGACTCTGCCTATTTAACTTTGTTCCCATTTTTCCTATTAAGACTTATCTTATAGATTCTGCACTCTGGTAATTCAGAAAAGAAAAGAAAAATAATGAGTACATCAATTCACACACCATTTAAGAAGAAACGGGTAGGGATTTTGTCATTGTACAATGACAGAGGAAAGGTTTTGATCAGTCTTTTCCTACAGCACCCCCTTGCTTTCATCCTGTCACAAGCTCAGAATTTACAGCTCCAACACTGCAATTGGGATTACAGGGCATATATTGTTGCTGTGTCCAGAAATTACCGTTATTTTAGACCCTCTTAGGGTACTTTCACACAGTTACAGATAGCCCCAACATGCTAAGGACTCATAAACTTTATTTACCAGGATACCCACACCTGTGTCCCAACATGCTATAGGCTCAGGAATTTGATATACCAACACACAAATACTATGTCCATGCATGCTATAGGCTCATGGATTTAATTTAACTTTAACTTTTTTTTCTCTTTCTTTTCACTCTTACATCAAACAACACAAAACATCTCTCATGCCTCAACTTTTTAGTCTTGAGTGTATCACCTTAGACACAAGGTGCCTCCTTGTGTTAATTTTTCTCTTTTTGTTGTATGTGCATACACATTAATAAACTTTTTTTAAATTTTCTATGGGGTCCTCCCACTATTTACACATACCTAACAAGCAAACTCAGTCATTCAATAAAACAGTTATTCACTCATTCCACTCTTTTAACTACAATTATCTAAGAGAGAAAAAAAAAACATTTTTCCACAAATCAAATTTTCCACCTAGTCTAGCATGTTTGCACGGCCTGAATAGTTGGGTATCTAAATCTCTGACTATTCCATATAAAGTAGAGTGAAATTCACATAAGAATGTTTTGTGCTGGGTCCTTGTAATTTATTCCATACTGCCCTGCAGAAATAAACCAAAGTTCAGAATCAGAGACACGGCACCAAATGTTAAAGTGCAAAAATAAATAACCAAGAGTTTTTTTTAGTCTCAATTAAGAATAATGCTTCAGGATGTGAAAAATACTTGTTCATTCCATAAACAGCACTGGGAGACTGCCTACTAAAATTTTTAGATCACTCTCAAAGAATAAAGGAAAACTTTATTTATATATTTTTTCTTATCAATTTCATGCATGCAGAACTCTGATGTTACATTGCTTTTAACGAATTATGTTCTTATGATCCATGTTTACAGCATCAAGTGAACACTTTACAATATACCTTTTAAAACATAGACCACCTATGCCTTCAACTTTGTAAAATTAGGTACCAATACACACTATCTCACAGACATCTTTGCAAAAACTCATCCCTTCAGCCTGAGAAGGCCAGAGCATACTGCTGATTAATTTGATTTCCACAAATACCTGACACCATTTACTAACTTTCAAAAATAACATAACATAACATCCCTTAATTCCTTCAGCACTTACTTTGCCTTCAATTATCTGTCAGTGCACTACAGAGAGAATGCAATTGCAGGACACTTGAAATATAAAGCTACTACTTATGTGAAACTATATCTTGCATAATCATGCATCTGTTTTTCAGTTTTCCTTGATATAAACATATTATAAACATTTTATTTGACTCATTTGTGAAGCAACTACAAGTTAATATATATATATATATATATATATATATATATATATATATATATACACACACACATACACACACACACACACACACACACACACACACACATACATAAACACATGCATGTGCACATATTTTATCTTTTTCTACTGTACAGCTGTATCAGGAGAGGCTAACTCACCTCAGAGAGGCATGGGGGTAAATATGCATTTGTTCTGATTGCAAGGTACAGAAGTTTTTTCAGTCTATCACTGTATGTCATCTTGAGCAGGCATACCTTAAGTTTAATATTTTATTTATTTATTTATTTATTTGCAATTTGATTGCCGGGAAAGTCCACTGGACCAAAATGACCCATTTTCAGTGGAGGCCCAGGGAGAAAAGCTCCAAGATGCATTACACAATTTAGATACAAATGATAGTTAATATTAAAGATCTAGAATAGTTACTCATAAATGCATTCAGTATCATGCATAGTTAAATTCATTAAGCTTGAAGGTAGGGATCACACAGTTTCATTTGAGGAAAACAGATATGGATTAGGTGTGGAAACAGTTTACATACAAACCTTTTAAGAAAATGTAAATACGCTTTATATACACACAACAGTAGAATGTTATTTACAATATTTACAGGGTTGGGCTGCGTGAGGGTAGCTGTAGGAGGTGAGAGCTTAGAGAGAAGCTATAGAAATTGTTGAGAGGTTAGATAGGCTCATAGGAAGATAACTATGAGAGTTGTAGAGCTTGGGAACCACAGCGAGAACCCCCTTGGATTAGGTTGGGTGAAGGCAGGTACATTTCCATTTAGTGGACAGGTGTTTGAATAGTTGGGTTTTGAAGTTTTCTGAGTTTGGTATGGTTCTTAGTGTGGAGGGAAGGGAATTCCATTTTTTGCCTAGTGAGAAAGATAGGAGAAGTTGGCCAGCAGGACGTTTAGGTTTATGGATAGTAATTAAGTTCTGATTTTTAGATCTGAGAGCTCTATTGGGTGTATAAGAGGGAAGGATGTTAGTTAGAGCGGGACATTTTGTTGGGTGAAATATGAGAATATATGCAGTAGTGAGTTGGAGATAAATCTAGGTAGTTTGGGAGTTCAAGCCAATTCAGGGATTGTAAGGTTAGGCAGTGATGGGTGGTGTTTTTAGATTTAGAGGCAAATTTAGAGATGTTGTTGTAGCAATTTTCTAGTTTAGAGGTGATAGAGGAGGACAGGTTGGTTAGGAGAGGGGCTCCGTATAACAAGGAAGGAAGAAGATAAGTCGAGGCCAGAGTTTGCCTGGTAGAGTTGGAGAGAAAGTGATTATTCCTATACAGTATATCAGGACTACATGCCTGCTCCTATAGCTCTTGGTTATTGCATTATTAAATGGGTACAACATATAAATTGTGTGTGGGTTCAACACTCACAAACAGATATTCATTTTTTTACACAATAATATTTTTTAAGATATTTTAACTTCAATAATTCATGGCATTGACACCTCAATATTTGCAAGTAGTTTTTACCTTACAAAACAAAAATCTGACATGGCATAGTGAAATACATGATTCTATTACTGATATCATACCATTGTGATAGACTGATTTTAGGACACATTCATGCCTTCCCATCATATGTGTATGTGGTTAAGGTATAGTCATATAATTCTCATATTATTTTAGGTAATGAAATAATTAAGTAATGTGACATGCCATTGACCTAATTCTCTCTTTTTCCCCCCCTCATCCTTTATCTATTTTTTTAAACATTGTTGCTGAAAACTGACCATCAGCACAGGGAGGTAGACCGACCACTGGGGCCGGCGTGGCATGTCTCCACAGGTGGCTGTGGTGGCAACACCACAGGTAGCACAAACACCCAGCACATCTTGGTCACAACCTGTCAGAATTGCCTCTACAATGCCTGCTCTACCTATTCTACCTGTGTCAGGTAGCTCTGCCCCAGCTGCTGTGATACCATCAGGGAGCAGTAGTAGTGGAGGTGGTGATTTTGTCTCCTGACAGGAGCTCATAGAGCTAGTGGAGGACATAATGAAGAGGGCCCTCAGTGCCCAAATTGGCAGGGTTGAAAAGGTCCTGCGTCAGATTGTGAAAATGATGCCATGTCCAGCACTGACATAGAAGACAGTGATGGGAGTTCTACAGGTAAGTACTAGATTCTCACTGTGTCAAGCTGGATGTGGATACATCTCTGAGCTCCCCTACCTATCCCAAATCATGGCATCCTCCAACCTTTTTTGTCTATCATCACCATCCCTGTCTGACTTGTATGCCCTGTTTGTCTACAGCTGCTAATTAACTTATCATATGTACCTGGCCCACTCATTCCTAAGCTTCTTCCTCAATATTCCTCCCTCTGGAAAAAAAAATTGGCCCCTGTCCCTCCCCCTAAAAAAATTATGCCTCATACATAGCTGTCCACTCTGCTCATGTGTCATCTTGACATACTTGATTTTGTAAAATTGGTTATACAACATTATTCTGTTGTTGTCATCCATCCCTGGTGTGGCGACTCTCCAAAGTCATGAAACTGTGTGCACATTACTACATTTATATTCTGAAGAAGTAGATAGCTATAGTGCTCTCCCACCACCCTCCTGCAAATTTCTGTATTCCCTTGTGTTCATAGGTTCCCAGAGTATTAGGTGAATACTAGACTAGCTGTCATGAAGGGCCATTTTAAGCCTAGCCACTAAACCAAAGTCAGAATCAAGACCTGCACCTTGGGTTTTTGAGGTGAAGACCGTAAGCATTATGTCAAACCCACACATCTACTTGACACCCACTTTTCTCCACTGTCCTGTCAACCCTTTTTCACATATTTAATCTGGTCAAAAAGTAGACTCACATATAATACACATAGCCAGAAATAGCCTATGGAAAAAACTTCAATTTTTGTCCTCAGCATTTGCACAGAGGTTGACATTGCATACCAGTGCTGAGTGATGGTGAATACTGCTCCACTTCCTATGGCAAAATCTGAAGATTTTAATTTCATTTGCAGTGGTCTGGTTACTTTTGTGTAAATATGCTTAAATCTGCTATACCATGGGAATACAGAGTAAAGGCAAAATAGCAGTACTACTGTGAAACAGTTACTGCAACAGTTCTTAGATTGCTGGATATAATGAACAAGTTGCTATGTGGGATATTGAGATAATTCCCGTCTGTAGACTGATGTTTTGGCATAGTGCAGCTGCAGGTCAAATTATTATTTCATGACATTTTATATTTCTATAATATAGTTAACTGCAAGCGTCTGCATTTCTCTGCATTTACAAAATGTCATTAACATACTATTTAAATAGTGCAGCAAGACAGCATTTGTAAAAACATTGCAGCCCCAACAGGGAGATTAATAAACCACCCTTATCTGTTTATGTCTTAATGTTGTTTTGACTCTCTTACCCTTTCTTGCTCCCTATAACAAACACTTTATTGCACGTAGCATGACAGCTTAATAATGAGGAAATTACTGAGTAACTCACCATACAGATGATCCTACATGTTCCACAAAATACTGTTGCTATTCCTCTCCCTCTGTCCCTATCTGTCTCTGATCACTGTTTCTGCTTCAGTAGGTTTTCACTGTCCTTCAATTGCATTTAAAGTGGGTAAAGTAGACATTCCTTAGTGGTGTGATGAGACAATGCTCAGATCTACAGACAGAATTTTCCATACTTTCAAGGGTACTAATCCAGGCATTAACGTGTGTTACTACATTATTTAATGTGTATCTATTGCCTAGTTATTGTTACGAGCCAGCATTATCCTGCTTCTGTCATAAGCCACTTCAGTCTTGTCTTCCTCTCGAGTCTATGAATCTTCTCCCTTCTGTGTCATTGCTCTTCCTTCTCTGTATTTGCACAATGTCTGGCATTGAGTACCAACTGCAACTGAGGCTAAATGGAAGTACACATGGCACAATCTGGCGAGTTTTTCATTTCAGGCACATTAGTGTAGTGCTTCATCTATGTTTAGTCGGGTTAATCTACTTTCAGATAAGCTGCAGAGCTGAATGTACGGCTTACAGTTGTGATGTGGGTAATGAAGAGTAATACATGCAGTCTCCTTTCCTGCAATCTGTTGTCACATAGGAAGTTTGTGATGGAATAGTTCCTATGTGGTGTGTTTAGATAATACTCAGGTCTGTAGATTTTTCTTGCAATACTCTCAACATTCAAATCCAGATGTATGCCAAACTGTTTTTGAATGTTTTGTATGACTCCTGTGGGTGTAAAAATTGGCAATTATTTTCTTAACACAACATTATCCTGCTAAACTAATGAGCATGCTCCCTATTGTGAAGCCTTTCTTGTACAAATCGTGCATGAATAATTATGCTGATAAAGCAAATAGTAATACAGCACAAATATGTGCAAAAAAGAAACATGAACTAATATGTTACTATGTCTGTATTGTGTATTCCTGTCACCAACTCTTCACGCCTTCCCACCACTTCTGTCATCCAATAAACCTCTTTGTTTCCATAAGCCGTTTCCACCAGCAATAACATGCTTTGCCTGTCATGTGTTTCACAACACATCTCTAAACTAGCATGCATATAAGGATCGACTAACTGCAGCTGTCATGACAAATGTGTAAATCATGACACCTGAAACATGACCATAACAAATATATGTTCATTATTCTATCAGATTCACACATTTGTATGTGTATAATCCTTAGTGTGAAAGTCTGCACATAATGTCAGAGAATACTGCTAATTCCCATTCTAATTTTGACACCTCAAGATATGATTATGCATGTGATAAAACTTTGCCATCAGCAGCACAATTGAGCTTGATAGTGCTGTGCTTCGGGCAGAGAGTAAAAAAATTAACAGATAATTCCTTGTTTAGGTTGCACAATGTCTGTATTTCTGTATTGCATTTTGACAACTCATCTCCATTTCAGAGTGATGTAGACTCAGTTAGTTAGCTCTGTTAACATGTGTCTGCACTCCATTGGTTACACTTGCAACTGTGTTACAGTGCATTGTCCTATTTAAGTCTGTTTGTATTATCAATGAACATTGTGCAAGCATGAGACAAGACAAGTGTACAATCATTGTTAATGGTGTCCCTTACCATGAAACAGGTTCATGTCCCTCACAGTGATGCAATGTACATGAATTATGGTATATAAATATTAGAGAGAAGTATGCCATTACATAGGACAATCACAGTGCTGTTAGGTTGGCTTGTCCACACACATATGCATTTTGTCCTAAAATCTAAGACCATACATGACGTCCACACTCTGGGTCAGTAATCAAGGAGCCTGAATCCTCACCACTGGGACTGGAGAGGGACGTTCACTTGGAATACAAATGGATACACTCAGTATTTCCAGATGCAGACCTCTCTGCATCAAGCACAATTTCCCTTAAGAGCACACAGGAAACACACTCAGTCCAGGGTATGGATTTCTCTATCTGTTTCCCTTCAAGTCCCCAATATGACACCCCACTGGTACAGCTATAGGATTAAGTCCTCAGCCAAGTGTTCATAGGATCATAGGATCAAAGGAGATTACTAGGCTATCAACCCAGAGGTCATTTAAGCCTAGCCATTTCAACCCAATGCAATACAGTAGAAGTACTAGTCAATAACCAAGATTGCATTTAATGATGACTGCCCATGTCCAGGAGTGTTGTGGGCACTATCCCAGTAAGAATTTATGGTGCCCCAACCATTTGTCCAGGTTCCTCTTGAACAGTGTCATAGATGTTCTCTGTTTCACATGAATTGGTAGCCTGTTCCAAAGATGTGGCAGTTGCTGGGAGATAAATCTGTCCCGCCAGCATGTCTTATTTAAGTCTCAGGCCATATTTAAGTCCCTGGAATGGGTAACCCTAGATCCATTTGATTTATGGATATGCAGTAAGTTCATTAGGTTTGGGTCTTGGGTTACTCTATAGGCCAGGCATAAGTCTCCCCTAAGAAGTCTATACGATATGGAGTATAATGACCTGGTCACATTTTCAAAGAAATCCACCAGATTTAACAGTCAGGATTTGTCCTTTACAAAACTGAACTGGGTAGGATTCAGGGTTTGGATTTCATCTATATCCAAGCCAAGTCCTCTAGCACCCTCTCTGTGAAACCAGTGCTTTGTGTTCCTGCCCCAAGTAGCTCACACACACACACACACACACACACACACACACACACACACACACACACACACACACACACACACACGCACACACGCACACACACACACACACACACACACACACACACACACACACACACACACACACACACACACACACACACACACACACACACACACACACTTTGAGATTTAATTTTCACACACACATACACCTGGGCTAGACTGGCACTGATTACCTGCTCTACCAACTTTTCCCAGACTATAAGGCAGATTCACTGCCACTGCTCTTAAAAAGGTATCCAATTATACTGAGGGAAATTAATATTAATATAAATGGTAATGTTGACCAAGCAGCCAGACTTTCAGGAGTGGCCAGCATTATCACCAAATAAATATGTGCAAATACTCTCCAAACTTAAATATTTTCTAAAAAGGACAAGCCACATTGAGAAGTTTAAATATATTTAATAATAAATAATAAAAGAACATGAGAATACTAAATATCTATTTACAGTAAACACCATAGTTTCAGTCACAGGGAATATTAAAAATAACACTAATGCAAAGTTTCACACTGTTATAGAAAAATGGTATTTAGCTAGTCTCACTATCTATTCCTGATTGACTAAAAGAGTTACTGTTCTTTGTTACTGAATA
The DNA here is from genome assembly GCF_019279795.1 of Protopterus annectens. Lineage (NCBI taxonomy): Eukaryota > Metazoa > Chordata > Ceratodontiformes > Protopteridae > Protopterus > Protopterus annectens. The sequence continues at coordinate 1,668,972,579 of NC_056728.1, forward strand.
AAGCAAGGCAAGATGGGTGAGTGGTCCTTGTTGTCAAATCCAAGGCAGAATACACAATGCTGCTCAGACTTCAGTCTCCGCTGATATTAAAACATTATTTCTGTATAGAATGACATCACATACATCTGATCATCTGACTCTGTTTCCCGCACTATCCCCCATCACTAGAAGCTACCAGGGTTTAGCACCTATGTGTTACAATACACAAAGATAGAGCATATGATACACAAGAACTGAGCATTGTTCAGATGTGGTGCAGTTGTTGGAAATCATAAAACCATTCCACTGTTCCTATAAGAGCTACAAACTATTCTCTAGTGCAAACATTGTGTCTCTGGCTCCTTTCACAACTGTATGATAACATCTTTATGGTTTAACCCATAAAGTAATTTTATTTCAGATATATTTTTCAAATTCAAGTGGCTTAACCTCTTCTCTCCCAGTATATGATGTTACAATGTATACATTTAATTCAGTTACAATACTGCATGTACATTTCTTTTCCTTCCAGCAGAGTACACTGTTGATACATTTTAACGCAAGTAAATCTCACAAATACATGTTCAGCACCAGCATATGTACAAATTAGTTAGATACACAAATGAAGTATAATTCTTTACAAAATTCCAGCTAGCTGTGCTGGCATAAGTTATAAATCTTCTGCCCTACCTCTCCCGGCATGGCTGGCAGTGCCTCCTATCATCACACCATATGCCAGATATTCCAAACAGTGAATTTGTATTAATTTCAAATTTGCTTTTTCACATCATTACATTCAGACTTCTGTTGTTGTGGAGCTTGCACCTAATACTGTGCTCTCTAGACAGGTAGGAGCTTCAGTTATCACCATGGGAAACATGTGTCTGTGTCTGGGGTGGAGAAGTGACAGGTAACACTTCAGTGTCAGATGTGCTGTGTCCACTTCCATTGAGAATACATTTAACTTTCACACAGCTCCCTTTGCACTTTATCCCAAGTTTAACACAAACATCCTCTCTGCAACACACTGATAAGGTCATCCTGTCAAAAGTGCAGTTTCTCCTTTTGAGTCATATTTCTTTTGTGATGCTTGCAACTAATTCTGTGCTGTCTAGATTGTGTAACTAGATAGGTAGGAGGTTGGATTCTCACTGTGGGAACATTCTGTGCATGGCTGAAATATCAGGTAGCTTCCTAAACAAATCTGCTGTATCACCTTCCAGTCAAGGGAAAAATGTAACTGGCACAAGTATTCCACCATCCCCCTATCCCAGTTTTACCACAAATGTCTGTTCTGCAACAAACTGATGAGGCCATCCTATCAAAAGTGCACTCTGTCCTCATCAGAGTCGGACTTCTCCTGTGGTTCTTGCAGGTAATACTGTGGTCTCTAAATTGTGTAACTTGTTAGGTAGGAGGTTTGAATCTGACAGTGGTGAAATTGGGTATCTGTGTGGTTCTAGTGTCATGGAAGTAAACCCTCAGAAACAGGTGTGCTGTATCCAATTCCACTCAGGACAAAACTTTAACTTTAGACCCAGCTCCCTCTACAGTTTAGCCCACTTTTAACACAAACTTATCTGCAACACAATGATGAGATCATCTTGACAAAAGTGCACTCTCTCTCCTTAATAGTCAGACTTGCAGCTAATACTGTGCTCTCTAGACTGTACAACTAGATATGTAGGAAGTTCAAATCTTCTAGTGGGGAACTTGTGTGTGTGACTTAAATTATAGTTATGTATAGCTTCCTGAATGGTTATGCTCTATTAACTTCTACTCAGCAGAGGATTTTAGCATGGGAGAGGATGCCCCCATCCACTTATCCCACTTTTACCACAAATATCTTCTCTCCATCCCACTGATGAGGTCAGCAAGTCAAAATTGCACACTGTGCCCCTCCAACCTATATTTCTCCTGTGGCATGTGCAACTAATTATGTCCTGTATAGACTGTGTAAATAAATAGGTAGGAGGATTGAATCCAGCAATGGGTAAATAATGCCAGTGTGTGTACTGTCATGTACAGTTGTGTTCATGACAACAATCCTTATGTAAAATTCCATTTAGGTCACACATTTTGCTTGGAAAAGGATTGCCCTATAGACCTGTATTATCCATAGCCAATAAACATTTTTGGAAACACAATCATGCTTTAAACAAATGAACCAGATCAAAGTAGGCATATGAGTTAAGCTGTGGTGCTGGCTGTTAGTATTGTGCTCTATAATGTGTAAGTCCAGAAGGAGAAGGTCTGAATCTAGTAATGATGGATTCCTGTCCATGGGTGTTTATCTGTCATGCGGTGTAGAGAAAGCTTGTAATTCATGCACTATGTGTAGCTGTGTAGTGTTACTATGCACTTCAACCATCTTCATACATTTTTAGAAGAACATCAACAAATGAAAGCATGGTAATAGCATCCATTCAAATGTGCACTGTAACAACTGTAAATGAACATCTTGTGTGGCACATGCTATTCAGGCAGTGTTTTGTACTTTGTGATCTTAGGTAGTTTGTTCAAATCCAGCCATAACTCCTTAGACTCAGTTTTGCCACTTTGTCTGTGAAAGTCAAGGTAGATAATGTTGTCAGTCAGCTATCTGCTGTGAACATGTATAGAAGATGCTTCCCATTACAATGATTTCTCCTCCTTTTTCATGCAGAAATGCTTTCTTTGATAATAATGATGGCATGAGATGACATTTGTCTTTCCCATGAGAACTACTATGGCTTTTTCTGTGGCATGAGGACATGAGACTATGTTCTGTAGGAGTGTGCCTTAGTAAGTCATGTGTTCAAAGTTGTGATTATACACACATTGTGACCGATTGCCATTCTCCCATCACAGTGACAACAGTATTATCCAATTTGTATGTCTGAATATATGTAGCAGCAGGCAATGTTGTGTGAGAAACATATATACAGAAATAGTATTTTAAATGACAGGCACACATCTCCTTTGCAGTAATAAAATGATGTCATGGCTTCAAAGACCAAAATATTTCACAAGTGTATCACTAATAGGATTGTAGTGCATTCATTCTTTCCAGTATCACATAGCTTCTATCATCGCATAATCAGGTGTTCAAAACCCACATTGGCTGGCTGTAAACATTGCCCATCCTAATGCTGTTATGCATGAATGACATCCACAAGTGTTATAATGTTTACAATTACAGTGGGAGAAATCTAACCTAGCCCTTTTATTTCCTACAAATTGCAACACAATCATATGATGTAATGACTTCACATAGGTGGTCTCACAGCTTTGTTAAGACTTCCACTGTGGCAAGTAATTCATAAACATGTTTGCAGTTGGTGGGTTTGCATAGCTTGCTGTTCAGTTCCAAGCAATGGTAACAGTCTATGAATGTATTGACATTACACAAAACAACACTACATGAAGTTATTATTCTCAGTTTTTATTTATTATTAATGCAAATAATATGTGTTTGTGCTGTTTACCAGCTGTTATGGCAGTGTTTGAGTAATATCTTGTGAGTATGCCCAGTAGAATGTGGTATTACATGAGCACCTTTTTGAAATGGAGACCTTGAAATACTGCAATATCAACAGATCTGTACTGTCATTTGTCATTTGTGCATCCTGATTGTTATTACATTACTGTTTATAATGCATATGTATATAAAAAACATGCTTGTCTTAAGGTGTGTCAGTGTAATATACCCCCATCTATGGTTGTCCAATGACAAACATTAAAATATGTCCCTTTTGGCTATGCATGACACAGCTGCTGAATGACTGATGCTTTGTTTATACAGGATGCAGTGGAGGATACAGCAATACAGTTATCACACATACATTCTCTGTATATACATGTCATTTTCAATAACTGCACTGTATGCAAATGGCCCATGATGTATCCACTGTCCTTGCTACTATCTCAGCTCAGTGGGTTAACAACATTAATATCATATTTCCTCCTCTTTCTTACAATGCTGCCTTGTGTCCCTCTGACATCCATTGGTAGCATGTCCATTTTTAACTTATGTACATGGGTAAACAGCTGCAAATAGGATTATTTATTATTATGATCAATATAGAAGTCTTCTTATTGAAATTTTTTTCCCCTGACATCATCACATTTGAATGCATTAATCGAGACATTTTTTTCCATTTACACTCCCTCGTAATTATCCCTGCACTGTTAACATTGTATTCTGTGAAAATTAGCCCATTTGCACGTTCCCTGTATCTATATGCTTAAAAGTCATTTATCTTTACTTCATATAAGCTGTCCAGGTGTGCTCACATAATACATTTGCCTACAGGCAGGTATTCTTGTTACATTGTATGCTTATGCTTCCAGCACCATTTCATGGCTGCCAACACTGTCGCTGGCCAGGAAAAGGTGCTTTGAATCACTAAGTGCTATCAGCAGCATGCATATCCAATGAGCGGTGCTGCTCATCATGCTAACGTGCTACAATCGTGTAGGATTACTTGAAGCTACATGATTGTTAATGAATCCCAGGACATGTGTTTCCACAAATGAATATGATACCTCATTGCATATTTGAGACCACAGTAGGCATATTATAAAAGCATTTCAAAAAATAATGTTCTGTCAAATGAAATTTGGTATCTTGTTTCATAAATTCAAATCTGAATATATATAGATAGAGCAACTGTAGAAGGACCAGTGAAGATATATAGTTTTGTCAGTATATGCACTTGTATAGATAAGAGTTAGGTTGTTTCCTTTCCCTTGTGGTATATATTGTTGAGAACAGACTTATGTATATTTGCATTTCTCAAATGTCATAGTTCATTACTGATTATTATTTATTTAGTCCTGCAAAAAACAGTTATTATTGTTAGGTTCTTTTTCTTCACAACACTTATTTTTTGTTTCTGCTGGATGACTTTTTGACTATTATCCTGATGGACATAACCTGGTATTTTTACATTTAATTTTATGAGTCAATTATAAAATGTTGAAATAGAGTAGCTCATGTTTTTAAATGAACATTTGTATCAATTGCTGTAATGAACCTTTAATTAGGTTAATGTATTCTGTTTGGTTGGTAGCCCTAGAGACTGAGTGTAAAGTCAAGAACTTGCCAAAAAGAAAAAAAAAAAACAGAAGAAAAATCAAAATTAAAACCGACGTCTTTATCTCAAAGGAGGACATGTATTTATTCAGCTGAATTTCTGTTTAAATGCTCATACATTGGCAGTTTAAATGAGAATAATCAGATCTTTGCTAATGAGTCACTTTGCACACTTTAATATATTCACTTGGGCTGGCTTTTTAAGTAAATGGAAATTGTGTCCTTCACATTTAAAACTGGATTAGCACAGGAATTTTCCTTCAATACTTTGTTTACAGGTAGTTTAAAGTATGTGTTTTTGGTTAGTTTTGTTTAAGATTCATGTTCAGTATTATTATATTTTGTCCACATTTATATATCATGTCTTCTGAGTAAAGATGTCACCTGTATCAGGTGCATTCTTCTGTACATGTGCTTAAAGTAAAGAAGTTATTAGAGAAAAAAGGACCATATCATTTCTGAACTATATCAGATAAGTTAAAGAATGAGTTTACAAGTGATTCATAGGTAATTAGTATGTTATTAACTGAAGGTTGACTCTGGGTCACTGTTTTGGGTTACATGTTAACGTTTTGGGCAGACAAGATATAGTAATTTAATTTTCTTTTTAATGCTGGATTATTATATTACCTTATAACCAAATGCCTTTTATTATATGGACATTATAAAACATTATAGTTATGTCTTCTTTTTTAATGTAGTAACACAGTGTAAAGTACAGTTGTGTAATATCTTACCATAAGAGTAAATGTCCTACTTCTTACTGTTGCAGTATTCTTCACTCTTGGAATATCCTGCAAAGGATAGCCAAATGTCCAGCCAGCATACCAAAACTGTTAAATTGTTGGCAGAAACACATGTCAGAATCAACAGACTCACACTGTACTGCTGTTTCCGTTATAGTTTAATCTGTCCAAACAGTTACACTGTCTGAGATAATTTCAATTCTATTATAACATAGCTAGACACATATAACTATAGACCACTGAACCCTCTGTCCAAAGACGTCACTAAAGAGTGAAACACACTGTCCAGTTTATATACTCTTTCAAATGTCAAACAATGTTATTTTTAATGTCGTTGTGACTTGTTCTTCTGGTTTCTGTTTGAGTCATGAAAACGTCCACGGGTTATTTCTAGCCTGGACAGTTCCTGTTGAAATTACTAATATGTCCTTATTTGGTTATTTTCTTCCTTACTGTATCTGAAGACTTCACAAAAAGTCTCTCCACGTCATCTTTGTGTCACTTGAAGTGTCTGTATTTTATTTCATTTATTTCTGCATCTGAAAACTCACAGCAAGTCAACTTCCTTTTTTCTATAACAGGATGCCATTTACAGTAAGCCCATGGCTATATGTTATTAATATCTAAGCTGAACATTTACAAGAATTTTTTTTAATAAAAGATCATCACTTAACTATTCTTGCAAAGCAGGCCATATTATTTTGAAAACTGCTGTTTGGCCTTGCACATTTTTGTTTACTGTACACACAGTATCATTTTGGGGAAAAGCATTTTAATTTATACAATCTCTATCAAAAACCTTTACACCTTCTGAGCGTTGTACATCAGAATTATGTCCAATGTGCAAGACATAAGGTATATATGTGATGTACGAGCACCTAATCATCAGAACTGAAGTGCCCCAGAATAAAGAAGAACCCCAGAGGAAAGCAATAGCATGTGCAGCCAGGAAGGGAAGAAGAAAAGAATGTAAAAAAGACCTCTCAACCAGAAAGAAAGCAACAGAAAATGGCGGGGTTAGGAGGGAGGGCAGAATACTGCAACAATGAGAAGTAAGACATCTACTGTTATGGAAAAATCTTACACAGCAGTACTACACCCTTCTCTATTACTGTTGCAGTATTCTTCACTTGTGGGACAGTAGAAAAGCTACTGGAAAGTAAGCAAGGAGAAAGCCATAGAATAGCCCTCCAAAAACCCATGAAGGGTGGCCCTGGAAAATCCCACCCTGGCCCTAGAAATTATATCTATCTTGTAATGTTTGGTGAAAATGTAAACAGAAGACCATGTGGCAGCTTCCAAGATGGATCTAGTCTCCAGACTCTTGAATAAAGCACCAGAAGAGGCCACTGCCCTGGTAGAATGAACACAAGCAGAATAAAGTAGATCCTTGCCATGAAAAGAAATGTCTTTAGAAATCCACGAGGAGATGGTTTACTTAGATACCACCAAACTCATTCTCCTGACATGAAAGGAAACAAAATGCTGCACAAATTTCCTGATATGTTTTGTATTGTCTGGGTAATATCTGAGCTGTCAATATAAATCCAATAACATTTTCACTAGGATTATGTGGAGAAGGGAAAAAGGACAGAAGATGAATGGATTGATTCAAGGTCAAATCATTACCCACTTTGGGCATAAAAATAAGGACTGGTATAAAGAGACACCCTTGTCCTTGTTAAAAAAAGGTGGAACTGCCATAAGTGCCTGAAGTTCAGAAACCTTCTTGGCAGAAGTAAGAGCAACCAACAATAGTCTTCCAAGTACAATGTTGTATGGAAGAGGAAGATGCAGGTCCAAAAAGGGACTGAGTCAATTAAGGTCCCAAGAAGGAGAAATATACTTTTTTGGAGGCTGAATATGAAGGACTCTATTCAGAAACTGACTTCAAACTAGAAGCCACAGGTGGAGTCAGAGGCAGACCAGTGGAAATGGCTGACAAATGAACTTTAACAAATGACTATGCCACACCAAAATTGAGCAAGTCACACAAATATGAAAGGTCTATAGGAATGCTCACAGAAAAAGGTCATGCTTGAGACAGCAAACAGAAAATCTCTTCCATTTAGTCCCATGATTTTTCTAGTAGTAAGTTTTCTGGCATCCTGCCAAACCTGAAGCACGACATCAGATAATTGGTGTCTCGAAAGATTCAAAACTGTATCACACAGAATGTCAAGTGAAAGGTGGGCAACTGAGGATGAATAAGAGATCCCTTGTCTTGTGTGAGAAAGCCCATCTTGTGAGGTACCTGTGATGACTGCCCCTAGCCAGATGAAATAGAAGGGTGAACCAGTGCTGTCTGAACCAAAAGGCAGTCACCAGCAAAATTTTGGGTCTGACCCACACAATTTTGTACAGGACCTTTTGTAGTAGAGGAAGAGGGGGATAGGCATACAGAAACATCCTCTTTCAAGAAAATGGCATGGTATACACTTTCCAAGCCAGAGGACTTGGCACTCCTGAACAGAACTGGGGAAATTGTCTGTTCAGAGGGGAGGCAAAAATATCTACTTGAAGAGTCCAGAAACACCTCCCTGTGAAGCATCCATTCCTAAGGATTTGCCCTGGCCCTACTCAAAGAAGTTGCCATAAGATTTTGCTCTGAAGGAATGAAGATCACTAGAAGATCCCCTTAGAAATTTCTTTAAGACAAACTACCTACTCCTAATTGATACATTGGCAAGTTTCAAATCCTCCATTGAATATGCAGAAATATACACCATCACACTATGCCGGCATATATACAGCTGTAGGAACAAGTGCAGGGCAAACCCCAGAAATTATCACATATGACATAGACAATCATACGTTTATATAAATGAAATCAAACCATACTGACATAATTTTAGCTCCAAATATTGTTCATCACTTATACTCTCCGGTCAAACATTATACAGCTCATTCAAATCCTGACTTCTTTTAAACCTCATTCCTCCTTTGCACGCATTGTAGATTGCTCCTACCTTTTTCCTAAAGATCCCAATTCCAGTTGTTTTATCTCTGTTATAATATTCACTACTTCTAGTACAGTTGGTTTAGACTTTGATTTCCATTTTCTAGTAATTGCTTTTTTGACAGCCACCACAATTAGACTCAACAAGGCCTTACTATGTCTAGGCAATTCCAATTCTGTATCATAGCTCAAAAAATAATTTCCTTTATTACACCAATTTTGTCACCCAGTATCTCTGACAGAATAGTCTTCAGGAAATCTTTAAAGTCTGCCAACTCATTATACTCCCAGAAAATATGTTCCCAATTACCTCTTTCTTCCCTATCATGTCACCAACATTTGCCTTCTACCTGCGAAAAAATTCTTTGGAGTCTACTTGGGGTATAAAAATACCTATGTAAACACTTCCAAGCAAAGATCCGAAATCTTCTAAACTTTGTTTCATGCTTGGGAGACATACATATATATATACCCCCTTTGTTTCTTTGTGAATTGCTTATCCAGTCTCTCTTCACAATCCTTAGTTGTCATGTAATATTTTATGTACACTACTAATTATTCATTTTTAACAGCAGCTTCTGTTCTAGATTCTACTGAAAACTCTACCAGTGCTGGTCTTTTGCTTATATCAGGTTTTCTAGCATATCTCTTTTGAACTGTTGGTAATGGGTGATCCCATGTGATATAAACATCATCATTTTCTATGATGCTTTGCGGCTCATGTCTCCAGTGTTTTTCTGCCACTTCAGTACCATAATGTTTGTACAGTCACCAGTGCAACAGTCATGCCACATTATTATGCCTTTCAGTATACAGTCTTCCACCATTAGTATGTCGCACCCAGCAACAAGGTGTGTGGCTGTTTCCAATTTGATTGTACAAAACTTACATTTGTCTGTTTCTCCCACATGTTCAATAGACTTTGTAAAGCAACATGTATGTAACCCACTATCTTGGGCCACCAATATTAATATTTCATCTCTTGGTTTAAATTCACCTCTCCTCAATCCAGGGTTGCCAGATTTCCAACCAGCCAGGTAGGGACGACAAAAAAAAAAATCTTTCACGGCAAGTGAAGAGCAAAAAAAAAAGGTCTTTAATGCGGAACAGAGTTCCACATTAAAGAACAGTAGCTCTGCACTAAACACGAAGCTTCTAGTGTTTAATGCATTGCAGTTCCGCATTCAACACAAGTAGCTCCGTGTTTAGCGATTTTTGATTGGCCCGTATGTCGGCATATGGGACAATCAAAAATCGCTAAACATGGAGCTTCTTATGTTTAATGTGGAACATTGCTTTTCCGTATTCAACAGAAGTAGCTCCGTGTTTAGCGATTTTTGATTAGCCCGTATGCCAGCATATGGGCCAATCAAAAATCGTTAAACGCGGAGCTACTTCTGTTTAATGCGGAACACAAGAAGCTCCATGTTTAGCAATTTTTGATTGGCCTGTATGCCAGGTATACGGGCCAATAAAAAAAAAAAAAAAAAAAGCAGAGGCTGGCCGGGATTTAAACCGGCAGGGCGGGACTCGGGATCAGGCTGCTGATCTCGGGACAGTCCCACCCTGCCTCAATCACTCCTGCATTTGTTCCTGATCAACATGAGGTTCTTCTAGATGTTTTCTATACTTACAGCTATATTTATGCTTTTCCACATTTCTTGCCTTCTCATCTGGTCCTTCTCCTTATATTCTTTCTTTTGTTTTTTGGCACATTCAGTTGCTGCCTGATTTTTATCCACCTCTAGTTTGATTTCCATTCCTGCTTGACACTGATATGCTTCTGCTAAATTAAGCAGAGAAGTCATCTTAGATTTATTCTCCTCATATTTCAAAACTTTTACTGCATTTGGGTCTTTTGAGGTCAGCAGATATGTGTGGAGTCCCACAATTGCAGATCTATACATATAATCAATTTCAAGGAGGCCCATCCTTCCTTCAGAATGCGGAATATATAATCTTGGTATGCACTGATTTTTATAAATTATTTGGTGAGTATGAAGCATCCTTCTTGTTTTCCTGTCTAATCTATCCAACACATTTTGGGGCCAATCAGTCACTCCAAAACTGTAAGTTAGGACAGGAAGAGAAAATTGGTTTATAGCTTGAATTTTGTTCCTAGATGTCGGTGCTGTTTTCAGGATTAAGTCTACTGAAATATTCCTTACTAAGTTTTATTCGCATTTGTTCTTATTTTATTGTTGATCCTTTTTCAATTCCCAAGTATTTATACACTCCCTCTTGCTCAAGTTCTTTTATATCACATTTTTGTCCCAAACTGATGTTTTCCTGGTGCTGCAGTTTTTATTATTCTCCTTAAGGATCTGCATCGAGACTCTTTTTGTTTCCTGAGCTTCCCTCCTGTTTCGTCATAATTTCCTTCCACTTTGTATCATAGGTTTCTGCTTGTACGTAAGTATAGGAGACTTAACTGTGTACCTCTGAAACACCCCTGCAAATTGGGTAATCCCAAATTGGCATGTTCTATTGGAAGAATCAGCTTATCCCACTTAACTTGTGCCATCTTCCCCTCCTAGATAAAATCCTTCAGCTCTCTATTAATTACTATCAACAACTTCTCCTCTGGTTGATAAAAATATGCCCAATCTGTGCATAAAACTAAAGGGACTAAAACATTTTAACTGATTGCATCTTGCTATCTCTATCCATATACCAGAGCTTCTAATTTCTTAGTTTTTGAATTATCTTTTTTTTCAGTCTCTTCCCACATCTCCTAAGCAACCACACCAGAATCCGATTTAATCCATACTCCTAAGTACTTCATTTTATCATGTTCCCATAAATACAGATATTGTTGAACCAATTTGTCTGTGGGTACATAATTTACAGCTACTGCCTTTGTTTTAGCTTCATTAGTTTTGTATCCTGAAAAGATTTGAAACTGTCTCAAAATGTTCCACAGCACTGAAATGTCCTTTTCTGGTTTTAAGTCTAAAAAAATATCATCTGCAAATAGAGCCATTTTTTTCTTGACTACCATATCCTTGGATTCATGTGTCCCTTATTTTCTTCACCAACAGTTATAAATATAATGCAAACAACAAAGGGAAAAGAGAACACCTCTGCCTGGTTTCAAACAAAAATGATCAGACAGGAATGCACCAATTTTAATTTTCACTTCAGATCCCTCATATATCATCCTTATAATTTTATCAGGGAATGCAAATGCTTCCATTGCCCTGCTCATAAAGTCCCAGATCACACTGGCAAATGCTTTCTCAACATCAAGACCCACCAACAACAGTAGTATTTTCTTACATTCTGCTTCTTTCTGGATCATCAATATTCTGTTAATGTCAAATGTTTCCCACTCCTCCACAAAACCGCACTGATCCATTTGTATTAAATTTGGCATCAACTGTGCTATTCTTTTAGCCATTACAGATATAAACACTTCATAATCGTAGTTTAGGATTGAAATGGGCCTATACGATGCTGGATCCAATGGGTCTTAACCCTTTTTAGATATTACAGCCATTAATTTCATCTAGGATGTTGGTGCTTCTCCTCTTCATAGAACACTGTTAAACAAAACTTTCCAGATCTTTATCAGTTTTTCCCACTTAGCTTCCAAACCTCCACAGGAATACCATATATTCCTGGGGATTTTCCTGTGGATTGGTTATACATCACCATTTTTATCTCATCTCCTCCTATCCTGTTAGCAATTGAGCTTCATGTACCTCTGACCCTGGCATATTTAATTCTTCCATAAACATTTCCATTTGTACCTTTCCTTGATTTTCATATTTCTCTGCTTTATACAGCCTTTCATAAAATTTCAGAAATATTTCTACTACCGTCACAGGATCACTTATCTTCCTTGTTATAGGGTCCCTAAGCTTAGTGACAACGCTATCTACTTTCTGTTCCCTGAGTTGTGCTAAAAGCTTTTGTGCTCTAGAGTTATCAAAAACAGTTGCTTAACAGAAATCTTTCTATACTCATGCATATTATCGAGGTAATCCCTTATTTTCTGTTTAGCATTCTGCGATTGCTCTTCTTCTTCTTCTTCTTCTGTGAGATCCCCTTGTTCTGCAATACTTTAACACTTGTCAGTCCCCGTAAATAATTCTTGTTACTTCTTAACCACATCTCTCTCTTTCTTTAATTTCCACCCTATTTTTAAACTCCATTTTAATTTTATCCCATTCCCTAGCTATATTTTCTGAAGAAATTTCTATCTTCTCTAATAACTCCTGAATAATTTCCAGTACCCATTCATCTCTTTTCAACAGAAAGCGGCCAGTGTCTCATTTTTATTTCATTACCCTGTTATTTATTTGAATTATTATTATTGGTGCATGGTGTGAAATAGTTACTGGAAACTTTCAATTAAATGCAAGTGTTCCTGTGAAATATACGTTGTGGCTAGCTTAGCCCATTTTTAACATCTTGGGGAAAATATGCAAATTCAAACTGAATTCACATCTTCCTTGCCAAATATTTTCATACATTTCTTCAAAAATCTACCCTCCTCCTTTGTTATATTTTCCCTTCTGGGCCCCCCAGACACATATTCACTGCTGCAAATCAAATTCCATTCCCCACCTATAAGTAATATTCCCTGCTGAAAGCTGATTATTTCTTCCAGAATTTTCTTAAGTTTCATCGTAGCAGTTTTAAGAGAAATACAAATACATGCCAGTATAATCATCCTCCATTACCAGTAGCTCCTTAGTACTAAAAATCTACCATTACTATCTTTTTTATCCTCTATCACTATTGGAGCTCCTCTTGCAATAAATGCAAGTGCTTCTCTTTTCCTTTGTCCCAGCTATTCCACTGAATAGTGAGCCTGAAAACTTTTCTTCATCAAATTCACATGTGCAGTGATGTGAGGTAGTGCCAGCTGTACCAGACAGAGTAGGACAGTGCATGTGGAATATATGCCAGCATAGCTAGCTGGAGTTTTGTAAGGAATTATAAGTCACTTGAATATCAAACAGATTTGTACAGATGCTTGTGTTAAAATGGATTTGTAAAGTTGCTTGTGTTAAAAATGTATCAACAGTGGGTCCTGCTGGACAGAAAAAATATACATGCATGTCAGACTGTATTGTTGTAAATGATTAAATGTATATAATGTAAGAGAGGATACTGAAAGGAAAGGGGTTAAGCTCAACCCAGCTTACCCTAAGAAAAATAGGCTGAAATTAAATGACTTTTTTTAGGCCATAAAGATTTTATCTCACAGGTCTGAATGCAGCCGGAGATGCAATGTCTGTGAAAAGCCTGAACTGGGCTCATGCTCTATTGTCCTTAGTGGTGAACTAATTGCTATCCTGGGGTGCCAGAGAATAGCTTGTTAGTGTCTACAGGAAGGGTGGAAGTGTTGGAATTGTTTTACAGTTTCCAGGTGCAGTAATAAACTGTAGCTAAAGTTCTGTGTGTATTGTAACACAGCAGTGCCAGATCCTGGCTCAGTTTCTAGTGAGGGGGTAGTGTGGTAACCACAGAGTCAGGTGACCAGATGTGATGTCATTCTGTAGTCAGCACTGAAATTGTATTTGAATACTAGTGAGAGATGTGAGGTGTGCACTCTGTTTTTGGACCTGACGAGAAACACTCATCCACATTCATTTTGCCTTGCTTTAGTAAGTAACTAGGGAACAGTAAGTCTTCAGTCAGTTAGAAAAATTTAGTGAGATTAGGTAAATGTATTTTTTCCGTATCTGTCTGAGTCTTTCCATCTGTGTTGCTTATTGTAAATAGATATTCAGTATTGTCATGTTTTTTTACTATTTATTATTAAATATATCTAAATATTTCATTGTGGCTGGTCTTTCAGAAAATATTTAACCTTTGAGAGTACTTGTATTTATTTAGTGGCATGAGGCTCCACATTCCTGAAAGTCTTTCTGCTTGGTGAAACACTTCTTCTTCTCTCTTCTCTTTTGGCTGGTCCTGTTAGGGGTCGTCACAGTAGATCATCAGTTTCCATTTCTTCCTGTCCTCTGCATCTTGCTCTGTCACACCAACCACCTGCATGTCCTCTCTCACTACATCCCTAAACCTTATCTTAGGCCTCCCACTTTTCCTCTTACCTGGCAGCTTCATCCTTAACATCCTTTTCCCAATATACCCAGCATCCCTCCTCAGCACATGTCCAAACCAATTCAATCTCACCTCTCTGGCTTTGTCTCCAAACTGCCCAACCTGAGCTGACCCTCTAATATACTGATTTCTAATCCTGTCCATCCTCATCACACCCAGTGCAAATCTTAACATCTTTAACTCTTCCACGTCCAGCTCTGACTACTGCCTTTTTGTCAATGCCACTGTCTCCAACCCATATAACATAGCTGGTCTCACTACCCTCTTGTAGACCTTCCCTTTCAGCCTTACTGGTACTCGTCGGTCACAAATCACTCCTGACACTCTTCTCCACCCACTCCATCCTACCTGTACTCTCTTCTTCACCTCTCTTCCACACTCACCATTACTCTGAACTGTTGATCCCAAGTATTTAAACTCATCCACCTTCACCACCTCTACTCCCTGCATCTTCTCCATTCCTCTATCCTCCCTCTCATTCACACACATATACTCTGTCTTAGTCCTGCTGACCTTCATTCCTCATCTCTAAAGAGCATATCTCCACCTCTCCAGGGTCTCCTCCACCTGTTCCCTACTCTCACTACAGATCACAATGTCATCTGAAAGCATCATAGTCCACGGGGACTCCTGTCTGATTTCATCTGTCAACCTGTCCATCACCATTGCAAATAAGAAAGGGCTTAGAGCTGATCCTTGATGTAATCCCACCTCCACCTTAAACACATCCATCACTCCCACTGCAGACCTCACTGCTGTCACACTACCCTCGTACATATCCTGTACCACTCTTATATAATTCTCTGACACTCCCGACTTCCTCATACAATACCACAACTCCTCTCTAGGTACCCTGTGATATGCTTTCTCTAAGTCCACAAAGACACAATGCAACTCCTTCTGACCTTCTCTGTACTTCTCCATCAACATTCTCAGAGCAAACATCACATCTGTAGTGTTCTATCCTGGCATGAAACCATACTGCTGATCACTAATCATCACCTCCCTTCTTAACCTAGCTTCCACTACACTTCCCCATAAATTCATGCTGTGACTTATCAGTTTAAACCCTCTGTAGTTACTACAGCTCTGCACATCACCCTTATTCGTAAAAATTGGTACCAAAACACTTTTTCCCCATTCCTCAGGCATCCTTTCACTTTCCAAGATTTCATTAAACAATCTAGTTAAAAACTTCACTGCCATTTCACCTAAACACCTCCATGCTTCCACAGGTATGACATCTGGACCAACAGCCTTTCCATTCTTCATCCTCTTCATAGCTATCCTTACTTCCTCCTTGCTAATCCACTGCACTTCATGATTCACTATCTGCACATCATCCAACCTTCTCTCCCTCTCATTCTCTTCATTCATCAGCCCCTCAAAGTACTCTTTCCATCTCCTCAACACACTCTCCTCACTTGTGAGTATGTTCCCCTCATTATCCTTTATCACCCTTACCTGCTGCACATCTTTACTATTATGCATATTAAATGTAAGAAAATTATTTTAACTTAACAAGAAATGCAAAAAACTGGTTTCTTTGCTAATTTGAAAATATTTTCTCACATTTAATCTTTTTTTATTTTATTCTCAACTCCAGCATCTGAATAAGAATATGAAATACATGAAAGCATAACATTACTTAGAGGTCAAGCCATTGGTGGATTTGTTACTAACATACGGTGAAACCATGACCACAGTATAAAATAATGAGAATTATGTTACTGTCTGCCTATATTATGGCAGTAGCCAGGAACACAAATATATTTTCTCTCACAGTTCCTCTTCTCTATAAAGCTGGTCCGAGTCAGCAGCTGATAACGATGTGAGACAAGATGAAAAAAAGAAGTTATGCAATTACCATAACGTTCCATCTGTGTTATCCATTTTCATTCATCCTCAACTGATGGGTTTGGATCTGAGTCCTCGGATCCGACTCGGCCGTTGCAAAAGCACTTTACTCTTATGTAAAAAATTGTAAGCAGTATTATAGCAAATAAAGGTACCATACAACTTTATCTAGAGACATAGAATGCAAGGGGAAGACCTCAAAAAAATTTGCTGTATCCACTAGTTATTCTAGAAAACATTGGATGGGGTTGGTGGGTGGGGAGTTGAGGAAAAATGAAAATGGACAATACAGATAGAACGTTATGGTAAGTACATAACTTCTTTATCTGCTGTTGTCAATTTTCAGTCTGTCCTCAACTGATGGGACAGAATTCCCAGCAACAGGAATCCCAGTGTAGCCCCAAGGAAGGATATTCCTAAGCACCATTGAGCCAAATGATGCCCTACTTCTAGAAACTAAGTCCAGTTTGTAATGAGAGAGGAAGGTGCGAGAAGAAGCCCAAGTTGCTGCTGTACAAATGTCATCCAGGGAGGCTCTTGAATTAAATGCTGAGGAAGCTGCTATTGATCTTGTAGAGTGAGCACGCAATTGCTTAGTTAAAGGCAAGTTCAATTTATCGTAAATGAAGGAAATGCAATTAGTAAGCCATTTGGTTCAGAAAGCTCTAGACACTGGCTTGCCCAATTTCCTTTCAGCAAAAGAAACAAATAACTGATCTGAATTTCTGTTTTTTTGTTCTGTATAAGCAGAAATGCAATTGCCTATGCACATCCAGTGAATGCAACAAATATTCACTTTTGTTTTATAATTTGGAAAGATTGATAGACTGGTTAATGTTAGAATCTGATATTACTTTTAATGAAATGGATGCATTTGTTCACAATGTAACTTTATCCTTTTGAAAAATTAGTTATGGAGGTTTTACCGACAGGGCCTGAATTTCTAAAATCCATCTGGCAAAGGTAATGGCCACCCAAAACAGTCTTCCAAGATAACAAAATTAGATTGCAAGTATGTCCAGGTTCATAGGGTGGAAGGACATAAGCTTGCAGTACCAATGTTAGGTCCCATGGAGGAGTAGGATGTTTAATGGAGGGCCTCAACAGAAGTGTTCCTCATAGAAAGGCCCTACAAAGTTTATGGGAAGCAAGGGAAGAGCCATCGAGACCAACATGGAAATTGGATATCATTGGTAATTGGACTTTCAC
Organism: Protopterus annectens; assembly: GCF_019279795.1. Classification (NCBI taxonomy): domain Eukaryota; kingdom Metazoa; phylum Chordata; order Ceratodontiformes; family Protopteridae; genus Protopterus; species Protopterus annectens. Next base: position 1,668,990,484 of record NC_056728.1, read on the forward strand.
TGTGGAAGAACTGGCCCCTTGATTGAAAAGCAATGACAAGAATTCTAGGATTGTGTGAATTGGAGCAGAAAAGGGTTCCACGTTATTTTGAAGTACCCAGTGTACAAATCTTTTCCATTTGCTATCATAAACATTTCTTGTAGATGGTCTGAGTGAAGATAATAGAATCTGACAGACAGGGGAAGAAGCATAGGTTGTCTGGCTATTACTGGAAATGGAGAAACCAAGCAGTCAGTTTGAGATTTGGAAGGTCGGATGAGTCATGTCTGTTGGGTGAGACAGCAGGTCTGGAGTTGGATCCAGAATCCAGCATTGATGGGATCAAATAAGGCCAAAAGGGTGCAATGAGAATGACCTTGCTCTTCAACTTGGAATTCTGAAGGAATTTTGGTATTAGATGGATTGGGGGATATGCATACAGTAACCCGGGGGGGCAATCATGGAGAAGAGCATTCCTCAGCAACTCCCCCTGTTGGGGGTATGAGGGCAAAGTAGCTACTGTACTTGTTGTTTAGGGGAGATACAAATAGATTGCAGCAAAGCTGGCCCCACTTGTGTAAAATCATTTCCGCTATTTTCTGGTTGAGTTACCATTTGTGAGGTAATAGAATGCACCTGCTCAGTTTGTCTGCTAGCACATTGGACTTCACAGGAATGTGCGTTGCTAAGAGAAAACGCTTGGAAGAGAATGCCTATTGCCACACCCTTAATGTTTCTTGATGTAGGGGGTATGATTTGGATCTTCCTTGTTTGTTGCTGTACCAAACCACTGATATATTGTCTGTTTGTATTGCAATCATTCCCGGTGGGAGAGTTTCCTGAAAGGGTTGCAATGCTAAAAGCACTGCTGTCAGCTCCAGAATTTTTATATGCAAATGTGCTTTGGGAGGGGACCACATGCCTTGGACTGTTTTTCCCAGGTAATGTCCCCCACCCCAGCTGGGAACCATCCATGGTCATTATGGCCTTGGGTTCAGAAGGGACAAATAAACAGCCCTGTGGCAGGTGTCCCAACTGGGCCCACCACCTCAGATCTTTCTTGCACGAGTCAGTGATTCACATTCAAGTGGATAAGGGTAGTTGAAGTATCGACCAATTTTGATGCCAACATTCATTGAAAAATCCTCATGTGGAATCTGGCCAGCCGGAACAAGGGTTATTGTTGCCACCATTGAACCTAGTGCCTGTAGGACAAGTTGAGCTGGGACTCTGGTACTGCAAAATACCTTGTTGACTTGCAATCTCAAAGTTCAAATTCTGGAGAGAGGAAGGGAGACTATTGTGTGAACTTGTGCAGTGCTCCTACAAACTCTATACTTTGAGTTGGTTGAAGATGTGATTTTTCGAAATTTATGGTTATGCCTAACCATGCACAAGCATGGATTACTTCTTCTTTTGCTCGGATGAGTTGATGCCTGGTAAGAGTGGAGATGAACCAGTTCTCTATGTAAGGAAACACCCAGAATCTGTGCGGTCTCAACTGAGCTGCCACCACTGCCATGCATTTGGTGAACACCCTGGGGACTGTGGTGAGACCAAAGGACAGTGCTCTGAACTGGTAATGACTGGCTCCCACCCAGAAGTGTAAGAATTTCCTGGGTCGCCTGTTCATTTTTATATGATAGTATGCATCCAGAAGATCTACTGAGCACATCCAACTGTCCTTTTCCAAAAACAGAAGAATGGACTGAACTGTGACCATCCAGAATTTTGTCTTCTGAACAAGGCTGTTCAAATTGCCAAGATCCAGAATTGGCCTCCAGTTCCCTGTTTACTTTGGCACTAAAAAGATGCTTGAGTAAATTCCAGAGCCTTTCTGGTCTGGGGGACCTCTTTGGATGACTCTTTTGTTTATCAGCTTTTGTATTTGAATGTCTGCTTGTTTCCTCTGACTGGGTGGAAGATCAGGGATTTTTCTGGAATGTACAGGAAGAAGGAAAATGGAATTATATATCCTCTGGATATGATCCTCTGCATCTAAGTATCTTTTTGTTATTTATAACCAGGCTCTCTGGTCCAGGGACAAATGACCCCCGATTGCCTCCAGAGGGGGACAATCGGGCCTTCTTTCAGGAGTGCTGGAAGGGTTTGCCAAACAACTATTCTCTGGGCCCTTGATGTTATGGGCCTCCTCTGCCATGAGGGCAGTGTCTACCATTTGAACTTTCCACTCTACCTCTGGGGGTAGAGTCTCAACATGTATCCTGGAAAGATCTTTGTGATTTCTTGAACAACATCCTTCCACCACCTCAATGATTCCTCAAGAAGGATCTTTGTGGAGTGGAAAAATGAATGTCCACCTGGGGAACGTATCTTTTACTTTGGGGCCAAAAAGAGAGGTGCTGTCAAAAAGAGTATTGACAAACATAGACTTAAAAGGATCCATGAAATCACACAAATGTATCCATGCATGTCTCCTAATGGCTATACCTGAACCCACTGCCCTTGAGGTTCCTTCTGCCACGTTAGAAATAAGCCTCATGGATGAGTTGGAAATTGAGTGTAGGGTTGCCAGCTGAGAAGTGATAGAATCTTTCACCTCTTCAGACATGGTTCCTGTGAGGGTACCTGAAAGTTCCTTAAACAGATAATTTTGAAGTCTAGTAAAATGTGCCAAATAGTTCAGAGACCTTAAGGTAAAGGTCACCGAAGCATAGACACACTTCCTGAATCTGTACATCACCTGTGACTCCTTGTCAGGGGGATAAACAGAGGTATTTTATCAGCAAGTTCCTTTCTAGTGGCCACCGGCATGACCATGGCATCAAGGGGATCTTTTGACCAAAACTGTTTAGTCTCTGGGTGGGGCCATAATCTTATCTGGATTCCTGGGAATGGGCTCAATGGTGTCAGGTTCCTTCCATGCCCATTGCAAGAACAACTCTAGGAGCTTGTCAGTGGGTGGCATCACCCAGGACGTAGATGGCCTGGCACCAAAAGCCTCAAGTAGCACAGATTCCTCTGGCGAAGAGTTGCTGGGCTTCCAGCCACCTCTCTGTTTCAGGATCTCAAGGATGTCTCCAAATGAGACTTCATCAGGAGGTGACCATGGGGACCTTTTGCCCTCATCAAAATCTGTGCCACCGTGACAGATTCAGGGAAATCCATATGCCTCTTCTTGCATGCCATCTTCTTAGGGACCTCCTCGGTGGGATACTCCAGGGAGGTATGAGCGGAGGAGGGAATGCCTTGGTGGGAAGTCTGGGCTTTTGGTATTGGCTGCCCCTGTAAGGAGGATAGTTAAGACTCAAGATGCAGAGGTGGAACAGAAGTAGATATAGGATTCGATGGGGGAAGCACCACCTGGGTCTGAGATGCAGACAGAGCTCTCTCCAAAACCTTCAAGGCAGACCATCCTGGAAGAAGGATAAGGATCTGGATCCAAGAGGCAAAGTCTCTGATCTGTAGTCCCGCCCTGCTCTGAGGACAGCCGCCCCGAGGCTGAAAGTGACCTGAAGTGACCACTGATGAGGCTCCAAAATGTAAATACATTTCTGAAACCTTCAGAGTCAATTGTAGTACCTCAGACCCAATGGGGTAAATGGGCTCTAAGAGCTCTCCTGATCCAACTGGACTGAAGAACTCAAAATAAGTCTTGGATCCGAGGATACAAAAATCCTCTGATCCAAAGTAGATGGTGCTGGATGACTCATATCTGAGGGCTCTGAAACCTGGAGATGAGAGTCAGAGAAGGAATTGGTAGTGGGCAGGTTGTGGATGTATGGGCATCCTGGCCTGATGTGGTCGGAGCTGAGAAAAAGTCAGGCTGGCTCAATTCTGAGAGGATCTTTCTCACTAGCCTCTTTACATCTTCTTCAGTGAAACCCCTAGATGACTGAGTGGATAGACAGAATGGAGATTTTGGTCTTTCCAAAAAGAGAGAAGGTACTCTAGATGGAACTAGGTCCAAAGAAAGGGAGTATCTTGTTCTAGGCAGAGTCGGTAAAGTAGGTATCTGATCCAAGGTCTTCAGAAGCGACAAATCCTTCCTTTTCAGAGACTTCAGATCCAAAGAAGCCACCAGATCCAGGGACTTGAATTTGGGCTTAGAAAAATCCAAAGAGACTGGATCTGATAATTTTTGTTTCTTCTTTATAGGATCTGAAAGAACTACAAGATCCAAAGAAGTTTTTTTCATGGATTTTTCTGAGGACCTAAAGGATGCAGAAGAGGTGCTTGGAGAAGTGAAAGAGGTTTTCTTGAGGTTTTTTCCTTGCATGGTCCAGATATAGTTTCATCAAAGGATGAAGGCAAAAGTCCCTTTAGAATAACTTTATTTCTGTAATCTACCAATGCTCTAGGGTTAAACGCATGGCAGATCACGCAGTTCTCCTGGAGGCAGACAGGGCCTAACCAAAAAACACAAAGTGTGTGAGTCAGACATAGGAATCTTCTGACTGCATTTCCCACATTTTTTGAACATTTCCAGGCTCTTTTCCTTGTCACCTATCACAAAAGCAAAAGACTAACAACAACAACAATAAATCAGAATTACAACTTTAAAAAAGTTTTTTTTTTTTTTTTTTAAGACAAAGTGAAAGAAGAGAAAGAAAACACCAAACATGGTACTGAAGACTATGACAAAATGTAGGAGAGAGAGAGAGAGACGTTACTACTAATGGTAAAGAGAGAAAACAGAGATTTTGATGTAAAAAGGTAAGAGAGAAAACTACATAATAAAAAAAACTTTTGTTAAGAGATTTATAAGAAATTAAAGGTACAAATTTAAGTTTAACGCTACTTATCATGCCACGCTCGAGGGAACAAAGGACCATGTCTTTTCGCTGGAAACGGCAAACAACATCTGAGGTTATAAGGGTTGGTGAATTCTAGGTAAGGGAGAAACTCAGCAGTTGAAGGTTGCCACAAGCTTTTACAATGGCCAAGTCAGATCAGAGGGCTCAGATCTGAACCCATCAGTTGAGGACAGAATGAAAATTGACAGCATCAGATCTGATGTTAGGATCTGAAGATTCTATACATTTCCTGAGGTGAGCACCACTACCAACTTGTGTAATACACTGGCACAGGCACCTCCTCATTCACTCTCCCACATACCCACAGATGCACACACACACTATCATACCTCTTACTTATCCCTTAGCGTACAGAGGATCCCTGATACAGCCTCTTAATTTTTCCCTTTCCACAGATGATCACAGTCAATAATGCCACCATTAGAGCTTTACTTTTCTTACTTTTCAGGAAATGCATTAAAATGCTAAATCTGTTGTTTTATTAACTTTTTAACTGTCTTTTGATTAACATTTAAAAAAAAATCTCCCTGGTGTCATCTAGTGCTCCTAATGGCTTCATCTGGAAGTCTTGATTGCATATATTTAGAGGAATAGCAGCACCCCAACAAACCACCTCTTTCAAGTATTCCCAATTTTACAGAACATCCTTGATCTTGCATTATACCTGATCTGTCACTCTTTACTGATGGACAACTATAGTCAATCAATAATACAAGACATCAGAGTTTTATTTTTTTCCCTCAGAAAAGACAGCCTTTGTAGTGCACGAAATTGTGTCGATGGAGTATTTGCAGAACCAGTGGTGCAGGGTTTGAAGTGTTTTTTAAGTCATTTAAAATAATACTCAAAGGTCACGCCCGGTGTCTGGGGTTAGTGTAGAGAACTGAACCTATGCCTCATTAACAAGTTTGTTTTTATGTCAAGGGCACAGTGCTTGAATCTTCCCAGTTCTTATTTTTTTTAAAGCGAGTTAGGGTAACATTTAAAGGGTGCCCATGGTGGGTAGTGTTACTCCCGTAGAGGGGTTCAGAGATATAACAGCCCTCCCACTTGTGCACACATCCCCCATAAGGATTGTACTCACAGACATACACACCTATTCATCCATATACAAAGAAACACACACACACAAATACACACAACCTATCTCATAAGTAGCTTCCCCTACCACATCCACCTAGAGACACAGACACATACATATGCACACATATCCCTCACCACCATTACCTGTCCACCAAACTCACCATCACTTATCTCTAATGTGATCTACCCAAAATGGAAATAATGTGTGAACGAGAATTTTTGGCTGAGTTTACTTATGCAGACAAGCGAATCTCTGAATCGTTCAACTGTATAAATACTTTACCAAGGCATTTCTGAGGGCTGTACACTTACCATAAATGTAGATGTTTGAGTGTATTCACTGTTGCAGTCATCACATTTGGGTTATCCCTGCCAGGCAGCTCTCGGCCAGCCCAAATATCAGAGACTTAGTATTTCTGTGTAGGTTGCTGTTGTTTGAAGACTGATGTCAGGTTGTCAGTAGTATAAAGTAAGGTAGCCGACGCCATTACATCAGTTTTTCTTGCCCTAACCTGTCAAGAGCCCCCAAAGTAGGAGGCCAGGTTCTGGTGGAAGAACCCCACCAGAGGAAAATAAATACCACTATGTCCCTTGTAAGGAAAGGAGAACAACAAGGAAGAAAGGTAATAAAGGGAGAAAGAGAATAAAGGGGGATGGAGGGAGGGAAACCAGGACTGCAACAGTGAATACATTCGAACATCTACATTTATGGTAAGTGTACACAACTGTACTGTGTTCTTCGTGTTTCACTGTTGCAGTCATCAAATTTGGGTAGATTCCCAATGCCGAGGAAAAGGGTGGAGGTAGTCAAGGAAACTAGGGGCTGGCTAGGATGCCCTGCAAGACGTCAGAGGCAAACTCTGCCCTAGAAGAGAAGAGAGGCAGGTGGTAATGCTTGGTAAAAGTGTGAATGGATGTCCAGGTGGCAGCCTCCAGGATGTCCCTAGTGGGGACTCCTCTGAGGAAAGCTGCTGAGGTGGAGGCTGCTCTGGTGAAGTGTCTCCTGACCCCCTTGGGGGGAGGTTTTCCATGCTGTTCATAGCAGAAATGGATGCAGTATGCTATCCATTTGGAAATGGTTTGCTTGGAGATGGCTTTGCATTCTGCCCCTGTAGCAAAGCTAACCAGCAATTGATCAGACTTTCTGAAGGATTTAGTCCTGTCCAGGTAGAATCTGAGCTGTTTGTGCACATCTAGAGAGTGAAGAATCCTTTCCCCCTTGTTCTGGGGATTAGGAAAAAGGTGGACAAATGAATGGATTGGTTGAGAGCCACACTGGACACCACCTTGGGCATGAAGGATGGGTTAGTTCTGAGGGATACCCTGTCTGCATGGAAGATGATGAAGAGTTCCACAGCCATGAGTGCTTGCAACTCAGAAACTCTTCTGGCTGAAGTGATGGCCAGAAGGAATGTTGTCTTCCAGAGGAGAAATTTTAGCTCTGCAGAAGAAGCTGGTTTGAAAGGAGGCACGGTGAGCTTTTCCAAAACAAAGTTAAGGTCCCAAGCTGGGGTTGGTGCCCTTCTGGGGGGCATCAAGTTGCTATCCCCTCTGAGGATCTATTTGATCAAAGGGTGTGAGAAAAGGGGCTGCTCTTTGGGAAAATGAGCAGAAATAGCACAGGCTTGAATTTTTATAGAGGAGAAAGAGAGACCACTGTGTAGTAGGTCAGCTAAGTAATCCAGGATGAGAGGAATGGAGGGCTGTGCCATATTGGCTCCCTTCGCCTGGATCCAGGTGCAGAATCTGAGGAAGATGGCATGGATGCAGTGTGGACAGGCTGAGCAGCAAAGGGCACCAGTGTTGTCGGAGCAGTCTGGAGCTATAAGAATGGTCCTTGGTTTTTCCTCCTTTATTTTGAGCAGTACCCTGGGGATGAGAGGTAAGGGAGGAAAGGCATAGACTTACAGACTTGATCCAGGGGAAGGACAGGACATCCACTTTCCAAGCCATGCAGTGATGCTCCCTGGTGCAGGATTTGCTGAGCTGATGGTTGTGTGAGACGCAAAGAGGTTGACCTTCAGGGTTCCCCATTTCTGTGCTATTAGGGTGAAGATACTTCTGTTGAGTTGCCACTCATGTGGGTCCAGAAGATTTCTGCTTAATTGGTCTGGAAGAGAGTTGAGAGAGCCTGGTAGTAATTGTGCTAACAGGTGTAGTTGCATTGAAGAGGCTGTGTGCCAAAGGGTCGTGGCCAGCCTGCATGGAGGGTAGGAGTGAGTCCCTCCCTGATTGTTGATGTTCCACATCACAGTAGTGTTGTCTGTTATAATCACGAGAAACCCTGGAGAGAGAAGAGGTTTGAAAGCTATTAAGGCATGCTGCACAGCCATCACCTCTTTTTGATTGATGTGCAGGGGGATTTGCTGTGGGCTCCATTGGCCCTGTATGTACTTCCCATCCAGGTGTGCACCCCAAGCGTAGTCTGATGCATCTGTGCTGAGGGTCTGGCAGTGAGGGAGTGGGAAGAAGGGCAGTCCCTTGTTGTGAGAGCATGCCATTACCCACCAAAGAAAATCCTTTCTGAGGCAAGGAATTATAGGTAAAATAGTTTCCAGGTCATGAGTGTTGACACCAATGGCTCTGTAGGTACCATTGAAGTTTCCTCATATGCAGTCTGACATATGGAATGATTAGTATGCAAGATGCCATGAAGGCCAGAGCTTGCATGATATTTCTTGCAGATGGGGGCTGTTGGCTAGTTGAGAGAAGTAGGCTGTCAGGAAAATTTGTTTCTCAGGTGTATGGTATGCCATCTGGGATGCTGTATCCAGACTTGCTCCTAGGAAGATTACCCTTTGGGTGGGCACCTGTTTGGATTTCTTTTTGATGATTGTGCACCCTAGAGAGGTTAGCAGGGTCTTTAAAAAGGCCATGTGCTTGAGCAGCTTTTCCTGGCTATCTGCCTGAATAAGGCAGTCATCTAAGTATGGGTAAATTTGGATATTTCTTTGGCTGCAAATGGCAGTGGCTGGAGCCAGACATTTTGTGAAAACTCTGGGAGCAGTAGATAAGCCAAAGGAAAGCACAGAGAACTGAAAGTGTTAAGATCCTGCCCTGAAGTGAAGATATTTCCTGCATGATTCCCTGATAGAAATGTGGAGGTAGGCCTTTTTTGGATCGAAGCATCCTTGGAGAGCATGAGTAGTAGCTGCTGGAGGGTGAGCATATTGAATTTTGGGATCACCAGGAAGGTGTTTAGAATAGCTAGATCGAGGATAGGGTGCCAGGTGCCCTCTTTTCTGGGCACCAGAAAAAGTCTGGAGTAGAAGACTTAGCCTATCTGTTCTGCAGGAACATGCTCTACTGCCCTCATAGAGAACAGGGAAAGGATTTGCTTTTGTGCCTCTGCCCACTGATTTGTTAGTAGATCTGGGAACCCTTTTGGGGTTGTAAGGGTGTGGAAGGAAAATTTGTATCCCTGAGACACAATGTTCAGAACCCATTGGTCCTTGGTAATGGTGGCCCAGATGCTTGAGTGAAAGGAGAGTTTTCCTCCTAGGGGTAAGTGAAGGTGGGCAGAGGGAGGGGTTGGCAGAGGTGAGTCATTGTGAGTTTTTACCATAAGGGGGTGACTTACAATGCCCTGGTTTAGAAGTGGAGGTAGTCCACTGCTTAGATCTCTGCATTCCCTGGGGCTGCTGTCTGGGGGGGGGGGTCTGTTTCCACAGGGCCTAGGCTGGGCCAGTTTACTAGGAGCAGGAAAGGACCAGTGTTTGGAGGGACAATGCCTGCTGAACCTAGGAGGTTGGACCTGAAAGAAATTCTTAACTGCTTGCATAGATTTTGCTTTTTCTTCAATCTTTTCTAAGACCTCTTCTGCCTTAGTGCCAAATAAGTTATCCTTGTGCAAGGGGGCATCCAACAATTTAGATTTGACATGGTCTGGCAGGGGTTATTCCTTAAGCCATGCATGTCTTCTAATGACAGATCCAGTGACTGCTGCCCTGCACGTAGCTTCTAGGGTGTCAAAACCACAGTGCAAGGTGTGTTTAGTTACTTCACTTGCAGAATGCATTGACTCTTGTAAATCTTTAGATTCTGTCCAAGCAGGAAAGGAAGGCATTTTTTGTTTAAGTTCCAAGGTATGTTGCTGAAATTTCGCCATATGGAACTGACAATTTAGTGCCCTGATAGCAAGAGTAGCTGAGGTGTATACTTTTTTACCCCATCTGTCCAATGCTCAGGAATCCCTGTCTGAGGATGTTGGATTCTTAGCAGAGATTGCTTTAATCTCTTTTGGCCCTTGAGAAATGACCTCAGGGTCAGCTGTTGGATTTCTAAAAAGATATTTGTATGAGTCAGGGACTCAATAGTACCTGTCTGGTTTTCTGGGAGCAGGAGGTAGGGGGTCAGGAGTCAAGCTGGATTCGAAGAAAACATCCTCCACAACATCCAGGACTGGGGGGATGACCAAGGGTCTGTGTTGTGGAAGATCTAGGAATTCCCTGAGTCTCTTTTTGGACTGAAGTAGTCCTGACTCTCCCATTGGAAATGCTCCCTTAAAGTATGCATGGCTTCCCCAAAGGAAAAATCCTCTGGGGGAGAGGCTTAAGGAATGGAATCCTTTGCATCCGAATCCTCATAAGTAGAGAGGGGTTGCATGTCATCATACTCAGATGCATCAGATTTATCTGACTCTTGTTTGGACAAAACTACAGGGGACAGATCTCTTTTCCTTTTGGAGGGGGTAGCTTGGCTTCCCCTGATCAGCACGATAAGGACTTCCACCATTTTATGCATTTAAGATTGAGGCAAGGTAGCAGGCGTCTGAGAGTGGGTTGTCGGTTTCTTGGGTGTAGTTCGTACCCTGGGCCTAAGAAACTCAGTCATTTTTGAAAGAACGGTAGTCGCAAAAGAAAACCGGTTTGTGTCGAGATTCAGTAGTGTGAAGGACTTCCTCAGAAGCCAGTGCCTGCTCAGCGGCTCTGCACCCATCCAAGGTAGAGATGACCGCAGGATCCTTAGTCAAAGAAGAGTTTTGCAGCATACCGGACTCTGAAAGGGTCTCGATAGCGGCCTGTGAATCAACTGAGGTGGGCATCAGGGGCTGCAAAAGCTCCTCACTGAGTACCGGAGAACTGACGACTAGCTTAATGGAAGCATCGCCGGTAGGTTTGGACATGCGCAGTCTGACTCTGTCTTTATCTTTACGTTTTTTTTTCAGAAGATCTGCTGTCGGATGGCTTACCAAAGCCATACTGGAATTCGAGGACTCTAAACAAAAATATCTGGCTACAATAAGGGCCCAATGATGAATAGTTCTGGCGTTGAACAAAACACAGAAGCGACAATGGGGGACGTCGTGGTCTGGGCCTAAACAAGTGACACAGTAAGAGTGGAAGTCTCGGTGTGGTATTTGCTTTCCACAGGCGAGACAATTATTAACTTTTTCTGACATCGGCTAGTGCAAGAAAAAAGGATCCCCAATCGGGTACTTACTTTAGAAGACTTCAACTTCAATTTGGTAGACGAAAACCCAGATAGTGGCCGACCGGCACTTGTGCGAACTGCTTCTGCTTCGGGCTCCATGGCAAGAAAGACTGATGTAATGGCATCGACTGCCTAACTTTATACTACTGGCGAATTGACGTCAGTTTTCAAGCGACAGCAACTGACACAGAAATACTAAGTCTCTGGTATTTGAGCTGGCCGAGGGCTACCCTGGCAGGGATAACCCAAATGTGATGACTGCAACAGTGAAACACGAAGAACATCTTGACTAATTACACTGGCCACACCACTAGAATGCCTCAGCTGCATTTGCAGTAGGTCACAGAGACAGCCCATCATGGTGCTGCACCTCTTTGAGGTGAAGTACAGCTGTCTCTGGAACAGGAATGGTTACTGCCAGTGGTAATAAGGATTTACCTCTGGCAGTAACCTTTCTGAATCCCAGTGTTTGGTTCTCTTTCTTATTCACGGTCTCATTTCATTAATAGAACACTCACTGTATACTCTTTCCTTCTGTGATTCTGGTGTTATCCTGTTAACTTTATATTTCTCTAGCTATTATGAAATTCCTGTTATTGCACTTCAAATTGTAAATCTCATTGACTTGCCTTTCTGAGTGACTATGTTTTGCAATGCTCCATGCCTGTCTTGTAGCACTTAGAAATGTTTTCTACATGTTTTACGTTTAAAAGGCATTAGTTTAGACTTTTTTTAACAAATAGCAAATACAAAGTAAACCTGCTTCTTTTATATTAAATAACCATGACAATTAAAAGCTGCATTGCTAAATCAAAACTCAACTGCTTGGAAGAAAGTGAAAGACATAAGTAAATAGATACAAGACTAAGTGGTTGAGGAGATGGGATCAATGGTCATATGCTGATTTGTGACATAAGTAGGCCAATATAAATTGGCTTATGTTAATCTTATTGCTACTATGACACTCTGGGGTTTACTTAGAATAAGATGGCTTGGACTACCCAACAAATAAGCAATTAGAAATGAGATGTGTAAAAGCATTAGTAAGGATTAACAAAAATATTTTCAGACACAAAAGGTATTGTAAATCTACTAGCATGCTAGTTTAGGTCAAATTTCATCCCCCTCCTCTCCGATATTCTCAGATGACTTACTCAAATCTAGCCACCCAGAACAAGTCCTTAAGGTGCTATCTAAGGCCAAGAACACTACTACTTCTGTGAGGCAGATAAAATACTAGTCTCCCTACTGACCCAACTGAAACATAAACTGTCAGACCTCCTACACAGGCTATTCAATATCAGCCTCAAACAGGCTTTATGATGGATGAATACAGGAAAGGTACTGTCATTCTCTTGCACAAAGGTGGGGTTTCAATAGACCCGGGCAATTATACACCCATGAGCCTGACTAGCTTCATCTGTAAGAATACAGAAGGAATCATTATAGTGTTAATAAATAAGGATATAAATAATATACAGACTCTCAACCCAAGCCAGTTCAGATTTGACAAGGGCAGATCCTGCCTCTTTAGCCTAGTAGACTTCTTTGAAAAAGGTACTATAGCAATAGATGGATGCAAATCTATATACATTACCTATCTAGCCCTTATAAAGACATTCATGTAATTCACTGGATAGCAAACTGGTTCATAACTAGAACCCATAAAATAAGGGTGGGCAGCTCTACCTCCTCCAAAAGACCTGTCACTAACGATGTACCCCAGGGTTCAGTCCTTCGCCACTCCTCTATGGCATTTACCTCAGAGAGGTAAACACTAATTTTAAGGGTTTCTGTCTGACCAAGTTAGCAGATGACTAAAAACTTGGAGCAGTCATAAGCTTCCCAGATTATACCATGATCCTCCAAGATGGCTTGCACCAAACAAATAGCCAATGTCAAAACCATGGACTAAAACTAAATGTCAAGAAATATATAATTATATCCTTTGGCAAGCATGACTTCCCTTGCAACTATCACACTGACAAAAAAATGTGAAAATTGATCCTATAGTCAAAGATATGGGAACTTATGTTGATAGTAAACTGTCCTTTGATAACCCCATATCCATGATTGTAAAGAAGTCCTTTTTTATTGCACGGCTACATCTAAAGGGATGGCATCCAGATCCAAGGATGTAATCATGCTGCTGTACTCTGCACTCATTAGGCCAATTGTTGAGTAAAATTCCCATTTCAGTATGTACTCATACAAACACTTGGCACAAATGGAATAACCACAATGCTTCCTCACAAAGAAAATCAAGTGCTGAAGCCATTAAAATCTATGTGGACCAATTACATCTGAGTGACGCCTCCGGGTGCATCTGCAGTTAACTCCTACTGATGCCTCTAGGTGTCAAATATTGCTTGTTCATATTTGCATCAATAATTCCAAAACCATGCTATATATGAGGTTTTAAAAAATTTCATCTTAAAGCTTAAACAATGGCAAACTCAACTACATTAATGTTTGACCGTTGTGTAGTGCAGGTAAAGAGATATTAATAAGAAGTTATGTACTCACCATAATGTTCCATGTTTGTTGTCCATAACCTCACCTTCATTCTTGGTGGTTGGTTTAGAACCTAGCATCTGTTTCGACTCAGCCTTTTACTAAAGCTCAAGAGCTTCCACTGGCTCAAGGCTATACCCTATCCCATAATGCCTAGGGAAGGTTACCCAGATCTTGTTTGCAGATTACTAACATATTAGAAATTCATATACCAAAAAGCAATGTTAATCATACAGAGAGCATTTTACAACCAATAAAAAAATTCTCTTGATCTTTCAGGAGCGAAGGTTGGGGGAAGGAGGGTGGGATGCAAGAATGAAGGTGAGATTATGGACAATAAACATGGAACGTTATGGTGAGTACATAACTTCTTAATGTTATGTTGTCCCATCTCACCTTCATTCTTGCTGGTTGGGACAGCGTCCCCAGCACCTTCTTTCTTGGATGGCTCAAGGGATTAAGCTCTTCAGAACAGTGAAACTAAAGGAAGCCTTGTTCCAGGAGGCCACATCTACTTTGTAATGAATGATGAAGGTATGAGGATTGACCCAAGTGGCTGCAGCACAGACTGAGTCCATAGGTAGTCTGGCCTGAAAGGCGGTTGAAGTTGACATAGCTCTTGTTGAGTGGCCTATAATCTTTCCTGCAATTGCTTATACTGAGAATTATACACATAGGTAATAGTGTCAGTAAGCCAATTTGACAAAGTAACTTTTGAAACTGGTGTGCCTTTTCTGTTAGCTGGGAAGGAGTTGAATAGCTGGTCAGACTTTCTAAACTCCTTTGTTCTATGCAAGTAGAAATGTAACTGCCTGTGTACATCTAATTGGTGAAGCTTATATTCTGCCTTGCTGCCATAGTTTGGAAAGAAGACAGGCAGGTCAATGGACTGAATCAAATTGGTCTCAGAACATACTTTGGGAAGGAATGAAGGATTCATTCTAAGATAAACTCTATCTTTGTGAAAAACTAAATGGGGAGGGCCTATGGATAGGGCTTGGAGCTCTGAAACCCTCCTAGCTGAAGTAATGGCTGTCAAAAAGACTCTCTTCCAGGATAGAAATTTTAGTTGGCAAGAGGAAGCTGGTTTGTATTGTGGAAGAATCAGTGTAGTCAGTACCAAATTGAGGTCCCAAGGAGTTGGTGGTTCCCTTATTGGATGCCCTAGTAGAAATGTACCTCTCAGGAAGTCTTTGCACAATCTGTGAGACATTATTTTTGATCCCATGTCTCCTACGTAGTAGTTAGACATGGCAGCTAATTGTACTCATACGGTAGCAGCTGTTGCACCTTCACTTAAAATTTCTGCTAAGAAATCTAAAATTGCACTTACGGGGGCTGTGAAGGGGTCTATATGATTCTTGGAAGCCCAACAAGAAAACCTTTTCTATTTGCTAGCATACAGTTTTCTAGTTGTAGTCTTATGAGATAAAACCAGAATGTGTCGCACTGCAGGTTATATGTCTGGAAGCCTGGCTAAGATTGGAAGTGGAGCAGCCAAGCTGTCAGTTTGAGGGTTTGAATAGAGGGATGGAGTGTTCCTGACTGATAAGTCAGCAGATCTAGTACCGGGTCCAGAATCCACGGCTCCACTTGGAGATGGGGCCATAAGAAAGGGAACCAGATCTGACGAGGCCAGTACGGAGCGATGAGAATTAACCTGCAACTCAATGATTTGGCTTTCTGTAGAACTTTGGGGATTAGTGGAAATGGGGGAAAGGCATAAAGAAGTCCTGGGGGCCAATCGTGAACAAGTGCATTCCTTGGTGACTCCCCCGGAGGGGGGAGTAGGACAAGGTATATGCTGCATTTGGTGTTGATGGACATGGCAAAAAGGTTGCAGCAAGGCTGGCCACACTTGCGAAAAATTTGGCTCGCAACTTCCCGTTTCAGGGACCACTCGTGAGGCATCAGAATTGCTCTGCTTAATTTGTCCATTGTTACGTTGGATTTTCCTGGAATATGCTTTGCCCATTGCCATATTCTTTGAGTCTCTCGACACAGGGGGTAGGATCTGGTTCCACCTTCTTTGTTGATGTACCACACTACAGCCATATTGTCTGTCTGTATTACAATCGTACCTGGTGGAAGAGAGTCCTGGAATGCCTGCAACATCAGAAGCACTGCTCTCATCTCTAGGACATTGATGTGCAAATGGTACTCATGTTCCTGCCAAGTTCCTAGGACAGTCTTTCCCATATAATGCCTCGCCCACCCTATCTGGGAAGTGTCCGTGGTCATGTAGCTACTGGTTGAGGGAGAGTGAATGGCCTGCCTAGAGTTACCTGTGTGGATTGAAGCCACCAGTGCAGGTCCTTCTTGCAGGAGTCTGTGATGAAGATCTTCTGGGACATGGGTAACTCCTGCAAGGACCATTGAGCAAAGAGTAGCCATTGTAGGGCTCTCATATGCAGATATGCCAGAGGTACTAGTGTTATAGCAGCCACCACAGTGCCCAATACTTTTAGAACAAACTTTGCCTGTACTTTCTTATTCAAGAGCAAGATGGACACTTGAAGGCGCAGTGTCTGTGCCCTGTCATGAGGCAATTTTGCTACCATGTCTTTTGTGTTTGTCTGCTCCTATGAATGTAATATGCTGTGATGGCAACAATGCAGATTTTTTGAAATTTTTGGTAATGCCCATTTCCGACCATAGATGGATGGTGGTGTCTCTTGCTTTGGTCAGTAGATGCTCGATGGTGGCAGTCAGGAGCCAGTCGTCTAAGTACAGAAACACTCAGAATCCTAGATGCCTCAGGTGAGCCGTGACTACTGCCATGCATTTGGTAAACACTTTGGGGGCTGTAATGAGGCCAAAGGGCAGAGCTCTGAATTGGTAATGACTGGCTCCCACCCAGAAGCGTAGATATCTCCTGGATCGCCTGTCCATTTTTATATGGTAGTACGCATCCTGAAGATCGATTGAGCACATCCAATTGTCTTGTCTCAGAAAAGGGAGTATAGACTGCAGTGTCACCATCCAGAACTTTGCTTTTTTGATGGACTTGTTCAGCCTGCTGAGATCCAAGGTGTGTCTCCGGTCCCCTGTTTTCTTTGGAACTAAAAAGAACCTTGAGTAAGCTCTGGATATGATTTGGTCTGTGGGGACTTCTTGGATGACTATTTTTCTTAGCAACCTTTGTACCTCTAGGGTTGCTTGATCCCTCTGACAGGGTGGAGTCTGGGATTGATCTTGTTTGTGGGGGTGGGGTGGAAAAGGGTATGTTGTATCCCCTGGATATTATTGACTGTACCCATTTGCCTTGAGTGATGTTCAGCCACGCTTTTGAATACAGTGATATTCTGCCCCCAACTGCCTCCAGAGGTGGGCAGATGGGTCTCCTTTCAGGAGCGCTGGAAGGGTCTGCTAGAAAACGTATCTCTGTTGCCCTGATTTTGTGGACCCCCTCTTCCATGATATCGGTGTCTTCCATTGTTATATTCCCCTCTGCCCCTGGGGAAAATGTCACCACATGCGTCCGGTGAAGCTCTTTGGGATTTACTGAACCACATTTTCCTGCCCTTCTGGCCTTTGGGATAAGGCCTGGTAGGGATGGAAAAATGTACTCCCACAGCAGAGTTTTACCTTCTTGTTTGCACCTGGTCAGAGTCTCTTTAACTTTTGGCCCAAACAAGAATGAGCCGTCAAAAGGGGTGTTTATGAAGGAAGACCTGAAGGGCTCAGCAAACTTGCAAAGGCACTTCCAGGAATGCCTCCTCAGAGCTATTCCTGTGCCTGCTGCCCTACTCGCTCCACCGGCTGGATAAGAGATGAGCCGCATAGAGGAGTAGAGAACTTAAGGTAGCAAGCCAAGTGGTCACCTTGTCTGACACCCCCTCAGCTGTAGAACATTGGAGGGCATCTCCTAGCTCCTACAGGAGATTTCTCTGAAGTCTGGTAAAATGAGTTAAGTAGTTCAGTGACCTGAGAGTAAAGGCTGCTGATGAGAACATACGCTTCCCATATCTGTCCATCATTTGAGATTCCTTACTCGATGGACAGACAGATGAAGAAGTCTCAGCTAACTCCTTTTTGGTAGCCACCGCAACCACCATAGCATCCACCAGGACACCTTTGGTCAAGAATTCCTTGTCAGACAGGACAGTTATAAATTTGTTGGGCCTCCTCGGAACAGGTTCCACCAATTCTGTGGAGCCCCATGCCTTTCAAATGAGTACATCAAGGAGCTGATCTAAAGGTGTAGACACCCAAGAGGTGGAGTGACGAGAACCAAATGCCTCCAGGTATATGGACTCATCCCCAGAAGGAGTAAGAGTTTTCCAGCCACCTCTCTGCTTCAGGATCTCTAGGATGTCTGAAAAGGAAACATCCTCAGAGGGTGACCGTGGGGATCTTTCTGAATCCTCTAAATCCATATTCAAAGTGACAGACTCCTCAGGGGAGTCTAGATGTTTCCTCTTACAAGTTCTCTTCTGAGGGACCTCTCTGGAGGGGTCCTCTAGAGAGGTTTCTGAAGAGAGTGACTCGCCCAATGTGGCATCCTGGGGCATTGGTTCTCCACGAAAAAATAAAGCCAAAACCAATCCAAGCAAAATAAAGTAAAGTCCTGGACACCACTATAGTTACAAAATTTCTTTATATTTTTCACAAAACACGAAAGATGAGCGCTTTCGTCTAATGACTAGACTTCATCAGATAAAAGCACTGGTACCAATAACAACTTTTATACATTAAATCTCATTCAACAATTACACTTAATTGACATTTAAAGAAACACATCTATAAAACATTAACTTTCCTATTTTAGTGTATCATATAAAATACTAAAAAAACTTATTAATAGTTTAGATATGTAAATTTCCACACATTTATATGTCTTTGTACAGTTTCCCCATTGTATAGTCACTTTTATAATGTAACTCAAACTGATTAAACATTTTCAGCTTTTTTGTGCAGTACAGATTTTATACTGATGTAATCATTGAGACCTGGTGGAGTGTTAGATTTGCACCTAAGCTGCCATAACAGTTCCCTGTACAGTAAGGCATTTTTTATATCACCCCCTCACCTTAAAAAATCCCTTTTAACTAAGTCAATTATACTGAATTTAAATCTTAAAAAAGGACAGGATACACTATGCTTATACAAAGCACTTGTTTCCTTGTGGGTCCTAATATCGTATAGATGTTCATAAATACGGTCCTTGAATGTCCTTTCAGTTTTTCCTATATAGTGTGCACTACATTCAGTGCATAAAGCCATATAAACTAGCACTTTGGACTTACAACTCCCTTTAATAAATCTCACCACACTGTTCAAGCCATTATTTAGTTTAACAGTTGCCTCACCACATATATAAGCACAAACGCTACATGCTCCACAAGGAGTAGTGGCCTTATATTGTAAAAATTCCCTTTTTCCATGTTCAAAGGTCCTTTTGAAATTAGTTCCCACCTTATACGTAAAAATAGGTTGTACACCCACTAACTGGTGTACCTCCTTATCAATTTTCATTAAATTCCAATTAGTTTTAATTATGCCTAAAAATGACTCTGAAAACATATTGTACTGAATAATACATGCTGTATTGTATTTTCTTCTTTCGTCCATTACTACTTTAAAAGTCTGAAGGGGTTGACCTATAAGGGCCATATATTTAATGCCCCATTTGTCTATAACCTCATTTAAAATTTCAGTGACCATTTCAACAGGATATTCTCTCTCGGTGAAACATTTACCCAGGAAAATCATTTCTTGTTCTAGATCACAATAATCAGAGGTCATCCTGGCTATCCTAACTGCTTGACCCTTAATCAAGACACCGGCTCTTTTGGGGAAAGAGTGCCTGGATTAGAGGGTGGATCTGTCAGGGGTGACAGAACTCCTCCTCACCTCGAAGGCACCAAGACCCAGGCCTGAGGGAGTCTCCGACTCTGAAGAGCCAGGAGACTTCCCCCGTATCAAGGAGGTGGGCTCTGGGGTCGATGTAGGTGCCAAGCTCACCTGCACCGATGCCCCGACAGGTATAATCAGATCTGACAAAGGTCCGATCCGACTCTCCTCCCTGGACTCGATGAAGGAGCATCTGCTCCGAGACCCCTTGACAGAAGATGGTACCGAAGAGGTCACAGCAGAAGTTGGGGCCGAAACCCCAGGGGTGAGTCTCAGACCTGCCGGTTCCACCACAAAGGCATCCAAGTGCTCTGGCTCTGAAACCACTTGGGTCAGAGGAGGAATAGAAGAAGGGGCAGTAGCAGATGTTGGTTCCACTTCTTTATGGGCTGGACTCAAAAAGATCTTGGCCAGAGCCGGAGTCCAAAGCAACCTCTTGACAACCCGCTCCATGTCGTCATCTGACAGGCTCCTGGAGGAGAGAGCAGACGGGATCAAGGATTTTACACTACCAGCCACCGACTGTAAAGGTGACTGAGAAACTGAGGAGACCAGCTATGTCTATGGCTCCTAGTCGGTTCCAACAAAACTGATGGAACCGAAGGAGTAGTCTTTTCAGGCCCGAAAGCTTTTGGGTCCGAAGTTGTGTCCTTTGATAGCTTTTTTCAAGCTCAGAAGTAGGAGCCAAAGAATAAGGTCTTTTTGTGGATTTGTCAGACTTTGAGGACTGGGATGATTTGGAGGAGGTCTGGTTACCTTCTGATGCCTCAGCAAATGGACCTTTGAGCAATCCCCTAGCTATAAGTTTATTCTTACATTCTTGCAGGACCCTAGAGCTAAAGCCATGGCAATTGGAGCAGGAATCTTGGAGGTGTATCACACCTAGACAATAAACACAGTGTGCCCATCAGACATTTTTTGTGTACAGGAGTCATACTTCTTGAAGCCTGACTGCTTCACCTCTTTTGCTTCCTTGGACATAGTGAAAAAACAACCACAACAACAACACTGTCCAGGAAAAACTATATTAAAGATAATAACAATAATGCTACCAAACAAACTATTCAACTATTAAACACATGGCAATAACAGGTAAATACAAAAAAAATGCTCTACTTTTTTTTTTTTTTTTTTTTTTTTTAACAGACACACAGATAGAGAGAGACTAGAGGAGAGGTCTCTAACTAAAGCAATGATCTCCTCTAGCCAGAGGAGATGTCTGTAAGTAAAATGATGAAACCTCTTAGAAGGGAAAGGAAGTAGAAAAAAGGGAAAGCTCTCTAATTTAAATGGGCTAAAAAGAAAGAAAGAAAGACAAACCCTCTAACTTAAACGGGTTTGTTAGGATAAATTAAAGCTTTAGCGATGGGATAGGGGGTTGTAGGCCTAACGAAAGCGATGGCCAGCCACAACAGAATACAAGTGAAAACCTAGGGAACTAGCACAAACTAAAACCTAAATACACTTCAAATAACAAAGACAACAATTTTTCTGTCAAATATTATGAAATAATAGAATATTATGTGAAAAAAGAATTTCACTTAGCCTGAGCCCAGTGAGAAGCACCCAATCTAGTTTAGCGGCAAACGAGATCTGGGTAATTCCCTAGGCATTGTGGGACAGAGTATTGCCTCGAGCCAGTGGAAGCTCTCGAGCTTTAGCAGAAGGCCAAGTCGGAACCGATGCTCGGTTCCGAACCAACCAGCAAGAATGAAGTCGAGATGGGACACCATGACATCTGTTCTTTTCATTACATTAATTTATAAAGTTATAGTTTTCACATTTTTCTAAATATCTCCTAACCAAGTAACACAGACAGAACTCCTTAGCCTCACATGAAAACTCTCAGCTAGATGAATAAAATGCTGTTGCCAGTATGTAACTTGAGTGCTGAGATATTGCAAGTTGTTTACAATACATTACAAATGCAATAGTTACTGTATTTACTTTGACTTATGAAATTCAGTTTAAGACCTAGAACCTAAAGAATACTATCTCAATAAAAACTGTTTGTGTTGAAGGGTTTGCCATTTATACTTCTTTCAAAACCCCTCTGGTTCCAGAGATATGAACATTTGTTTGAAATGTGAGGACATAATTTGATTCTGTAAAAAGGCTTAGGCTCTGCCAATTGGAAGTTAAGTGCAAACTTCCTGAGCTCCATTGGAGTGAATGAGTTAAAGTCTTGTCCCCCTTCTCAGTATTATACAGGCTACTGAGAGGCAACCTTTGCCTCCTGTATACAGCTTCAACAGATCCTGTCCTGTCAGATCTATCTGCAAAGTCCAATAGTGGCATAAATGCCCACTCAAAATATCTCAATCTCTTCCCCAGCATAAAAAGAACATGTTGGAGGGATAGATATGTTTCAAAGAGAATTCCACTCCTGTGGAAACGTCTTCCACTCCACCAAAAGCAAAGTACTTTTCTTATGCTATTTGAATGTAATTTGGGCAAATAACCACAAAGTCATCCATGGTTAAGCACCCTTGACCCTTATGGATAGGGACAAAATGGCTTGTGTGAGTACTATGCTTCTACGAACTCTTGCCTCTCTCCAGCTAGAGACCTCCTTAACAAGTGTATGGCTCCCCATGAGTTCTAATGTTCCACTGGGATTTCACTTTAAACTAGTGAAAAGGGACAATGGTGCTCATTGCAATCCTTCCTCAGTGAGAACTCATAACACCTGATATTCCCAGTCAAACCCAGGTAGACCAGGGTACATTCAGGGAATAAATCTCTGTGCCACAGAGGCAGCCTACTTTGCTGACTGTATTAAGACAAAAAAATGATAAAAGAGCATTTCTTTCTGCATCTTCCCTTATTAGTATTTCAAAGAAAATGTGCTCATGAAATTAGATTTAACATCTAAAAATGCTGTTAAATGGGATACCCCAAATACTTTTATTTTCCATGATATTCACTGTATCGCAGTCTAGGTTAACCTACTGAAGACTACCATAAAATTACTTCTTTAACCAAGAGGAATAAATTTAAGTATCTATCTGCTACCTGTAAATCAGAAGACTATATATATATATATATATATATATAAAATGCATGGATACGTTAGACATTTTAGATTAATAATGCCAAGGTGAAATTCAATCTTCAGTACAAATGTTATTCAGCAATTTATCTTCTTAGGGCTACAATAGCTAAACTTTGCTCACAAACATTATGTGGTAGTAAATACATGACTATTTATTTATTTACATTTGTTTACCATGAAATTCCAACTGGACGCAGGTCCTTCTTCAGCGGATGCCCGGGGAGAAAAGCTTCACATCATGTATGTGATAAATAGAGATACAAAGTTGCAGCAATAGCTATCCAACATTTAAAATAAATGTATACATTACTGAAGATAGATTGCTGTGGCCCATATTCTTTTCCTAAAATGCAGCATGGTTAAAGTAGTATTTTTGAAATTCTAATTTACTGTAGCTTCCACAAAAAATAGATTAAGTCAACAAGGATAAGGGCAATTTCATTTATTCATATTTCTGGATTTTAGAGAGCAAGAAAGATGGATGGGAGTTCTGTATAATCCTTCTATAAAATATTAATCTGTTTTCACAATGGTACGAGCCATGACATTTCATTATATGATACAATACACATACTGTGTAAGAGAGTATTACAGTTAAAAAAAGATCATTCATTCTTTCTGATGGCATAATGAAACAGACACAGACACATTTGTTTTCCAAACTATGCAATTTTCTAATTAAACATCCTTAATATTTATACTATAATTTTGGAAATTCTCAAAGATATGACAAACGTTTAAACCAAGTATGAAATTAGGTTAGTAATTTATTTTTGATTAAGCAGGATAAATTAGGGATCAATAAACAATTTGTGTATCCACTGTTGAAATGACTAAAAATCTTCCCGACTATATTAAAATCATACCACCTTTATGGAGAGTATAGAAAACTGTTTAATGCTTTTTGATTCTTTTAAGCATTGAAACTCCTAAAGGAATTCCATTTTTATTTACATTACCAAACTCTAATGAAAACTGCATGCGATAAAATTTTATTTTGTACATTCTATAACTATAAATTCATACAGTGATATAAACCATTTTCCAGTTTTCTGTCTCAACATATGTAATTTGTAACTAGAAGTAGTGAATATAGTAACAGAGATAAAACAACTGGAACTGAGATCTTTAGAAAGGGTAGGAGCAAACTAGATAGGAAAAATGGGAATTGTGGGAACAATACACACAAGGGATGAATGAGATTTAAAAGGCAGCAGGACGTAAATGAGCTATGTCATGTTTGAAAAAGATTGGGTAGATTATAAGTGATTTATAATGTTTGCAACTGGGAGTGTGTCAGTATGGTTTGTGATGTAAAATGCTTACAACTAGGATTACGTCGGTGTGGTTTGTTTTCCTTTATATAAATGTATGATTGCCTGTGTAGTGATGGTTTAATAAAGATGTTTCTTGTTTAAAAAAGGCAGGAATTTAATAATTTATGTAATGCTGCTTAGTTTATATGATATATAGCAATATATGTGAAATATAATGTTTAGGGTAATTATAGAATGATTACTTTTACATGGATGTAAATTTGCCTATGTCGCAAGTTACAACTCAATAAAGGTGTTTAAAAAAATGTTTAATTTTTAACTAATACTAAAAACGACTGAACTAAACTACACTAAACTATGTAAACAAACAACTAACAATATAAAATAATACATAATGGGCCTGATTCCAAAAGACGTGCTCTCAATGTGAGAGTAGGTCTTTTGGAATCTGCCCCCCCCCCCCCCCCAGGTGCAAGCCTGTTTATAGGTAGACCTTACACTGAAGTCACTTACATTGAGAGCAAGTATTTTGGAATTTGGCACAATGTGTCATATTATACACATTTCTCTTTTACGTAGCTATCTCAGCGTCATCAATCAATTTCAGATTTATCTAAAATCTTTCCCATTTTAGGCAAGAATTTATAATTAATGTGTAGATATTTTCTCATTACAATGGTTTTAATCACTACTTCTCTAATTTAATGACTTCTAAAACTGATAAAGTGGTGGACCTTCTCCAGATTCTTGTATTTTTTTTTTTTTTTTTGCTGCTGATAAAACACTACAAAGAAGAGGACTCCAGTCTCTAATTGCACAAGATGACATTGGAATATTTCTAGTATTAGGTAATTTGATATTTCAAACTTGTCTGCCATAAGGACTGTGAAAAGGATATAAATGGTTTCTAGACTCTGGATAATAATGTTTAGTCCAGGAATATGTGGTCCTACTCTGTCTCAATTTGCATGTTAAATCCATACCTCTCAACCTGTTAGCATAAGAAATCTGCACAAACTCTAAACTAATGGAGGGACAAAGGCTCAAAAATAGGGACAGATTTTAAATACTGCTCCTATAAACCTGAAAGTTGCTAAAATAACAGAAATTGTGTTAGCATGCATTTTCTGAAGGATGTAAAGTTTGAAACTCCTACATATATCATTTAGTGACTTCAATCCTCAGTCATTTGTCAGAAAACCACAAGCTTTATGAGGAACAGACCAAAAATATGGGGGAAAAATCTGGACATTCTGTGAAAACCTGGACAGTTGAGAGGTATGGTTATTTCTCCAACATTTATTAATATTTTTATAGTTTCCCTAACTTCATTTTATACAATGCTTGTTGCATATATTTCCATGTATAATTTTTCCAAAACAGAAGTCATAATTCTTGAAAATTATTTCAGTATTAAAGTTTTGTCTTTGTCTTCTACAGCTAAAGTGTTGTTTCTGAAAAAGAATTTTCAATATAAATCAAATACCAGTTCTTTATAATACATTAATATTTTGTATGGGTCTGATAACATTGATTTAACATTTTATTTACAAACGTTAAGGAAATTTATTATAAAATCTTTGGATAATCTACCTAATTGTTTAATAGGATATTCAATACGTTTCTGTTTAAAAAAGTTCATTAAGCTTTGTATATGAAAACAGTCATTAGGAGATAAATGAAAACTGCTTGCAATTTTGTCTAGAGATATTATTTTACAATTTCCAGACAATTACGTCAATATAAAAAAATCATTGTTTTTCAAGGGTAACATTATATTAAAATTAGTATAGTCTGCAAGTTCTACTTAAAGAGAATAATCAAACTAGGCGTCATTTATATAAGTATATTTATAGGGTTACAACTCATCTAGTTGAAAAGTTTTTGTGGGTGTAAAAAAGACAGCATGCACAAATGAGTGAATTCTCAGTTGTATGAATCATATATAGTTAAATTTAGTTTTATATAGCGCAGTAATTTGGACTGTGCAGGAAAATTAATTCTTAAATGAAAAAGTGGTGGTTATGAAGATGTGCAAGACTGTTTTATAATAGTTGGGTGTGTATGTGCAAGTATTCAGAGGCTAGGTTAAGGTTTAAGTAAAGGGATAGATTCTGTGCTTTACGTGTTTTAGGTTGTGTGTATTCTGTGTCCATCTGTTTTGTAAAGTGGTACTGTTAGAGAAAGGGCTTTTAGTAATGTGCAGGTTTAGGGTTAGGGTTAGCAGACATGAATAAGGTAGAATATAGCAAAAACCCCTTTACAATTTACTTGTATGCTAACCCTAACATTACTCCTGCACCTAATCCTACACATTACTTTACCAAAAACCCCTTCCCTTACAGTACCACTATCAAAATGAGACTTAAGCTCAGTTCTGTAGATGGGGTTTACTAATCTAGTGCTTTTTAGTGGGAGAGAAGTACTAAATGTTTGTGATTCCCTCTGCAATTCCTTCTTAGTAGTCCAGTTTTTTTGTGGTTTCCTCTTTTTTGTTTTACCATTTGTGATTCTCTCTTTTGAGTTTTCAATCTATCATGATTGAATCATTTACAGACATAGTCTTTAAATGTTTTGAGAATATTTTCCTCATGTCCAGAATTTTATGGTAAACCCATATTATATTACAGATGTAACTCCCCAGCTAGAACTACCCCAACTACTAAACTTTTACCAGCTAGTCACTGCTTACAACGTCGTAAAACATCCCGAAAAAAAACAGCACTAGGCCAACTCCTCACCCACTATAATACCAGTCATCCTCTCCCCTCTTCTGACAAATCACTCCTCTGCACCTCTAGAGCCAACAATACAGCAGGAAAAGCACTGTTCTCTTACACCATAACTAAACACTGGAATAATCTCCCTTCTGCTCTGACTTCTGCTGCTACTTCTTCTCATTTTAAAAACTTACTTAGACCATGTTTGTTTGTGTCTTTCGGCTTTTCCCGGTCAGGGGTCGCCACAGTGGAACTCCGGTCCGCTAATGATTGGCAGTAGATTTTTACGTACTAGCTTGCCGGGCCTAACGCACAGCCTTCAATGAAGGAACGCCCATTCACGCATGTCGCCACACAGAAGACGCTCTGAGAATCGAACGGACGTCTAACTGTGAGGCGGCAACGCTACCGCAGCACCACCACCGCAGTCATAAAGTGCATAGCCAGTTTTTTCATTAAGTATGGTCTAAGTAAAAACTTACTTAGACCATACTTAATGAAAAACTGGCTATGCACCTGCATTACATAACCCCTCCTGGTTTCTTAACTCTATATTACAAGTACTATAATACTTTTTTTACAGCGGTTTTGAAAAAAGCTTACTGCTGATGGAAATTGAATACTTAGTGAATGGTTAACTATGTTTAGCTATGCTTTATTTCTGCTTATGTACCTCTTGTGCCATCATTGTGCTTATACTGTAAGTTTGTCTCATATTTGAGTTGTCTCATTTCTTTTTATTCATATTATTGTTTTCTTTCATATTGTTAATCCCAGTATTTAACTGTACATAGTGTGGAGCTTTTCTCCCTGGGCTTCCGTTGAAAATGGACCTGTGTCCAGTCAGACCATCCCGGTAAACAAATGTAAAATAAATAAAAATAAAATTAATAAATGTTTTATAATCATCAACCACATTTTATTATTTATTAATTTTAAATTTGCTCCTGATATATTTATTTTCATTACATGCAACTGTTTCCAATTATTTTATATAAATTATCAATACTTTGAAAATCAAAGCTATTTAATACATTTATTTGGTAAGGAAATACCAGCATTATTCCAAGGTTTGATATGATTCTACAAGCAATTTTTTGGTTTGTTTGGATAACAAAGAAAGGATATGAAAACAATCTATTTTATTTTATATGGGAATATGGTAGTTTGAACTATATATACTATCTTGGGAAGTATCATTTTTAATAGATATTAATCTGTCAATAAATGTAAAAAAATGTTTTATTCTAATTTGAAGTTATTTTACTAATTTTCTGTATGATATTACTGTAATGAGTTTGTGCTGTGCTGTTTACATTATATATTATGAGGAGGGGGATCTGTCTGAATAACAATGAAATTCCTGCATTAAAATTCCATATGTCAATCCGCTAACAGCTATAATTTCCCATTTAGCTTGTCAGTTTAAGCAGCCCCCCCCATTCTCATACATCACATACAGCTGCCAACCACAAACTACTCTCCATCTCTCAGCAGTATTTTAAACCACTTCTCTACCATTTCCCCTACCAGCCATAATCCTCTGGTAGCAATCTTAATCCTCTACTAAGCTCCCTTTATCCCACCAGCTGGAGTCTCCATCTACCCTCTCTCATGCACTGGTCATTTGAATACTTTATATCTTCAGTTTCCCACCTACCAGTGACTGTTCTTGTTGGCTACTGCCTACATCTGACGGTCTCTGTAGCCTCTCACACCAGTGGCATGTGAAAGATCAGAGCTCCTAACCTTCCCTCAAAAGTCATACCAGCAAATGGAGTTTCCAACAGCCCCGCAATGACCTGTGATTGAAGCAGCCATCAGTGCTCCCATTACTGTGTCAGTAATTAATACAGCTTCCCACACCAGACACTTACTTGGTGATGACTGGTGCAGTCTCCCAACACTACAACATGCTTCTAAGCGATCTCCTGCATTTTGGTGACCTGTCTACATATTATAGTATCTTACAACTGCATGCAACATTCACCAAAGAAATGACATGCCAGATATCCCAACTGTCCTATCCTTATATGAATAAAGTGTACATTGATTCTATTCAAGAAATGCAAATTAATGCCCTATTGTAAGGTGGATAGTTTGAAGTATTATACTAGACCTTACTGTGCACCAGCCCCACGAAGCCTGTGACCACAACAACTTTTTCATCCATCTAAGGCGATCAAAGGATGAATTTCTATCTGGATATTTTACCTCAAATTATTCCACTCCTGGATACAACATAAAATTCTGAAGATCCTGCCGTTCAAAGCCTTGGAAGTTTTATTGCCCCTTATTTATTTTTACAAGCTCATTGCAATTTCTGTGACACGGGATTGCTTAAACAACAGCTGCAGTTACACAATGGTGGAAAATCTTGTAAAATAAGAGAGAGGAATGGAAAAAAACACATTTATAAATGTACTATTTGTTGAAGTAGTTGTCAAGTGATCTGTGTGCCACTCCTGAACCTATTTAAGGCTATTACATTATTAAAATAAATATAAAGAAATCAGTAACATTAATAAATGTTACACCAGTACTACTACAATATAACTGGCATGTGATACCCACTTAGTTCAACCATGCAAAATGCATTTTACTACAATTGGCCAGTTAAAAATTTCTCAAGAGTTGTTTGTTTATTATTTATTAAAGACCATGATACAAACAATTCTGGTTTCTTAATAAAGGCTCTGTTTTAAATATATTGATTTATATTTCATTAAAGGCCTGATCTTAATAATTTGGGCATACTATGTTGTTCTGATTTATCATCCATTTTACAGCTGTGTGTTTAAACCAAAACTCTTAGTCACTGTGGCAATGCATGAATTACTAGAATGACAGTGCACTCAGATAAAAGGGTTAATTAAAAATAAATAAATACAAAAAAGAATAGATAATGAAGAATACAAAATGAAATGCCCAACGTTTAGCAGGGATCCTTGGCACACATAAAAGCAAGAAACAAATATCAGTTTCCACGAACATTTGTTAAACAGGAAGATAAAAAATCCACTACTTGGTAATCTTACTTTTCAGGAAAGTGCTGCATTTAAACATGCTAGTAGAAAGCAGGTCTTAATGTACAGTCAGATGAAAATTCCAACACATTTCCTCTCAGATACCTCACTGGGAGCTCCTTCCAAACTCCTACACTTCTCTACAACGTGTAACAAGCCCTAGGTCACAGCAGTCCTGGTAGTAAGTGCCCATCAAGACAGCAGACTGTGTGTTGGCACTTCTAAATGATATTGAAATATATACTCATACGTGTTCAGAACAGTTTTCATTCAAACTGAGATAACACACAAAAAATTGGTAGTGAAGCATTCAGGATTAAGGCCAAGACCTACTAATGAGCTTCATTCTATAGTCTAGGCTTTAATTTCCTTAGAAACTATTTGTCTACTGTGTGCCTGCTGTAAGCCACTCTTCTGTACATTAAGAGAAAGTTGATAAATGTTACATTATTCTGTTACTTCACCTAGTTTTACCTGACTGCAAAACCAATGCAATATCAAACTAATGACTATGTACCAAGTCCTTATTTTTTATAACTTTCATGTCTAAATGCATACTCCTGGTCAACAAATCATTAAAATATAGTTCCACTGTGATCCTGTACACCTGAATTAAAAGCTAGTAATACACATTTATGATAGTTCTGCAGTGAATTTGCAGTGACACAATCATCATATCTGAGGTGAAACTGCAAAAACACACAGCCCTTGCCATGGCAGTGAATATGCAGTGTCACACTGTTCTCACTACAGTCCATGAATATGCAGTGACACACAGCCCTCACTGCAGAGATGAATATGCAGTTTCACACAGCACTCACTCGAGTGAATATGTAGTGTCACACTGTCACACAACACTCACTTTAGGTGTAAATATGTAGTTTCACATCCTGGTGATGAATGATATGCACTTCCACCGGATTCTAGTTTCTAAGCTGAAGGGTGTTTTTACCATTTTTTTTTGCGACAGTCTGCTCCTTTCCCATCTGATGGGCTTCCTTTTAAATGCAGTGCTCGAGTATTCAAAAGTATCGGTACCTGAAAGACATGTTTACCACTAAGCTGGAGTTGCATTTTAATTTTCAGTAAACCTGGATAAAACAACAGTTTGTGTGGTAACTATTCTATACCTGCTACATTGCAGAAGTACAGTACTGTTAAAAAAAAAGGGGGGGGGCAGCTTGTGTAGACCAGTCACTTGTTCTTCTACGAAGTAAACCATCAACATGCTCTTCTGTTTAGTTATATTTATTAAATGTTCATTTTACTGTATTACAAAGGACAGAATTACATACTGACTGAACTTATATTTCCAATGCCAGTCCTGCTAGTTACGTTTTACTATTGAAACTACATAGGTCGACTGGTCACATGGTTGATCTGAACTCCTAAATCCGGAACAGAGAAATTGTGGTCAGGCTGAAACTGAATACATCGACACCTGTAGTTCGATGTATTCGACATAGCAGGAGATCACGTCAGTCATCCATGTTAAGCAGCTTAACTTACCATGCCATTTCATAGTCAAAGATGCATGTATTTTACTATTTTGCAGAAGGGCAAGCCCTCCTGCACACCTACACCCCCTGCAAATTATATATACCAACTCCGGGATTGCAATACAGTGAGGAAATGGGTTAATTCCCTGTTCCTCATTGAACTGCGATCTCCACTCAAAATTCCGAACTCAAATACTCGAACTACACTACCCATTTAATGTGGTGTAGTCAATGTATTTTGGTTCTAAAAACTGCCGAGTGGAAAACTGCATTTCGACAATGCACCCTCTATCGAAAACAGTTCGCAACGGTGATTGTAAACAGATAATTAAATATACCACCAATATCAGAAAGATAAAGTATCTTGGACATGACAATCAGTTTTACAAATGCCACTCTAGACCAGGTCTAAAACAACTCTATTCTTCATTTCCTCCCTCTCCTGTAAAATGTTACATAAATACAATATAAGGCTATGGAATTTTTATGAAACTAGAGTTGTATATGAAGGCTCTTGTAAATAAAACAAAATACATACTACTAGATGTTACTACCTGCAAAACCATGCCAGAATGTACTCAGTTATTAAAACCATCAGAAAAACAGTAAATGTAAGGCATTTTTCCTAGCCTAGAAAGCATGGCTGAATTAGGGAATGATGTCCAACAAGCGAGATAATCATTAGCCAATTCAAATGAAAAATAATGGATTCACTATTAAATATATACAAATACTAGCCAGACATCTGTAAGCCTAACTCACAAAACTGTATGAACAAAAGCAAAGCCTGGGAAAGTTTTCAGTAAGGCAGGCAACACAAGTATCCAGGACTAAATATTTGCTTTGGTCCCTGGAGGCCAACAGATAGTATTGTATACCACTCATCACACAGCCAGAGTAATGAAGGATGCCTTTTTTTAAATAAATCATGACTGATGTGATGTGGCTAAATCATTCTTTGATGTTGCCCCTGTGACCTTGTCTCCCTTACTGGAACTGCATGCAGTCCTGTCAACAGAAGCACATGCAAACGCTGCCTGATTAGTGTCTTGGGAAGGGCTTACATTGGCAAAATTGCATTTCTCTACAGAATTTAGGTGAAATACCATTTCATACAGCAGGAAGAACTCAAACATTAACAGAAAAATATCACACTATAGTGTCTCATATATACATCCTGACATTTCCCTATGAATGACAAACTTAAAAATGTCAGTCACCTGCTGAAGTAGTAAAGACAGTACTGTTTTTAAAGTGATGTAGTTAACAAAGAACCCTAAACAATGGCAGAAGAATCTTGTCGGTAGTTTTGTAATGCATACTGCACCTTTCTTTCACATCAGGCAAATGGGATAAAGACTACATAACAAACAGGACACTGAAGTGTGTGGTGACAATCATACACTCAGGTTTTGTACACTGACACACCCAAGGATATAACGCGTGGAATCAATTATTTTTGTTCAAAAGAGAAGCTGACACTGTAGGTTTAGTCCAGACTTAAAGCCAAAAACTGCATTTATTATTCAAAATACATTGGGAAATGTATGCTAAATGTACATTTTTTTTCGTACAAATGTACTGCATATGGTTACTAACAAGGTGCATTAGATACACAATTAACGAATAAGCCTCTCATAGTTACCACATTCCAAGGAAGCAACATACCACAGCCTAAGTTTTAGTTTTCTAAATTCTCTGAAATTTTGCAATATAAGTGTGGGCAATTCAAGCTTCTGCTTTTCAAATCAAATTCCTGAAAACCAAAAGGCAAATTTAGTACTTAACAGAAAATTAAGCTGACTGTGAAAGTTGAACTCACTACAGTTGGGCCACTAAATCCAAACAAGAAAGCACTTCTTTAAAGTTTGGATACACAGTTCTTTCCTCATGTAGGTCTCACTCATTACAGGTTTCAATGTAGATACTTCACCTTTGAGGCAGGGAGAAAGCAGGATATGCTTAACATAAATACAGACTGCCAAAAGGAAAAAAATGTGCCTGGAAATGCTGCACTGAAAAACAATGAAAATGACAAACATCCTAACTCCAAAATGTGTTTGGTGTTGACATGGCATACACATTTCCATGATACAGAGGGATATGACAGCTAGTTCGTCTAAACAAGTTGACTGCATAAGGCAGAGTAGTGAAACTGACTAGTGGGTGTGCAATATTTATTTACTTGAACAGTATGAGCATAAACTTGGTGTTTTAACCCCAAAAAGCCTACAATTCACTTCCCAGTAAAAGACTCTAAACATTTTGAAACACTTAACATGACTTTAAATCACGTGTTTGTGGGCCACGCTTCATAAACAGGTACATGCAGCAAGAATGAATGCCACTAGGACAAAATGTCAGCATAAAATGCACCATATAAATTATATCAACAACATGTAGGTTCGTTGTAGCACTCTGCCATGATTGTGATGCTGCCTCTCACGCCCTGTCCTGGCAGCACTGTATGAATTTTGACCATTAGGCCTGTCTGCGTTGTCAGGCAGAAGTTCCCCCACACAGAACTTTCTACTTGCATGCTGTTCAAGGCACTTGTGGCC
Organism: Protopterus annectens; assembly: GCF_019279795.1. Lineage (NCBI taxonomy): Eukaryota > Metazoa > Chordata > Ceratodontiformes > Protopteridae > Protopterus > Protopterus annectens. Next base: position 1,669,024,265 of record NC_056728.1, read on the forward strand.
ATGCTTTACAAGGACTTAATCATTTTATTTTTCTGGGTAGTTCCATGTTTAGCTTTATTACAGAAAGTTAACACAGTCTAAATCCTAACTAACTACACGTAAACCCTGAAAATTAACTACTTTGTGCATAAAATTAGTGCAATATATTTAATACATTTACTTTGTTTTTATTTTTTACAACGCATTTGTTTTTTGAAATATACATATAACTCTTCTGTTCAGACTTCCACTGTATAATATTTACAGTATTTTGAACAAAACTGAATTATATACAGTACAGAGTAGCAAAATAAAGGGCTCCCAATATGACTTTCTTAATAGCATTTGGGAATTAGGAAAGATAAATTTAATGTAAACATTATTCAATTATGTATAAAATGTTTTACATATACATATATGTACACATATTTACACACAGAGGTAACTACTGTGAACAATCAGTTAAATACCACAGTTCAGAACATTGCATCAGTGGATTTACTCCCAGTAATTTACACCTTTAACGAAAAGCTGTGATGTGTTTCAGGACAATGATCTCTGGCTTTGCCGTTATTATTTGTACTAATGCTGAAGGTCAGACAAAGTCCAGTATTCGCCACTGATTTGGCCATCACAACAGAGCAGCTTACATATGACGCTAAGGCTACAAATCTGAATGTTCATTCTCAAAAGGTCTCAGCATGAGGTGCTGTTCACTGAACAGACTCTTTGCATAATTGATTTCCTGAGACAGCTTGACTGCAAGAGATTCTGACTTCACGTGGACCTAGGAAAGAAATGTGATTAGTTAATATTTTGGTCTTAAAACTTATTCTGAACTACAGACTATCATGTTATAGATTCTTTAAGCATGCCTTTCTTACTGAAACTGCAACAGTCTGTTTAACCTATTTGAAAGGTCTAACTTAATGGAGATAATCCACTTGTGTACTGTAGTATTGTTATGAAGATCACATACAGATTTTCAAGGACATCTCAGCCATGAAATTAAATTTCCAACTACTGGGTGATGACAGCATGACAGTCTTCTGAGCAGTTCTAACGAAGGGCGGGCATTCCCCTGTTCATTTGTTAGTTATCATTGGTCACATGCCTAGTGACATAAAACAGAAGCTGGTTCCAGTATCTTCCCCTGTTAAATTCCTTCACATAAGCTTCAAAGGGAGAAGCTTTGATGAAGATGATCCAAGCAGAGAAGCAGAAACCTACAAGTAGTTTGAAAAAAAGACTAAGTGATACTCATCTCCATGCAGATGTGAGGGTCAGAATTAAACTAAGAATGCCTGCTGAATGAGAGGTCCTCACAGATTAAAGGTGGAATCCAGAAAGTGTTCTGCCACAAGGGGGTACCATGCAGCTAAGAACAATGGAAGATGGCTGGCAGTAACTTTATGAATCTGTAACAGATAAGCAGCTTAACAGTGGTTTAATATAGTAGTTTACCAAAGCGGAAATGAACTGGGTGGGGTCCTCTCGTAACAGGGTATTTATTTCTTTTGGAGACCACTACTTTCTTGGTTAACAAACATAGGTGAAAATGAAAAGAAAATGGCTACTGGAAGACTGTCATCCACAACTGATTCAGAAATTTTGGCTATGGCTATATCCTACAATGGCTTGTAAATACAATGGTAAGGTAGGTCTGCAGCACTGAGCTGAGTGTGAAAAGATTATTTAACACATCTGCACCCCAGCTACATTGTTATTTCGGTGCTGCCTAGCTGGCTGACACAGGATCACAAGATCATAGGAGGTTACTAAGCTAACAGCCCCAGGGCCCTTACAAGCCTAGCCAAGTTCAAACTGTGTTCCCAAGGGTGTCTGGTTCAAGCAGACACTAAAATCAGCACCTACTGCCCCTCTCCAAGAGGGACACAAGTGGAACCCCCAGGGTGAATTTCCGATTACCCATCCAATTGTCCTAACTGTACTTAAATAGGACCAAACAGGGGCTTTGTTTAACCTGAATAGGAAGGTTGTTCCAACAGTGGGATAACCTCTGTGAGACAAATCTGTCTCTCCAGCAAGTTCTGTTGATGTCACATAACAGGTTAAGGTCCTTTGAGCGAGTGACCAGTGTGCCATCTGACTTGCGAATGTGCAGCACTTTCATTAAAGCTGGGTCAGAGATTGCTCTATATGCAAAGCACAGGTCACCTCCAAGCAGTCTGTACGATACAGAGTAAAGTGACAATGATTTCAGTCTGTCCGCATAAGACAGATCTTGAAGACAGTACAGTTGTGTACACTTACCATAAATGTAGATGTTCAAGTGTATTCACTGTTGCAGTCATTACATTTGGGTAATCTGCTGGCAGGCTGCCCTCAGTCGGCCTGAATAACAAAGTCTTGGGTCCTACGTCGGTTGCTGTCTCCTCTTCCATGACGTCAGGGGTATAAAACATGCAGCCGACGCCATTTTATTCAGTGTTTCTTGCCCCAGATGTCAGGTGCCCCCCTAATGGGGAGCAAAAAAAAAAAAAAAAATATATATATATATATATATATATATATATATATATATATATATGTATAAAAAACTAAACAGCAATATATAAAAATGCACTTTTAGCAACATAAACTTTACCTTCATCTAAAAGCAAATACACCACAAAGGCTTTAGAGTATAATGAAGGAAAGAGAAGTTACGGAAAAAGGGGATGGCGGGTGGGTAACCCGGACTGCAACAGTGAATACACTTGAACATCTACATTTATGGTAAGTGTAAACAACTGTACGATGTTCTTCGTGTTTCACTGCTGCAGTCATTACATTTGGGTAGAATCCCAAAGCTATGGATAGGAGGATGGAACTAAATAGTATTAGCAGCAGCTATAAGGCCCTGCAGAACTGCAGTGGCAAAGCCTACCCTGGATTTAGAAAAGAGAGGCAAATGATAATGCTCTGTGAAGGTATGAACAGAGCTCCAAGTAGCAGCTTCTAGAATGTCTTTGGTTGGAACTCCTCTGAGAAAGGCTGCTGAAGTAGAGGCAAGCTCTGGTGAAATGTGACCTGATTCCCTTGGGTACAGGTTTACCATGATGCAAGTACAGAAACGAATGCAGTGGCTTATCCACTTAGAAACAGTCTGCTTTGATATAGCCTTGCCCTCTGATCCTGATGCAAATGCCACCAGTAGTTGCTCAGACTTTCTTAGAGATTTGGTCCTGTTTAAATAGAATCTTAGTTGTCTGTGTACGTCCAGTGAATGCAGAATTCGCTCCCCATTGTTCTGTGGATTTGGGTAAAATGTTGGCAGGTGAATAGTTTGGTTAAGAGCCACATTGGATACCACCTTAGGCATAAAGGAAGAATTGGTCCTGAGGGACACCCTGTCCGGATGAAATGTAATAAAAGGCTCCACAGCCATGAGAGCCTGTAGTTCTGAAACCCTTCTTACTGAAGTGATTGCCAAAAGGAAAGCTGTTTTCCAAGATAAAAACTTTATATCCGCAGTAGCTGCTGGTTCAAAAGGAGGCAGGGTGAGTTTTTCCAGCACAAAATTGAGGTCCCATGCAGGAGTTGGTGATCTTCTGGGAGGCCTTAAATTTTTGGCCCCTCTAAGATACTGCTTTAGCAGAGGATGAGAGAAAATAGGAGGCTCCATGTTGTAGTGAGCCGAAATGGCAGAGGCATGGATTTTTATTGAAGAGAAGGATAGGCCCTTGTCAAGCATCTCAGTCAAGTATTGTAAAATCTGAGGGATATTTGGTTTTGCTGAGTCCGTTCCTTGTGCTTGGTTCCAAGCACAGAATCTCTTCCATTTATCAGCATAAGATTTTCTAGTACTAGGCCTTCTGGCTTCTAAAATGACATCCATAACAGATTTACTGAGAGGTGTTGTTTGAATAATTGCATGATCAGCCATGCTGCCAGGATCAGAGTTTGGAGCTGAGTGTGCAGAATTTGATTGTTCTGCTGAGACGGTAGACGAGGTATTTGAGGCAAGTACCAAGGAGGGAGTTCAGACATATTCCTTAGAATTGGGTACCAGTGCTGGCAAGGCCAGTCCGGAGCAATCAGGATCATTTTTTGGTTTTTCCTGTCTGGTCTTTAGTAAGACCCTGGGAAGAAGAGGCAGATAAGGAAAGGCGTAGACTGATAGGTTTTTCCAACTGAAGGATACGGCATCCACTTTCCATGCTTGTCTGTGATAAGTCCTTATGCAGAATTTCTCCAGTTGATAATTTTGGGGAAAGGCAAATAGATCTATGTCTGGGCTCCCCCATTTCTGTGCTACCATGCTGAAGACTTGTGGATCCAGTTTCCACTCGAGAGGGTACATAAGACTTCTGCTTAGGTCGTCTGCCAGAGTATTTTGTTTTCCTGGCAGGAATTGAGCTTGAAGTTGTACTTGGTAAGTCAAGGCTGTGTCCCACAATGCCATGGCTAGTCTGCAAAAGGGGTAAGAATGTATACCCCCCCCCCTGCTTGTTTATGTACCACATAACAGTGGTGTTGTCCGTCTTTATCAGTAGTTGTCCTGGATGAAGTAAGCCCTTGAAGGCTGTCAGGACATTCTGAACAGCTAGCATCTCTTTCTGGTTGATATGTAGATGCATTTGGTTTTGGTTCCATATGCCCTGAATGCATCTCCCCGCCAGCTGGCCCCCCAAGCATAGTCTGATGCATCTGTAGTTAGGGTTTGGGTGGCAGGGGGTAGAGTGAATGACAGTCCCTTGTTTTGGTGACATGTCTCTGCCCACCAAAGAAACTCCTGTTGTAGGCAGGGAATGAGTGGAATCATTGTTTCCAGACTGTGACAAAGTTGACTCCATAAGCTTTTTAGGTACCATTGAAGTTTCCTCATATGCAGTCTTGCATATGGAATTAGTAGGGTGCAGGATGCCATGAACCCCAAAGCCTGCAGAATTTGTCTTGCAGATAACTGGGTTTTTGTTGCCATCTGTTTGAAGTATATAGTCAGTTGCCTGTGTTTGTCTGGTGTAAGGTAAGCCATCTGGACAGTTGTATTCAAGCTTGCACCCAGGAATGTAATTTTTTGAGAGGGTACCAGTTGTGATTTCTTTTCGTTTATCGTGTACCCTAGGCATGTTAGAAGCCTTTTTACAAATGCCAGATGTTGAAGAAGGTCTGTTTTCTGCTTGAATGAGACAGTCGTCCAAGTAAGGATAGATTTGTATACTTCTTTGTCTGCAAAATGCAATTACTGGTGCCAAGCACTTTGTAAAGACCCTGGGTGCAGTAGATAAGCCAAAGGGCAGTGCAGAGAATTGATAATGCATAAAATCTGCCTTGAAGCAGAGGTATCATCTGCACAATTCCCTTATTGGGATATGCAGGCTTGCCTCTTTTAAGTCTAGAGTCACTAAGTGTTCTTGCCCAGCATGGGCAGTAGCTGTTGTAAAGTCAGCATTTTGAATTTTGGAATGTCCAGGAATGTGTTAAAAATCATTAAGTCCAGTATTGGACGCCAGGCATTGTCTTTTCTGGGTACCAGGAACAGTCTTGAATAAAAACCTTGTCCTTTTTCCTGTTCTGATACTGGTTGAATAGCCTCCACATTCATGAGGGACGTAACTTGTTTCTGAGCCTCTGCCCATTGATTTTGTGGCAGATCTGACCAACCGTTTGGAAATGGCAAAGTATGGAAATGAAATCTGTACCCCTGGGATACTATGTTTAATACCCACTTGTCCTGGGTAATTAACTGCCATGTTTGAGCATGAAGCACTAATTTTCCCCCCAAGGGGGCTGCCAAAAGATAAGTGCTTGGTGATGGTAGAGGGAAGTCATTGAGACTGCTTACTGTAGGGTTGTGCTTTGTTTCCTCCAGATTTGGAGGTGGAGGCACCCCATTGCTTTGACCTGTAAGAACCCTGTGATTGGTATCTAGAGCCTTTTGAGTGCCTGGATTTGCCTTGAGAGGCTCTGATGGACACAGGAAAGGACCAATTTTTAGTAGGCCAGTGCCTACTGAATCTGGGTGGCTGCACTTGTAAGGAATCTTTTACAGTTCGCATAGATTTAGATTTGTCTTCCATTTTCTTTAAAACCTCTTCTGCCTTATTACCAAACAGAGCATCATGCTGTAAAGGGGCATCCAACAATTTAGCTTTAACATGATCAGGCAGATTTTGCTCCTTGAGCCAGGCATGCCTTCTAATCACAGATCCAGTAACTGCGGCCCTGCAAGAGGCCTCCAAGGAATCAAAACCACATTGCAAAGTATGCTTTCCAATCTGTTCTGCTGCATGCAATAATTCCTGTAATTCTTTACTTTCCACCCAATCAGAAATCAACATCATTTTCTGTTTCAATAGGCCAATAACATGCTGTTGATATTTAAGCATATGAAACTGGCAGTTTAAGGCCCTAATTGCCAAGGTTGCAGACGTATAAACCTTCTTTCCCCATCTATCCAGCTCCCTGGAATCTCTATCAGAAGGGGTAGATTTTTGGTTGTAGAGGCCTTTACACCTTTGGGACCCTGTGAGATAGTTTCAGGATCAGCAGCAGGATTTTTTAATAGAAATTTGTGAGTCAGGAAACCTGTAATATCTGTCTGGCTTACTAGGAGCTGGAGGTAAGGAATCAGGAGTCATGCTTAATTCCGAAAGCACATCATCAACAATGTCTAACACAGGAGGTATAGCCAAAGGCCTATGTTGAGGAAGAAGAAGGAAATCCCTAAGCCTCTTTTTTTGATTCAGAGAAATCCTGACTCTCCTAATGAAAATGTTCCCTTAAAGTATGCAAGGTTTCTCCAAAAGAATAATCCTCAGAAGGAGATGCAGATGGGATGGATTGTTCTACATCTGAATCCTCATAGGGTGGTATTGAAAATTCCTGATTAGAAGAGGAATCAGAAGAAACTGAAACCTGATCTGAAGATTCATAATCAGTGTCTTGCCTTGGCCTCTTAGCAGGGGGGGTTGGGAAACACTGATCAAGGTAATTAAGTCCTCAGCCATTTTGATCATTTGTTTTTTAGGCATAGGGGCCTGAGCATGTGGCTCATGCGTTGGTGTTTTAGACTTAGAAGTTGTTTTTGTTTTTGAAGCTGGCATCAGTTTTATATAAAAATGTTGAGGCCTGACAACACCCGCAGAAGCCGGTGCCTGCTCAGCGACTCCAGACCCATCCGAGGGAGAGACATCCACAGGTTCAATACTCTGAGAATCTCGTGGCATACTGGACTCCACATGGGTCTCGGTAGAGGCCTACGACTCAAAAGTAGCGGGTATCAGGGGCTGCGAAAGCGCCTCACTGAGTACCGGTGACTAGCTTAGGAGAAGCTTCGTAGTCGGTTTTAGACCTCAATGGTCTGTCTCTGTCTTTTTCTTTGCGTTTTTTGTCAACTCTGGTAGTTGGATTGCTATCAGATGACATTTCAGGGTAATTAAATTTGGATCCAAAATATTTTGAAGCAAAAATATACCGACGCTTAATAGTGCGTTGGTTAAATCTAGCACAAAACCGACAGCAAGGCACGTTATGATCTGGGCCTAGGCAAGGAATACACTGCAAATGAAAATCCTTCTGAGGTATTTGTTTCCCACAAGTAATGCAATTATTAACTTTTACTGACTTCGGTAAGGAGCAAGAAAAAGTTTCCCCAATGAGGTACTTAGCTTTAATTGAAGACTTCGGTTCTGAAACTCGAATGTGAAAATTTCAGGAGTCGGCCGACCGGCACTTGTGAACTGCTTCTGCTTCGGGCACCGCATGGCAAGAAAGACTGAATAAAATGGCATCGGCTGTATGTTTTATACCCCTAATGACCTGACATCATGGAAGAGGAGACTGCAACTGACGCAGGACCCAAGACTTTGTTATTCAGGCCGACTGATGGTAACCTACCAGCAGATTACCCAAATGTAATGACTGCAACAGTGAAACAAGAAGAACATAGTACAGTTGTGTACACTTAACATAAATGTAGATGTTCGAGTGTATTCACTGTTGCAGTCATTACATTTGGGTAATCTGCTGGCAGGTTGCCCTCAGTCGGATTGAATAACAAAGTCTTAGTCCAGTTGCTGTCTCCTCTTCCATGACGTCAGGTCGTCAGGGGTATAAAACATGCAACTGATGCCATTTTATTCAGTTTTTCTTGCCGCGTGGTGCCTGAAGCAGAAGCAGTTCGCAAGTGCCAGTGAGCCGACTCCTGAAATTTTCGCATTCGAGTTTCAGAACCGATGTCTTCAATTAAAGCTAAGTACCTCTTTGGGGAAACTTTTTCTTACTCCTTACCGATGTCAGTAAAAGTTAACAATTGCATTACTTGTGGGAAGCAAATACCTCAGAAGGATTTTCATTTGTAACCAAAAATGTTCCCAGGACAAAACCACGATCCAATATAGTGCACAATTGTCTTCTTTATTATAACACAATGAGATGATATTGGATCGTGGTTTTGTCCTGGGAACATTTTTGGTTACATGTTGTTTAGTAAGTGTTGGGTTCCCTGGACTATGTTGTTGATTTTCATTTGTACTGTATTCCTTGCCTAGGCCCAGATCATAATGTGCCTTGCTGTCGGTTTTGTGCTAGATTTAACCAACGCACTATTAAGTGTCGGTATATTTTTGCTTCAAAATATTTTGAATCCAGATTTAATTACCCTGAAATGTAGTTGGATAGCAATCCAACTACCGGAGTTCACAAAAAACGCAAAGAAAGAGACAGACCGTAGAGGTCCAAAACCGATGACGAAGCTTCTCCTAAGCCAGTCACCGGTTCGCCGGTACTCAGTGAGGTGCTTTTGCAGCCTCTGATACCCGCTAGTTTTGAGTCGCAGGCCTCTACCAAGACCCATGCGGAGTCCGGTATGCCGCTAGATTCTCAGACAGCAGGCACTGGCTTCTGAAGGTGTTTTCAGGCCTCAACATTTTTATATAAAACCGACGCCAGCTTCAAAAACAAAAACAAAAATAACTTCTAAGTCTAAAAAACCGACGCATGAGCAGTCATCAGCAAACTTTGTCACTCAAAATCTTTTAGTTTTAGCCTGTACTTTGGAGAAGTAGATTCCTAACAGTACGCGTCCCAGTATCAATCCCTGTGGAACACCACTGGTTACAGGCCTGCTGGAGGAAGTGGAGTCCCCTATTTTGACTGCATGAGTTCTATCAGTGAAACAGTTTGCAACCCATCTGACAATATATGGGTTGATACCTAGCTGGGTGAGTTTATCAATAATGCTTTAGTGGAGGATTGTGTAAAAAGCCTTAGCTAAGTCTAAGTAGGCTGTATGCACATATTTGCCCTCATCTAGGGCATTAGTGACTGTCTCGAAGAAGTCCAACAAGTTTAACAGGCATGATCTCCCTTTGATAAAGGCACACTAGGTGGAGTCTAGCATTTGGAGAGTGCCTATATCTTTGTTAATAAGGCTGATGATGCTTCGTTCCATGGTCTTGCAGATAAGGCTGGCCAGGCTAATGGGTCTATAGCTCCCAGGGTCTGTGGATGCACCTCCTTTGTGCAAAGGGATGACAGTAGCTGTTTTCCATTACGCTGGGAAGATGCCATTGCTTAGGCTGTGATTGAAAAGCCTGCTCAATGGTGATACTAATTCCTATTTTTAACCCATGCAGAACACAGCCTGGGATGTTGTCTAATCCCATAGAGGCTGTGTATTTGGCACTGTAGAGGGCATTTAAGACCCGCTCCTCAGAGATACTAGCTAGGGGACAGGTGTTAGGAATGCTTTAGGGTAATATGTGGCAGGGACTGTGGAGTGAAGTTTTCAAAGAACCTGTCAGTCAGCAGGTTTGCTATATATCCACAGGTTCTTTACATGTGGTACCATTAACTAAGAGTTTGGGGCAAATCCAGGCCTTACCTTTGAGGTTACAGATGTAACTAAAGAATGCCTTGTAGTTATCCTTAGTTAGGGATGCTAATTTGTATTTGTAGTTAGCTTTGGAGGACCTCATTAGGAGTCTTATTTGCTTGTTTAAGTTGAGGATGGAGTGTTTCCAGTTTTGAGACAGTTCCTTCCTACTCTTAGTCAGCAATTTCTTTCTCCTATTGTATAGAATATTAATGGCAGTTGTCCGTCAGGCAGGTTTGTTTTTCCTTGGAGATCTTGCTTTGATTCTATCAGGTATGGCAGAGTCAATACAATTTACAGGTGCTTGTATAAAGCATTGGTGTATAACTCAGCATAAGTGCCTGTTCCATCAGTGGGGGGTGTGGGGCTATGAAGCTATTTAAGCCATTACGTAAGAGGTTGTAATTGGCCTTGGAGAAGTTTTTTAGTCTACTTGTTGTTAAGGGAAAGGGGGGGGGGTTGTGTTATAGTTACTTCTAGTGAGAAATAACTATAACAGATCTATATGGTCAGATCTCACTATGGATGGCCACACACTAGGGATGGTGCAGTGGTCCCCCATGTTGGTGAGCACCAGGTCCAGGATGTGCGAGTCCCTTGTGGGTGTCAACCAGTTGGTCTAGGGCACTGGAGTTAATGAAGTCCAGGAAACTTTGGCCAAGTGAGTTAGAACACGTATAATTTAAACAGTCTATGGACAGGTAATTAAAGTCACCCAAAACCAGGGTGTTTGGTTGTATTTTGATTGACTCAGTAGATCCAAGTAGGCTGAGTGGATGTCATGATTCAAGGAGGGGCCCTATAGCTGGCAATGACCTGAGGATAGGTCTTGCCTACAGTCAACTGAACCTGAAGTAATTCAAGGAAATTGTGCTGTTTAACCAATCTAGAGGTGTACTTATCTTTAATGAATATTGATACACCACCTCCTTTAGTTCTTACGCCTTCAGTTTGTGGTCTGAACATGTGGAAGGAAATGTAACCTGGTACAGCTGGGGTGGTCTCCTCAGCCTTAAACCAGGTCTCAGTGACTGCACAAATGTCAGCATCTTCCAGGGTGAGGACCGCTTCCAGTGAGTGTAGTTTCTGGTATAGACTCCTAGCATTTAGCAGCATAACCCTGGGGTTGTTTTTAGAAGGTATTTTTATGTCATGGATTTTGTTCTTGTGACATTGCCTAAAAAGGCACTATGGGGATGGCAAGAGCCTTAGCCAATAACTGAAATACCAGGGATGACAGATAAAGACCATCTCTGGCAAAGTATCGAGATCAATGTCTGCCGACCATGTCATCCCAGGCTGACAGACATTAACTACATCCCCTTTGAATGACACTGGAAACTAAGCAAATTGTTGAAGTCAAAAAGTTTTTGTTTGTATTGAGGTATCATCCTAGGCGAAGGTAAAATGCTGCTTAAGGCTAGGGGCATACTCACCTGAGAAACATAATCTGAGAGCTCAGTCATGTCTCTCTTCATATAGTCCAGTGAGGTACGTCCCAAGTTGTTCACACCAACATGGACTATGATGGAGTCATAACAGTGCCTGTTGTTGAGAGACTTGAGTGAGTGTGTGATGTGGCTCATCCTGGCACCTGAAAGACAGCTGACCATGACCTTTTCGTTATCCAACCTGGTGAGAGGAACACACTTGTCTACAGTCCACTTCAACATTAAATCCTCATTAGGGTATATTTAAGCGGTGACACCAGGCTACCACACTTCTTCTGGGATGGCTGAAATGATTATCTCTCAATGGCCAGCTATTCCAACACTTCTGCCTCATAGGTGAATGCAGGTCATTAGGGCTTGACTCCACAGTTCCATCCCTCTGTCCTATGCTGCCAAAACTATTAATGCAATTGTGCCCCTTAGAAGAGAAAATTCCAACCATTACCAAATGAAGACAACCTCTTGAAGTGAAACACTTTTTCCTACATCCTGATGATCTCTGCAGTATTTATGCTGATGTACTACTTTAAGATGTCCTTGTCATATCTTCTAACTTCATACAGCCAAAATTGCCTGAAGAGGGCTGACATTCTACTTTATGGCAACAGCTTCATTACATAATGTACTGTTTGTACATATAGGCACTTGTTGAACATATTCAACTTTATATGTGGTAAGCAAGGCAGCCAGGTGCCTACAAACAAGGCCTTATGAACATGATTATCCTATAAGGTCCAACAACTTGAATAATGCACTAAATAGACAGTACCACTGATAGAGGATTTTTATTTACTGTAATGCATTCTGTGGACTTGGACATAAGAGAAAGGAGCAATAAACATCCTTTAGAGTACAAAGAATACATCTAGTAAGTAAGGTTAGATGCTATTAACACCACTGGTTTCAATGACATTGTTAATTTTAAAGCTGTCTTAACTAACAATTAAAATACTGATGTTAATTATTTGATTTTAATTTATAATATTTCTCAGAGACTACCAAGTGTTTTTAATCAAGGGTCAAACACAGTGTCTTGCACGGGTTATGCTTTTTATTGATTACATTTGATCACATGGCTTTTTATATATTATTTAAAAGCCTTTTCATTCAACAATATCTGAAGAAGTCAATTTATGATTAAAGCATTTATTTAATGATCTTTATTGTGAATGTTTGCGCAGTAAACTGCAGTGCCTTTGACAACTTTGCAGCAATTACTTTTTGTCAAGATGTAATACACTTAAACAGGCTTTCTAACAACAAGGTATTTCAAAGCATGAATGAACACAACTTAGTCAAAGCTTTAAAAGTCTGACTACAGATGATTAATGTGCAAGCTGTGAGATCCACTGTCATGAAATACTATACAGATGATTTACAGTTCTTCCAAGAAGGATGATGACCTGTAATTAAAGACATTGAGATTATCCCACCTGGTTATAGCATTGTAAGACATGATCGCTCCACCAAGAAAGGTGGAGGAGTAGCAATTATATATAGAACTAACCTAAAACTTACTCTTCTTGACCTATCCTTCTCCCAAAACTACAATGCTGAAATAATTTGCTCAAAAATACAAATCAACAATAGTAAAGCAATAAACATCATCTGTGCATATATCCCCCCAGGAAATAACATCCCTACCCTAGAACACATTCTAGAACAAATCTCTAACAAACTTCCTCAAGAAACACTATTTCTTGGGGACTTTAACATTGATTGGATATCATGTAGCAACATTAACCCTACTTCTCATATAAACCTAAATGGTTTTAAACAACTCATTAATGGTCCGACCAGAACCAACAAAAAACCCAAAAAAGAAACCACCTTGGACTGGATCCTTACTAACTCCCCCCTACAAAACTACCAAACTGGCATCCTTCCTGACGACATTAGTGATCACTCCCTCATTTACGTAGTCAGAGCCAAAACTAACCTAAACTTTCCTACCACTCACAAAACACTATACTCCAAAAAAATTTTTATTCCTGAACAGTTTCAAACAGAACTTTCACAATATAACTGGACCCCTCTAAAACACCTAACACTTAACAAAGCCGTTGAATACTTCAATTCAGCATTCCTTGCAATCCTAAATCAACATGCCCCAAGTCGCACTATTAGAACAAAGACTAAGACAGCACCCTGGCTAACCTCCAATACTAAGCATAAAATTATTCTCAGAAATAAATCTTGGAATAAATGGCGTTCCTCTAGAAACCCAACAGATCATCAAACCTTTAGAGAGCTCAGAAACAGTACCAAAAAAGCTATCATAACAGATAAAAAGAATTTTTACTTTGAACTACAACAATCCACCAATAAAGAACCAAAAAAATTCTGGTCTACTATTAACAATCTAATTACCCCAGGCAAATTAATCACACCCAATCCCCAGGACTTAGACCCCGAAGACTCTACTTTAATAGCCAATAATTTCAATACTTTCTTTACTTCATCCATACAAAGTCTTGCTAACCACCTATCTCCTGATACCTCTCAACTGCTCTTAAGTAGCTTCAATGACTCTCTTCCTCTCCTGCAACAACCCATACCCACCTCTTATATACAATCTCTATTACACAAACTTAAACCCACTACCCCCTCAGCAGACAAGCTTCCTGCTGAATTCCTGCAAGTAGCAGCTAAAGCTATTGCCTATCCTGTCTCTATTCTAATAAACAGATCCATAAAAGAACGTGCTTTCCCAGCAATTTGGAAAATATCACACATCATACCCTTACACAAAGGAGGCAAATCTACCGACCTTTCTAACTTTCGCCCAATTGCACTGTTATCTCCTCTAGCAAAAATTATGGAAAAATGTATACATAAACAACTACTAAACCATCTCCTCCTTAACAACCTACTAGCTGACACCCAACATGGATTTAGGCCTTCACATAGTACTACCACTGCACTACTCTCTTTCACCAATACCATCAACTGTAACCGTAATAACAACAAACTAACCTCTTCTCTATTTCTAGACCTGTCAAAAGCCTTCGATATGGTAAATCATACACTTCTTCTCCACATACTGAAATCCCTTGCCTTGGATGACTCTTCTTTAACCTGGTTCTCATCATATCTAGAAGATCGACATCAAGCAGTACTCTGGAAAAATTCTCTATCTACTCTATTACCTATCTCATTAGGAGTACCACAGGGATCTATACTAGGCCCACTTTTATTCTCCATCTTTATTAATGATCTCCAATCATCTATCCAAAACACTACCGGCATACAATATGCAGATGATTCCACTTTAATCTGTACAGCCTCCTCTCAACCAGAACTCCAATCCCTTACACAAGCTACCTTTTCAACCGTTGAACAATGGTTCTCTAAAAGATGTCTTCTCCTTAACCCCAAGAAAACAAAACTACTACTTTTTTCACCTACACACAAATCTACTCAACTACATTTTACTATCACTGCAAGTGATAACTCTCACATTACTCCTGACTCCACTACAAAACTGCTTGGTGTTACTATTGATAATAATCTTAGCTTTGACCACCACATTAATAACACAATAAAACAGTTAATAAAAGATTGGTTCACTATACAGAATAAAACCCTTCCTTACACCTAAGGCACGGACTACTTTAGCACAATCACATCTTATCTCTACCCTTCTGTATGCATCATCGATCTACACTAATCTATCTAAAGGTAACCTTAGGAAACTGTCTACATCCTACCACAACATAGCTCGATTTGCCACTGCATCTCAATATAGAACTCACCACTGCATAAACTTAAAACGTCTACACTGGCTGGAACTTCCTAACAAGATTATCTATCAACAACTCTTAATAGCACATAAAATTTTATATCAACCCTCAAAAACACCTGCTCTTAGCAACCTCTTGACTCCCTATAATAATTTAAAACAACTACGCTCCTCCCAAAAGCTACAAGTTAACATGACCAGAATTTCAAACTCTGCAGGGAACTGCCTTTTCTCCAACTCAGTTGGCAAAATATGGAATAACCTTCCCTTACATATCTCCTCTTTAGCCACTTTTCCTTGCTTTAAAAAGCAACTTCTTTCACATCTGAATAACTTCTGGCTCTGCTCTTGTACCAATCCAGACTAACCTTCTTTCAACTATATTTGCATTTTATTTAACACTCTAAATCTCTCTCTCAAATCATAAATAACATTATGATTCTACTGTTACTAAAAAAAAAAAAACATTATTATTTTTATTTTCATGTTTTTAATTACATAATTTGTATTACATAGTTAGTATTATCTATTTGTTATTAGAATAGCATCACCTGACCTGAACTAATTTCCTTGTATTATTGCTCTTTGCCTATATCACAAGTGTTTTTTTACATGTATTTCTATAAACATGCTTTAATCTGTGGAGCTTTTCTCCCCGGGCCTCCACTGAAAATGGACAATGATCCAGTTGGACTAGCCCGGTCAACAAATGTAAAATAAAATAAAATAAAAAATAAAAAATAAATGATATCCAGCTGTCCATCCATTTTCTACAGGAGTTTATTCAATTCAGGGTCACACAAGGCCCAGGGTCTATCCAGGAAGTAATAGTCATAGAGTAAGAAAAATTAAAGAAATGCCATGTTGGTCCACTAGCAGAAGACACAAAGATGCTTTAAGAATCCGCTCCAGATCAGACAGCAATCCACCATAGAGAAGACATACACATTCATATACCCACACACAACCACATTCAGGGTGAATTCAGCATCTCAGATCAATGTGTAGGCAAGACTGTAGGAGGAACCCAAAGATCCATTCAGAAAACTCATGCATATATATACAAGGTAACTCCATAAAAATGCATTCCAGCTAAGAGTTAACATGGGGGTCCAAGCGCTGTCAGGCAGCAAGGAAAATCTTCATGTCACCTCATTCTAACAGAATTATAAATTATACTGTAGGCTGAAGATGAAATGTTATACCTCATTATTTCCAAGCAGGCTCACATGATGAGTATGTTGATAATTCATAGCAAAAGCATTCAATTCTGTCATTTTCAAAGCTGAACAGCATCTGATGAATGTGCCCTCTTAACTCTGGCAGATTCTTAGCTCAGCTTTACAATACAGCCAGGTTCATACTAGGTTAATGAATATCAGGGTCTTTACAAGCCTAGCCATGCAGCACAACCCAGTTTTGTCCCACAGTTTCTTAGATGCCTAAATTGTGGGTATGTTGGTAACGAAGTTGCTAAGGGTTATGTGTTTGGGGGGTACGTTAGTTGGGGATTAATTTTCTTACTTTTGACCACTGTTCATCATACAGATGGGGGCCAGGCAGGGGGTGAATTTACAATTTCCCATCCAATAATCAAGGTTTCTTTTAAACAGGATCAGGGATGACTCTGCTTCATGCAGATGGGGAGCTTATTTCCATACAAAGTTCAGGTCCTTGGATCTATTGTTTCTGGTATTTTTCATTTTGTGGATGTGCAAGAGATAGTACAGTTGTGTACACTTACCATAAATGTAGTTGTTCGAGTGTATTCACTGTTGCAGTCATCACTTTTGGGTTATCTGCTTGCAGTAGCCCTCAGTCCACCTGATTAACAAAGTCTTGGGTCCTGCATCGGCTGCTGTCCCTTCTTCCATGACGTCAGGTCGTCAGGGGTATAAAACATGCAGCCGACGCCATTACATCAGTTTTTCTTGTCCCAGATGTCAGGTGCCCCCTTAATGGGAAACAATTAAATCTATAAATATATAAGGTTATACCTCCAACAGAAAAGCAAATACACCAAAAAGCTTTTGAAGATAGTAAAGGAAGTAGAAGTATATCCAAAAAAGAAGGGGGCTGGAGGGAGGGTAACCAGGACTGCAACAGTGAATACACTCGAACATCTACATTTATGGTAAGTGTGCACAACTGTACTATGTTCTTCGTGTTTCACTGTTGCAGTTATCACTTTTGGGTAGATTCCCAAAGCTAAGGATGGGAAGAGGAATTCAGATAGAATTAGGACCAGCTAAAAGGCCCTGTAAGACTGCAGTGGCAAAGCCAGCTCTGGATTTAGAGAAAATCGGCAGATGGTAATGCTTGGTGAAAGTATGTACAGAACTCAAAGTAGCAGCTTTTAGGATGCCCCTGGTAGGGACTTCTCTGAGAAAGGCTGTAGAGGCAGATGCAGCCCTGGTAGAGTGGGGTCTGATCCCCTGTGGGATAGGTTTTCCATGGTGTTTGTAGCAAAAAAGAATGCAATGACCTAACCATTTGGAAATGGTTTGCTTTGAAATAGCCTTCCCCTCTGCCCCTGCAGCAAATGCCACCAGCAGTTGATAAGATTTCCCTTGAGGTTTAGTTCTGTCCAAGTAGAATCTAAGTGGTCTGTGCACGTCTAAGGAGTGCAGAATCCATTCCCCTTTGTTCTGTGGATTAGGAAAGAAGGTTGGCAAATGTATGGACTGATTAAGGGCCACACTGGATACCACTTTGGGCATGAAGGAGGGATTAGTCCTGAGGGACACCCTGTCCGCATGAAAGATGATGAAAGGCTCCACTGCCATGAGGGCCTGTAATTCAAATACCCAGAAAGCTGTTTTCCAAGAAAAGAATTTTAAGTCCGCAGTGGCAGCTGTCTCGAATGGAGGAAGGGTGAGCTTTTCAAATACAAAGTTGAGGTCCCAGGCTGAAGTTGGAGCTCTCCTGGGTGTTCGTAGATTTTTGGCCTCTCTGAGGAACTGCTTAAGCAGTGGATGAGAGAAGAGGGGTGGTTCTGTGTTATAATGAGCTGAGATGGCTGAGGCATGAATTTTTGATGGAGGAGAAAGACAGGCCCTTATGAAGCACCTCAGTTAAGTATTGTAAGATGTGAGGTAAATTGGGCACTGTTGTGCTCATCCCTTGAGATTGGTTCCAGGCACAGAATCTTTTCCATTTTTCAGCGCAAGACTTTCTGGTACTAGGCCTCCTTGCCTCTAAAATTATATCCATCACTGGTTTACTGAGGGATGCTAAAGGAGATATTATGTAATTAGCCAGACTGCTAGATTCAGTGCTTCAAGTTGAGGATGCAGAATTTGGTTCTCCTGCTGAGAAAATAGAGTAGGAGTCTGAGGCAGGTGCCATGAGGCCCACAGTGACACACTGCGCAAGAGGGGGTACCAGTGTTGGCGTGGCCAGTCTGGTGTAATCAAAACCATCCTTGGTTTGTCTTGTTTGATCTTTAGTAGCACTTTGGACAGCAGAGGAGGAAAGGCATAAACTGATAGGTTTTTCCAGCTGAAGGACAAAGCATCCATTTTCCAAGCTTGTTTGTGGGGAGTCCTTGTGCAGAATCTGTCCAACTGATAATTTTGGGGGGAGGCAAACAGGTCTATATCTGGGCTCCCCCATTTTCTTGTCAACATGTTGAAAATCATTGGTTCCAGTTTCCACTCGTGTGGGTCCATGAGGTTTCTGCTTAGTTCCTCTGCCAGTGTATTTTCCTGGCAGGAACTGAGCTTGTAAATGTACCTGATAGCTCAAGGCTGTGTTCCACAATGCCATGGCTAGTCTGCAGAGGGGGTAAGAATGTGTACCCCCCTGCTTGTTTATGTAACACATAACAGTGGTGTTGTCCATCTTTATCATTAATTGTCCTGTAAGAATGTGGTCTTTGACGGCTGTCCGAGCATTCTGTACAGCTAACATTTCTTTTTGATTGACATGCAGGTGCATTTAACTTGCGTTCCATTTGCCCTGAATGCAATTCCCTGCTAGGTGGGCCCCCCATGCATAGTCTGATGCATCTGTTGTTAAGGTTTGGGCGGCAGGGGGTAGTGTGAATGGTAGTCCCCTGTTTTGGTGGCAGGCCTCTGCCCACCAAAGGAACTCTAGGCATAGGCAAGGTATGATAGGAATCATTGCCTCTAGATCCTGTGAATGTTGACACCATAGGCTTTAGAGATACCATTGCAGTTTCCTCATATGCAGCCTTGCATAAGGAATTAGAAGAAAGCAGGAGGCCATGAACCCCAAGGCTTGCAGTATTTGCCTTATAGATAACTGGGTTTTTGTGGCCACTTATTTGAAGTAGGTTGTCACATGAATCCATTTCTCTGGCGTGAGGAAAGCCATCTGGGAAGTTGTATTCAAGCTTGCTCCCAGGAATATAATTTGTTGACAGGGTACCAGTTGTGATTTCTTTTCGTTTATGGTGTACCCCAGACAAGTCAGTACCCTTTGAACAAAGGCCAGATGATTTAAAAGTATGTCCTGGCTTTCTGCCTGAATTAGACAATCATCCAGATATGGGTATATTTGAATATTTCTTTGCCTGCAGAATGCAATGACTGGAACTAGGCACTTTGTGAATACCCTGGGCGCAGTAGATAAGCCAAAGGGCAGTGCAGAGAACTGATAGTGCATGTAGCCTGCTTTGAAGCATAGGTATTTTCTGCAAGACTCCCTGATAGGGATGTGCAGTTATGCTTCTTTTAAGTCTAGTGTTGCCAACCATGCATCTTTGCCTAGCATAGAAAGCGGCTGGTGAAGTGTCAGCATCTTGAATTTTGGAATCACCAGAAAGGTATTTAGAGTAGAAAGGTCCAGGATAGGATGCCATGTATTGCCTTTTCAAGGTACCAGGAAAAGTCTCGAATAGAACCCTTGTCCCTTTTCCTCTTCTGGTACCAAATGAATAGCCCCCATGCTTAAGAGAGAGAGTATTTGATTTTGGGCCTCTGCCCACTGATTTGGGGGTAGATCTGGCCACTTGCTTCATGTTGGTAAGGTGTGGAAGTGAAATCTGTATCCTTAGGACACTATATTTAAAACCTATTTGTTCTGGGTAATGAGTTCCCAATTTTTGGCCTGCAGACCAATCTTTCCGCCTAAAGGAGCATTCGGTTGGGAAGTGCTTGGACGTTTAAGAAGCAAGTCATTGAGACTGTTTTCCATAAGGGGGAGTCTTACTACTCCCTGATTTGGGTGTGGAAACCCCCCACTGCTTAGTCTTGTGTGTCCCCTGGGACTGAAACTTGGGGTTTCTGCTACATCTGGGTTTGCTTGAGAAGACCTTGAAGAGGCTGGAAAGGACCAATTCTTAGAGGGCCAGTGCCTACTAAATCTAGGAGGTTGAACTTGTAAGAAATCTTTAACAGTTTGCATAGATTTAGCTTTATCTTCCATCTTTTTAAGAGCCTTGTTGCCACACAGGCGGTCCTGATTTAACAGAGCATCCAACAATTTAGCTTTAACATGAGCAGGTAAAGATTGCTCCTTAAGCCAAGCATGCCTTCTGAGCACAGAACCAGTAACAGCAGCCATGCAAGAGGCCTCTAAAGAATCAAATCCACATTGCAAAGTATGTTTTCCAACCTGTTCAGTAGAATGCATTAAATCCTGTGATTCTTTATTTTCCGCACAGTCAGGAATCAACATAATTTTCTGTTTAAGCAATCCAATAACATGTTGTTGATACTTTAACATATGAAACTGGCAGTTTAAAGCCCTAATGGCCAAGGTTGCAGAAGTGCAAACCTTCTTACTCCATCTATCCAGCGCCCTGGAGTCTCTATCAGAAGGGGTAGGATTTTTAGCAGTAGAAGCCTTAATGCCCTTGGGTCCCTGTGAAACAGCCTCTGGATCCGCAATAGGATTTTTAAAAAGGAACCTGTGTGAATCAGGAACCCTGTAATATCGGTCAGGTTTTCTGGGAGCAGGAGCCAAGGAATCAGGGGCCAAATTAGATTCCGAAAAAGCATCATCAACAATGTCTAGTACTGGAGGAATAGCTAAAGGCCAATGCTGAGGCAGGAGTAAGAAATCCCTAAGCCTCTTTTTTGAATCAGAAAAATCCTGGCTTTCCCAGTGGAAATGCTCCCTTAGAGTATGTAAGGTTTCAACAAAAGAAAAATCCTCTGGAGGGGAAGCAGAGGGAATACAGTCCTCTGCATCAGAATCCTCATAAGTAGATATGGGCAAATCCAGATCATCTGAAGAATCAGAAAAATCAGAATCCTGGTCAGAAGATTCATAAACAACTTCAGTCCTAGGTCTCTTAGAAGGGGGAGGCTGGCTTCCCCTGATTAGAGTTATAAGATCTTTAGCCATTCTTATCATTAGTTTTTTAGGCATAGAGGCCTGAGCATGCAGCCTGGGTGTCGTTTTTTTAGGCATGGTTTGAGATTTAGGCCTAAAAGAAGAGGGAGGTGTCGGTTTAATATGCAAGTCCATAGGCCTGAATACACCCTCAGAAGCAGGTGCCTGCACAGAGGCTTCAGACCCATCTAAGGTAGAGACATCTGCAGGTTCTATAGTTGAAGTACCTCTCGGCATACTGGACTGCGAATGGGTCTCAGTAGAGGCCTGCGAATCAGAAGTAGCAGGTATCAGGGGCTGCGAAAGCGCCTCACTGAGTACTAGCGAACTGGCGACTGGCAAAGGAGAAGCGCCGTCGGGAGTTTTGGACCTCGGCGACCTTTCTCTGTCTTTTGTCCTTGCGTTTTTTCGGAATCCCGGTAGTCGGATGGCTAACCAATGACATTTCTGGATAATTAAACCGAAAACCTGAAAATTTTGAGGCGAAAATATACTGACGACGGAGAGTGCGCTGATTAAATAAAGCACAAAACCGACAGCATGGTACGTTGTGGTCAGGGCCTAGGCAAGGAATACAGAACGAATGAAAATCTTTGTGAGGTATTTACTTTTCACAAGTAATGCAATTATTAACTTTTACTGACATTGGTAAGGAGCAAGAAAAAGTTCCCCCAATGGGGTATTTAGCTTTAGTTGAAGACTTCGGTTCTGAAACTCGAAAATGAAAATTTCAGGAGTCGGCCAACCGGCACTTTGCGAACTGCTTCTGCTTTGAACACTGCACAGCAAGAAAGACTGATGTAATGGCGATGGCTGCATGTTTTATACCCCTGACGACCTGACGTCATGGAAGAAGGGACAGCAACAGACGCAGGACCCAAGACTTTGTTAATCAGGCCGACTGAGGGCCACTGCAAGCAGATAACCCAAAAGTGATGACTGCAACAGTGAAACACGAAGAACATCCATCAGAGCTTGCTCCAAGGATGCCTTATATGCTAGGCATAGATCATCACCAGCTTTCCCCATTTTTTCTACTTGGGGTCGGGGTGTTGTGTTAACTGATGGCAACTCTCTCAATTCAGTGCTACACTCCTGCCTTCTTCAACACTCATGCCTGACTGTCACAGATCTTCTTTCACACAATCCATCCACCTCTTTGCTGGAGATACTCACTTCCACTTACCTTCTTCCTGTCTGTCCCAAATTTTCCTTCACCAGACTCTTCTGCTTTTCTGCACATGTGTTCAGATCAACCTAATCTGTTCTCTTTGATCTTTTTTGCAATTGGACTTATTTTGGTTTCTGCTCTTATGTCCTCATTTCTTCGTCTGTCCCACAGTGTGGATCCGAACACCCTTCTCAGGCAATTCATTTCCATCACCTCTAGCTTCTTCAGCTGTGCTGCCTTTACTGCCCAGGTTTCTGTACCACACAGTAGTACTTGTCACACCACTGCCTTGTACACCTCACATTTCAGCTTCTTTGGCATTCTTCTGTCATAGACTACACCTTACACTCTATGCCAGTTGGCTACAGACCCTCTAATTCTAGCTCTGACCTCTTCATTCAGACTTTCCTTCTCCTCAACTACCCCTCCCAGATACTTGAAGCTGTTTACCTGTTCCACTATCTTCCCTTCCATCTCTATTCTCAGCTTCTTCTGATTTCCCCAATTTGATGCCATTACCACTGTCTTATATGTGCTTAGTTTCATCACATGTGCCTTCAGTTTTGCATTCTCCTTGCTGAAGTTCTAGATCAGTCAGCCTGTAATGTCACATCGACTGCATACAGCATCTTTGTTGATCTGTCCCCTGGGACCTGTTTGCTAATGTAGTCCATCACCAGTATGAACAGCAGTGGGCTCAGAGCTGAACCCTGGTGTACACCCACTCTCACTAGGAACTCCTCTGTGAGGCTGAACACTGTTCGTACTTGAGTCATTGTGTCCTTGTACATAGCCTACACTAATTCTACCATTGTTTCTGGAACTTCAAACCACCGCAGTACTGCCCAGATCAGCTTTCCTGGGACCTTGTCATATGCTTTCTCCAAGTCTAGGAATGCCCAGTTGGCCTGTCTCCATATCTCTAGCTTCTTCTCAAGTATCTGTCTCGCTGCAAACATCAAGTCAGTTGTGCTGCATCCTGATCTGAATCCAAACTGCTCATCTCCCATTTTACATTCTACTGCTCTGCGTATCCATTTATCAATCATCCTCTCCAGAACTTTCATGCAATGTGATAGGAGTTTGATGCCCCTGTACTGCCCACAGTTATGGAAGCCGCCTTTGTTCTTGTACACTGGCACAAGTATGCTTATTCTCCAGTCACCTGGGATACACCTTTCTCTCCACACTGCTATTAGTACCCTCAGGGGCCATTTTTCCCCTATCTCACCCAGCATCTTTATCATATCTGCTGTGACCCTATCTGAGCCTGCTGCTTTCCCTGATTTTATTTTCCTTAGCGCTGTTCTTACTTCTTCCAGGGTGGGCTCCTCTTCTTCTCTCATCCTAGGCTGTTTCTGGGGCAGTTCTGCTTCTCTGGGGTTTTCTTCATTCAGAAGCTGCTGGAAATACTCCTTCCATCTGCCTTTGATGTTCTGTGGATTGGTGAGCAGGTTGTCGCTGGCATCCCTTTTGAAGGGTGCCTGACTATATTCTTTATCTTTCTGTCTTTGCCTTGCAACTCGATGCAGTTTCTTTGTGCCATTTACTGAGTCACTTTCCAGAAGTTGGTACAGTGCCTCCAATGCCCTATTCTTTGCTATTGCAACTTCTTTCTTAGCTTCTTTGTTAGCCAACCAGTAGTCCTTCCTAGCCTGGTCAGTCTTTTCTCTCTCCCACTTCTTCCTGCACTCCTTTCTTTTGATGACTTTCTGGATCTTTATGTACCCTATTTCAAAAAACAAGTAATCTCCGTGGTATCCCCGAAGTCTCAAAACAACCCACTAAAGTGTAGTGGGTCTAAAAACAAAACAGTGCAAGAAACTTCTCTGTGTGGAAGATTTTCAGTCCATATATTTCTAGTTAATCACTGTATATTAATCAGATCAGACAATAGTAGTAGAAGTATGACGTAAACTTCGTCAAGTCAAAGAGTAATAATAGAAAATATATAATTCTACAGCATTACTAAGTATTCGAAAGTAATCCAAGCAAGGCAGGCAGTCTGTTTCCAGTCTGTGTACTTAATAAAGGATTTTCGACTGGAAACAGACTGCCTGCCTTGCTTGGATTAATTTCGAATACTTAGTAATGCTGTAGAATTATATATTTTCTATTATTACTTTTTGACTTGGCGAGTTTACGTTCGCTACTTCTACTACTATTGTCTGATCTGATTAATATACAGTGATTAACTAGAAATATATGGACTGAAAATCTTCCACACAGAGAAGTTTCTTACACTGTTATGTACCCTATTTCCATACCTGGCTCGGCCACATATCTTTTCTGTAGTCCTAACACATGCTGATTTTAGGCACTGCCATTCTTGTTCAACTCCACCTATTTCCTCCTCTTCTTAGGGTGCTAGAGCCCTGAGTAATTCTTTGAACTGTTGTACTTTCTCTCCAGTCAACTTTCAGGTCTTCAACCTGGTCTCTGTTGACCTTAGAGCCTTCTCTCACTACTGCTTGCAATTGATTATGGCAACTAGTAGTTTATGCTGTGGGCAGACTGTTTCACTGGGGATGAATTTGCAATCATGGATTCTACCCCACTGCCTTTTCCTTACTAGCAGGAAGCCTACCTGAGTTGGATGTTG
The DNA here is from genome assembly GCF_019279795.1 of Protopterus annectens. Taxonomy (NCBI): domain Eukaryota; kingdom Metazoa; phylum Chordata; order Ceratodontiformes; family Protopteridae; genus Protopterus; species Protopterus annectens. The sequence continues at coordinate 1,669,049,336 of NC_056728.1, forward strand.
GCTCTTGTATGTGACCTTGTGACTGGCTCTCTTTCTGAACCATGTGTTGGCTACTATAATTTGCCAGACAGAAGTCCACAATGGCTTCTACTCCTTTATTACTGTTGACCCACCCATGTGGACCCAGGTAGTCCTCATACCCTGTTCTGTCTGTTCCGATATGTGCATTTAAGTCACCCCCTTATCAACACCAATTCATATTGTCCTGCTTTATCTAGTAGGTCCTGCAACTGCTGTCTGAATGCACTCTTTTCCTCACAATCACAACCCTGCTGTGGGACATAGGCTGAGATTATGAATACAGCCCTATCATTACATTGGAATCTGACTGCCATGAGTCTGTCATTAATTCTGATGATATCCCTCACTGCCTTCTGAAGCCTCTCTCACACCACAATTCCTACACCATTTCTAGCCTGTCCCCCCTCCTGAGTAGTAGTGTCTGGATCCCAAACCAAGTGGCCTTGCTGCATCTTCCATCTCTCCTCTGGGATACAGAGGATGTCCAGCTCCTCTGTATCATCATGTCATCCACTTCCAAGCTGCATCCTGTCAGTGAACCTACATTAAGCATAGCAATTCTCAGTTCATGTTTGGCAGGTCTGTTGGTTTTACGTCCAGCTTTCGCTCAACAGAGCTACCCAGGTAACCCAGTCTGGGCAACTAGACACCGGCCAGCCAGTAGCTTACTGACCCAGGGTTGCTGGGCTTTATGGTGGGTACACACTGGCCAACAGGGGCACATATAGCCCTCCCACCATTAGCAAGGGTCCTTGGCATAGGTCAGAGTAAGCCAGGTCCTCAACCCACTTATCATACCCATGACCATTTTGGAGACATTAGTCAACAGTTTTGAAGAAGTCCCATCTGGGATGAAAGCACTGAAATACTGTTTTTACTTTATTAAAGTGCTGTATTGAGTCCTCTGTGTTTGCCTTTGGTCACTGGTGTGGGATACAAGTGAACGTCCAGTTTGGTGTTTACTGACATTAGTCAACATGACTGAATCACCTAGAGCCATATTTTACACTGTCGAGTGACTAGCCCTGCCACGGCATGCAGTCTGTGATCCGTGTTCTCCTATCTTGAGGATACTGTGCACCACAGTAGATGCCCAAAGCAGTTGGTCTGATAAACCTCTTCCCCCTATAGGGCACCATGTAGAGTCTGTGCTGCTGCCCACAGCTCCATTCATTGCTGAGTTTGAGATGGAAACACACAGCATGTTTTTCGGATGTGGGAGAAACCCCACAAAAACACAGGGAGAACATGCAAGCTTCAAACAGGCATTAGTCAGAGGTAAGGATCAAACCTTCTACCTTGTGCGTGATAGGTGAAGACCTTAACCATTATACCAACTGGTCTCATAGACATACATCACCTCTCAGTAACCTGTAGGAGACCGAGCACAGTGATAGGACATTAAATTGACCTGTGTAGGACAGGGTATTCATACGCTGGATTTTCCTAGTGTGGAACATTTGAAGGTGTTCCAACTGCTGCAAGTGCATGGCTAGGTACATACCAAAGGGGGCATTGTACTTAATGATGGGTCTGATAATGGATGAGTAGAGTGGTACTATTAACCTGGATGCCAAAGAATGATTTTCTTACTGTCTTGGCTATGTGTTGGTTGAAAGCCAGATTACTGTCTACATATGTCCCCAGATCCCTAAATATTGGGTCAGCCTTTAGGGATGATTTATTGATGAAGTAGTTAGCTTGAGCGAGTGCTTTTCCAAGGGACACTATAATGCACGTCTTTACACCGAGTTTTAATCCATGGCTTTCGCACCAGTCATTTGTTTATGTCACATCCTCTTGCAGAATATTGGTGTCATGGGGGTAATTTATAATAGCTCTCAATTTACAGTCATCTGAGATTTTGGTGATCCAGAGACCTTTGACATTAGCCTTGACTTCCAAGACATAAATACCAAACAGGACCAGGACCAACATAGAACCCTGGGGTACTCCTCTGGTGACTGGTTTCTTAGTGGAGGTGATCTCATTGATCCTGATTTCTTCGGTCCTATATGTGAGCCTACTGGCAATCCAGCAAATTATGTAGGGATTGATGCCTAGTTATGAGAGTTTGTCAACAATACCTGAATGGGCTACTGTATATGGAATGCCTTGGCCAGGTCAAGGCAGGCAGTATGCACCATTTTCCCCTTATCCATATCTATAGTGACCCTCTTGAAGTCTACCAGGTTAAGCAGGCAAGACCTTCCCTTAGCAAAGTGAAACTGGGATGGTTTAAGGGTCTGTAGCTTGTCAATGTCTTTGTTGATCATTCCCATGATAATTCATTACATGTCTTTGCATATTAGACTTGTCAGACTGATGGGTCTGTAGTTCCCAGCGTGAGTTGATGGTCCACTACTATGAAAAGGGATGACTTTTTCTGCTTTCCATTCTCCTGGTATGTAACTTGTTTTGAGGCTGTAGTTGAAGATTGCCTCAAGTGCTCCTGCTAGGTCATGTTTTTAGCTATTTAGAAGGCAAATGGGGATACTGTCGGGGCTCAGTGAAGCAGTGTTTTTGGCTTTAGTGAGCACCTCCAGGACCTGCTCCCTGTTGACAGTTGGGTAGATATGCTAGAAAGACTTTCACAGGGGGTTGTTAGGGCTGATGTTACAGTTAAATATTTCAGCAGTAGATTTGCTATGTCACCCTGGTCAGTGAAGGTTGAGCCATTTACCACCAGTTCTGCACAGTGTTGAGTTTTACCTTTAAGATTCCTGACATAGATGAAGAAGGCCTTGTGATTGCCCTGACTTCATAATTGGTCTTGCTGGACTTTATTAGACCCCTTAGTTTCTTATTTAGTTGAATAAGACAGCCGTTGTCTCTATGAGAGTTGCTCTTTTTGATTTTGGTCATGAATTTTTTTCTTTTGTTACATAGCCTGTTAAGATAAGGAAGGATTCCACCACTGTGGTTTGTTTTAGGTGTTAGATCTAAGCTTACTTCTGGTAGCACGGTAGCCTCAATGCAGCCATTTACATGTTTGTACAGTTTCTGTAAATAACTTTTCTTAGGTAGCCGTGTTTTTGGGGTTTGGGCGAGCCATGAATTTTGTCAAACCGTCACTTAATAGGATGTAATTTGCTAGTATAGTTCCTAACTGTTATGGCTTTATTTGCGTTTTCTGGGTTGAATTTTATTTTGTGGGAGACAGCTTTGTGGTCAGACTTCACCAATAAGGACGTGACATGGGGGGGGGGGGTACAATGCTCTCCAGTGTATGAGTAATATGTCCAGTATGTTTGATCCTCTGGTTCAACAGTGCACTATCTGGTCCAGGGTGTTTTTGTCAATGAAGTCCAGGAAATACTGTGCCTGTGGGTTTCAGGCAGTGTACATTTCCCAGTCTATAGAGGAGTACTTAAAGTCTCCCTGTGAACAGGATGAGCTGAGGGAATAAGACTGGGAGCTGCTAGGACCAGCTATACAGTATGGGCAGGCAGCTCAAAAGTCAACAAGTATGAAACCAAAACAGCAATAGGCAGAATGGGAGGGAACCAAACTCAGAAAAAAAACTAGGTCCAGCACAGAAACCAAAAAGCAATGTAGACTATGAAATGCCTTAAATTAATAATTTTAACTTCAGATAGTTTTAGTTCTTCTTTCGGCTTTTCCCGGTTAGGGGTTGCCACAGTGGAACTCCGGTCCACTAATGAGTGGCAGTAGATTTTTTACGGGTGCCGAGGTGCCAGCTCGACGTCCAACCTTCAACGAAGGCATGCCCATTCTATGCATATCTTTTGAATGCCACTAGACCACGGGGAGGACATGCAGACTCTACACAGAAGGCGCTCCTGCTGAGAATCGAACGGGAGAACCTCTTTCTGTGAGAAACAACATGGCTTATAATAACTTTAACTTCAGATAAAGAAAAAAAAAACTGAGTTAAATGCTATGACCCGTGCAATTACAAATCTACTTAAAATGTACTTTTCTGAATGCAAAAATGTAGTCCAAATGCTTTTGCTAACAGCTTTCAGCAGTCTCAACACTCTTGGAAATCCAGCCTGTGTAGTAGATCTGTCACTCAAGTGAGAGGTTCCTGACACTTTGAAATAGACTCTGCAAGGATAACCAAGTAATCCAAATATGAAAAATGTGGATATCCTGCAGCCTGCAATGGACTATGACAGAAGCTAGACACTTTGTGAACACCTGGAGCAGTAGACAGACGAAAGGTAAGGCAGAGACACACAAAACCATAAGAGACAGCTGAAGTCTGGATGAATATGAATGTGATGATAAGCATCTAATGTTACTAAAAAGCTCAAATGAGGAAGAAGGGGGTAACAGGTTGTGAAGTGAAAGCATTTTGAATTTGGGTACCATCACATACTGGTTTAAGAAAAAAAAGTCCAGACCTGGTCTCCGGGTATTTTCCTTCTTAGGCATGAAAAACATTACTGAATAAAAACTTTTTCCCAACTGAGGAGGCAGAACAGTTTCTATTACCCCCTGAGACAGAATGTGTTGAAGGACAGGAGAAAACAGAAGGGTTTGGTCTGGTGAATGTGGAATAATTCCCAGGAAAGGAGGAATTTCTTTCCACATCCATCTGCAGCCTTGTTAAATCAGACACAGGTCCCACTTGCCTGAAACAATCTGATGCCAAAGAGAGAGAGAGAGGGAATGGGAGATTCAGACTTTCTTGATGGAACAAGGGATTCCCAAAGTTGGGGGAGACAAAACCCCTTATATAGTCATTCTGACTTGTTTAACAATCCTTTGTTCTGTGGTTTTCTGCTTTCTTTTTGGAACCTCTGCCACCGTTTTTTCAATGTCTGCTTACCAGCATGTTTCTGAGATTATTTTTTTTTCCTTTGCAAATTTGGTCAAGGGAACAGAAAAATCCCTTAAAAAATTTGGAGGTGGACTGAAAAACCTGACAGATTCCCTGTACCATTTTACGTCTCATCACATTTTTGATATCCTCTGCAGCACAGTGTTCAAAAAAAAAAATCTTTATCCAAAGGAGAATTTAAAATCTAATTTTTCACATCTTTTGAGGGGTTCTGAGAAAGCAGTCAAGCAAACCTTCTCAATACAGTAATGGTGGAAACCGCCCTGGATGTAGTATGTACAGAGTCATATACACATTTAAAACAATGAGAAGAGATCTGAGAAACTAAAAAACAGAATTTTTTTTTTATTTGCTATACAACACTACATTGTAAGGAAGATGTGAATATTTTCAACAATTCTTTTCAAAAGGAAAAGTCAAAACAGCATAGTGAAAGATGGAGCAACAATAATAAAAGCCACTTAAAGTTACCGTCTTTGATTAGATGGCTTTGGTTTTAAAATTAATGGCTTTTCAAGCAACGGCATAGCCATTCTTCACAGCGCTTTATGAATGATGCCCTATTTTTCAGATGTGGGCTGCCCACTCCACCTTAGCCCAAGACAATCTGCATTTGATGTATAAAATTGCCGTCCTTATATTTGTTTTCCAAAGTTCGAGATGAAAGGCAATTATCTGGCATGCTAAAATATTTGGGTCCAAAATACCGAAAACAAGTTTGTTTTAATACTATATCTGAGTATCCTTGGCAATTTTCAATGCTTAATCACACCCTAAACCTAAAATACACTTATTTTTGAAAGGCACTTCAGGAATATACAGATTTTATTTACCAGTGTTAGGCCTAATATTTTAACAGCTTAACATGATTTGGTGTTAGTGAAGTGAAATAATTTTCAGAGCAACACATGTAAATATATAATAATTTGGTTCATAAGATTGATCCATAAATACAAAATGCTGAAAATGTTAATTCTCTCTCCGAGTGCCAAAGCAACATGCATGCCTTCTATTCTGCAAAGGCAACTTCGTACATCAACTAGTTTTTAACATGCAGTCCTCAAACCTAAAATGCATAAATTCTTTTGAATTTATATTAACTTTCTTCAATAACAGAGTTTCAACGTTTCCAGAAAAATACCAGAAAATCACAAATGTGGACTGTCTGAGAAATGGAAAAACAAGGATTTTTCATGGAAGAAGGTATTTCAGGTCACTGTAGTAATTTACTACTTCCTGCATTTCTTCTCATATTTGCTACTTAAAACACTGAGTGTTTACAGAGTTCTGTACACAGAGTATGTTTTAAATTTGCATAAAATGATACATTACAAAAAATGATGAGAAATAACACTAAAAATTACATGTTGAATTCCTCAATTTTCATCTCAAGAAAATGAAATTTAATTTCTTTAAGAACCGTAACTCAGTGTCCCCGGCTTTGTTGCTCTTATACAGCAAAATGTAGTTGACAAGTGTCAATCTAATGTTACAATGGAAAACCACTGTGAACTCAGCCTGATTTATTTCATCACCTTTCAAGCCTCTGCATTCAATACTCTCTCAACCCTGTAACTTGATAATACATATTAACTGCATTTGACAACATATTAAATGAACAAACATAAGTCTGTTATTTACCATAGGTTTCTGGTGTGATGGTCCAGGAATTGCAACACCACTGGCAGTGTTCACTGCCTTTTTTGTTAACTGAACATACACTTTTCCATGATCCTTTGAGACTAAGCAGTGGTAAAGGTCATCATACTTTACTTCCAAGAAAATTGCATCTCTGTCCACTGAGTCCTTGTTCTTTAAGAAATACACAGCCTCTGATGAAATGACAACACAGTAGCTGTCAATATGCTCCACTGCTATGAAGCTAGAATGAAAATAAGAGATTTTCAGACACAAGGTAATGTGTGAATATGTCAGGTTTTGAACTATAAAAGTGAAATCTGAATTTAAACAAATAGGTTAAACCAAAGGTCATTTTCCATCCCAATCAGTGTTAAACTTCTATGCATTCCAGTCTAGTCTTAAGTACTAATTAGGTCACAATGAAAAGCCTCTCCCTCTGACATTTTGACTTTCATACATACTTGCAACGTTATGACCAGTCATGATTTCTAATGCAGCACAGGCAAACAAGCAGATATAAATTTACAGGATGGTGTTACCTTCTTGCTTACACAGGTTCAAAGCATCATACGAAATGGCTGTTAGCTCAAAAGCCATGTGTGTCTTGCCAATAACCATCCTACGATTCAACCAACCTTTTCAAGGAGGGCAAGGCCAGTAAGTCCTAAAGTGTATTCTAGGATACCCATCCAACTGTTTAACCTATATTTAAAGGCAGACGGAATGTCACTGCTTTACAACAGAGGGGAGTCTATTCCAGAACAAGGGAAGAAACTGGCTGTAAAACTCATCTCTACATTTAGGTTTACTTATTCTCTGATGTAGATTCAAATCTCTTGTTCTAGTGTTGGCTGTACTGTTTCACATTCAGAAAAAGGGGATCTCAGATAACGGAAAGCCAGAGGGCACAGAAAACTATGCATTTGTATCCCCTCAACTTCAGTAAAATCAACTAGTTTCCTGAAATTCAAACCACTTGTGAACAGTAACATCAACTTAATTTTGCCATTACAAATAATAATGCTTTAATGAAAACAGTAAACTAACTTTAAAGAAAATGCTGTAGAGAGTAAGCAGGAGTGACTGGTGTTCTCCTACGGCAAGGAGAACCTGCTGTATGAAGGATAGTGTCCATCAGTTTGGAGAAGACTAACAACTTATCGACTGATATAATTCAAAACTCCCTGTAGAAACAAAGAAAATGTAAGATTTGAAAGCTTTTTCTTTGGGGTGTGGTTACCAAGGACTGGTTTCAGTGTGGATGAAAATTTAGATGACTAGAGGTATGTCGGACAGCTGGTCTTTCAATAGTGCAGTAATGTTCAATGAAGTCTCTGTCAGTGAGGAAACTTTCTCTAGCCTTGACTCTAACAATCTTAAATGTACAGCTGAACAAAATACTCACATTAGACCTTCAAGAAAGTATGCTAGTTAAAGTTCCAAATATATCTACCTTGTATTCTTTGATGATAGCAGCTTTTCCCAGTGGCTTCCAAGGTCACTCATAGGTAACTCTTGCAAGGAAATTTACTGATATTACTCTTATGCCATTATTTCAGATGGGGAGGCTGCTTTCAAATTTAGTTCTTTAATGAGATGAACTTTAGCTATAAGCCTGACCCAAAAAAGTCACTGGTAAGCCACATTACAAATTGTGCTCACTTTATTAACAATAACACAAACATCCTACAATACTATATAAACTGCATACAACCACTATGCTAGGAGAATAGACAGCAGGACACCTCTTACTGATATAAGAATTCTGCCTCAAAAACTGACAGACTTATTGAGCTACCTGTTTACTTGTTAACAAGATAAGTGGTCTGGTCCATAGACCCTTTTCAGTCATGATCTGGGCTACATGATCAAAGGTTAATATGGTATATTATATACATATAGGTATAATCAAGTTTGTTGACAAGTCATTTTGTTGATCTTAAAGTGAAGTTACACTGCTCATCAACAACTCTTCAGGCTCAAGCCTCACAACACCCCTGGGCTACTGGTAATATATGTACATGGCAGCACATGACAGCACGCTGACACAGAGATAAATCCCTGACTATGGCCAAGGTGACTCAGAGTTCTGGAGCTTGACAGTGTATGCAGGGAGTATGGATGCATCCATCTTGAGGATGGGGGAGGTGAGTACACATGCTGGGGAAAAAACACCAGGGGCTGACCCTTGGAGTTGACAAAGGACAAGCATGGGAGTGTTCTTTAAAGGAAGAAAGGCTTTGTCTGATTCTGAAGTGGAAGCACGGATGATGCACTACAAAGCCTGTTGGAATCCATTCCCTGGGACAGTACAAGTGCAATCAGCAGATGGGATTAGGCCTTAGGAGCAAACTACTAACTTGGCAGCAGTATGATGCTGCATCAAGTTTCTTCAACAACTCTGAATATGGGTCAGAGCTAGTCCAAGTGTGGCCAAATCTAGGCTTGGTAGACCTGGTAGATGAGGAGAAGCCCTGGAAGCAGCTGATGGTCATTTGCAGTGGAGTCAGAAAATAGAAGAAAATGTGTATATGCACGCATGCGCACACACACACACACACACACACACACACACACACACACACACACACACACACACACACACACATTCACAGTCAAAGAAAGACAGCTAAGCTACAGTCTTCACTGTGTAATAATTTACAATTCCTGTAGTGGAGGCACATGGGATAAATGTAAATGCACCTTAAGGACATACGACTGTTTCAGCTACAAGGCTTCTGAATGCCCACGACTTTTCACTTTTTAAGCATTTATTGGTACATTTAGGCCAATAAAGCCAAACCCCACTAGCTCTAGACATGCCATGTTTTGCCATTTTTTTCTGAGCTCATCAGTGCAACATAAGTGGGTCCTTTGGCTATACTTTGGAAACACAGAACTTAGGTCAAGCCTAATGCCCATAAACATTAAGGTGCCTGCAAAACAGGATATGGAATTGTTTTGTGAAGAGCTGCAGTACACTTTAGAGTGTAAACATGTAAAAGTAACACAAAGAGGTGTGCATTCACACATATGTGCCACTCAAACACTTTGCTAGAATGAACCAGCATCTCTTGTAACTGAAGCTTTTTTAAAAAAAACCTACTGCCTGCAGTTTAAAATTTGAAGGAGGAGGGAAAATACTGTGGAAACTGATTCAACGAATGGGAAACTGGTTTAAACAGTTATGCAAACAGTGAATTTTCAAGTTGTCCCTGAATATGGATGCTTCAAGACCAGAGTCAGATCCAGCACTAGGTGACCTACGAAGTTGTCTAGAGCCAGTTGGGTGAGGGGCACTGGCCAAGGGGGTTGCCACAACATTTAATTTTTAATTTAAAAAAAAATTACATCTGTTTTATAACAGCATTCTTCTTTAAGAATGCACTCTCTGTCTGTGCATACGTCGAAATATGCAAGTCTACATTCCTGAGAAGCAGCATGCATTGACTCACCCATATTTTTGCAGCTGCTACTTCTTTCCGCACACGTGGAATTCTAAAAGTTACTTGGGTTCTTTTCTTGTTAACGAGATGGATGTTCATTCCAGGGACATGAAAAAATCCTCATTTCAGTAAGGCGCGTGTGTGTGTGTATACATAATGGCCTAGTTAGGGATGGCAAATTAACTTGTCAGGTTCCAGGTTAGTTAATTAACTTTCTCAGGCTGAGACCCTGTACCCTTGTTTACAGGAAATAAGAACATGAATGCTCTACACTAGCTACCAGACTAATTAAGAGTTTCAGTGCATTTTTCAAGAAAATGTGAGTTTCAGTGCATTTTCAAGGAATTGTACACTTCAAGAGAACAGAAGTTTACTGTTGCTCATGCTAAATCCGTTTTCAATGTGCAACTCTTTTATTTAACAAGTGGCCATCAGTATTTGTGCTAAATAATTTGCTCTGAGCTACTGCACAATGGTACCTCCTATACCGAGACAACAGATACTGCCAATATACTGGCTGACAGATTCAGTGCCTACTTTATCCCGCCCCCCAAAGGACCAATCACAATACCAGTAGATTGCCAGGCACTCAGTATTACTGCTGCACAGGTTAAAACAGCATTGTCCAAGGCCAAGAATACAGCTTCTATGGGACCTGATAATATCCTCAGCTGTGTTCTACATGAACTACAGAGTGAACTGGCACCTCACCTGTGTACCCTGTTCAATCACAGCCGCACCTCAGGCTTTGTCCCTACCAAATGGTGCACTGCTACAGTCATCCCTCTCCACAAGGGAGGAGCGACTACAGACCCCAAGAACTATCGCCCCATTAGCTTGACGAGTCTGATATGCAAAACTATGGAACGCATCATCATGGACCTAATAAACAAGGATAGAGGGAATCTCCAAACTCTGGATACTACACAGTTTGGTTTTGTGAAGGGTAGATCATACCTGCTCAACTTGGTCGACTTCTTTGAGTCAGTCACCAGAGCTGTGGATAAAGGCAAGGTGATTCATACAGCCTACCTTGATCTGGCCAAGGCCTTTGATACCATTCCCCACTCAGGAATCATAGAAAAAATCACTAAGCTAGGCATCAACCCCTACACCACCAAGTGGGTTGCAAATTGGCTCACAGATAGAACCCACAGTGTGAAAGTAGCTGACTCCAAGTCAGACTGTCGACCAATCACGAGTGGAGTCCCACAGGGTTCGGTCCTAGGTCCTCTCCTGTTTGGTATCTACTTCTCTGAAGTTCAGGCCAACACAAAGGGCCTCTGGCTGACAAGGTTTGCAGACGATTGCAAGTTGGAAGCTATTATTAACTCCCCAAGTGATGTTGATATCCTACAGAAAGGCCTCAATGAGACCAACGACTGGTGTTAGAACCATGGCCTTAAGCTCAATGCCAAAAAATGTGTTGTCATCCCTCTTGGGAAAAACCCTGTTCCCTTGAATTACTACGTCAATGGTAGTCCACTGAACACAGAAAGCATTACAAGAGATCTAGGAACACAGGTTGACAGCAACCTCTCTTTTGACCACCACATTGCCACTGTGGTCAGAAAGTCCCTCTATGTGGCACATCTCATTACTAAAGGTTTTGCATCCAAGAAAAAAGAGGTCATTGTCTCCCTCTACTCTTCCCTCATTAGGCCAATCATTGAGTACAACGCCCCATTTGGCATGTACCTCACTAGACACCTGCAACAACTGGCGAGGCCGCAAAAGTACCTCACAAAGAGGATAGAATAGTTGTGTAAAATCTTACCATAACCATAGATGTCCTTCTAGGTGTGGGGTTTCATACCCTCAGGCAACTTGTACGTCGGCTCCTATACAAAAGCTTCAGCTTGGCTGTTGCAGTGTGCGTGGGACATCACACATAGGGCCATAAACCAGGGGCTTTAAATGTGACATCTGCACACACAATCCTCAGAACTTGAAGGCCAGCAGGCAGAGAAGAAGGCCCAGCAGGAGGAATGTCAGTTGTTTCCAGGTGTGTGACTTGGAGACCTACTGTAATGTAGGTAGTAAAGGTAAGGAATAGGATCTGGGGGAATTGGTGGGCAGGATGGAATACTGTAACATGGAGGAGAAGGACATCTATGGTTATAGTAAGATTTTACACAACTATTCTATGTCCTTTTATTCCTATGCTGCAGTATTCTAGGTGTGGGAGTGTACCACAGCTTATGCGGATGAGAGGGTGGTGGTAGATGAAGAGGGTTCTACAAGACCCTGCAGGATTGCACTGACAAATCCTGTCCTAGCTCTGGAAATTTGGTCCAGTTTGTAATGCTTGGTGAAAATGTGGATAGTGGCCCAAGTGGCTGCTTCCAAAATGGATGCTGTGTCTAGGCCCTTCATGAAGGCCCTTGAGGTAGCCACAGCTCTAGTGGATTGGGCCTTGATTCCCCCTCGGGGTTCCTTTCCATGGTGGGAGTAGCAGAAGCAAATAGCTTTCCTGATCCAGCATGCAATGGTTTGCTTGGAGACTGCCTTGCCCAAGGCTCTGGGGTGGAAGGAGACAAAGAGCTGGTTAGTCTTCCTGACAGTCTTGGTCTTGTCCAGGTAAAACCTAAATTGTCTGTGCACGTCCAGGGAGTGCAATATTCTTCCCCCTTCGTTTGAGGGTGAGGGGAAGAAAGTGGGTAAATGAATGGATTGGTTAAGAGAGAGGTCACTGACCACCTTAGGCATAAAGGAGGGGTTGGTTTGCAGGGACACCCTGTCTTTGTGGAAGATGGTGTAAGGGGGACAGGCCATTAAGGCCTGCAATTCTGACACTCTTCTGGCTGATGTGATGGACTGTCTTCCATGTGCACATCTGTAAGGAAGAAGGCCGAACCGGTTCCAAGGGGTGCTGGGTTCATTGCTATAAGATGTAGTTAAGGTCCCAAGGCGGGGTGATAGGTTTCCTAGGTGGTCTCATGTGCAAGACCCCTTTAAGGAAGAGCTTTATGTTGAGCCTGGCAAGCAAGGGGGGGTTCCAGGGGCAGGCAGGCTGATATGGCAGAGAGGTGTACTTTTACAGAAGAATAAGAAAGCCCACTCTTTATCAATTGACACAGGTAGTTTAGAACCAGGGGAACCTCAGTGGAGCTGGGATCCCTTCCCTTGTTCAAACACCATTTTGCAAATCTTTCCCATTTAGCCACGTAAGATTTTCTGGTGGTAGGTTTCCTTGCCTCCATTAGGACTGAAAGCATGTCCTCTGAGTAGTGGTGTCTGAGAGGGATCAAAAGCTTTATCACCCACAGAGTCAGAGACAACATCTGTAAGTGTGGGTGTAGGAGAGTTCCATTGTCTTGTGTCAGTAGGTCCACCTTGTAGGGTAACTTGAAGTGATTGCTCTTGGCTAGTTTGTGAAGTAGGGGGAACCAGTGCTGCCTTGGCCAGTAGGGAGTCACTAACAAGATTTTTGGTTTGTCCTTCTGAATTTTAAGGAGGACTTTCTGAATCAGTGGGAATGGGGGGGGAGGCATAAAGGAACTTCCCCTCCCAAGGGAAGCTGAAAGCATCCACTCTCCATGCTAGAAGGGAGTGAGGTTTTTGAGCAGAAGTTCTGCAGTTGCTTGTTCTGGGGGAAGGCAAACAGGTCTATTTGTGGAGCACCCCAGCGGTGGACTATGTCTAAGAAGACCTCCCTGCTCAGCATCCATTCATGCTGAGGCAAGGAGGTCCTGCTCAAGAGATCTGCTTGGTGGTTGTCCTGTGAGGGGATGTAGGCTGCTTGCAGGACTAAGTTGAGATGAGAGGCTAAGTCCCAAATCAGCAGGGATAATCTGCACAGCTGATAGGCCTTTCTTCCTCCCTGCTTGTTGAGGTACCACATCACCATAGTGTTGTCGGTGACAATATGGAGCACCCCTGGAACCAGAAGGGGGGGTGAAAGTCTTTAGAGCTAAGAAGACTGCTGTCATTTCCCTGATATTGATGTGTTTGGCCTGAAGAGAGGGATGCCACTTTTCCTGAATCCTGTAAGAGGCCAGAGTTGCTCCCCAACATGAATCTGAGGCATCTGTATGCATTACTTGGGTTGGGGTGGATGGTTGTAGTGGGAGCCCTGGGTTCAGGTGCACTTGCTGGATCCACCAACTGATTTCTGTTTTCAGACAGGAAAGAAGGGGGGGGGGGCCCTGCTCTAGGGGATGAAGATGTTGCAACCAGGTGTTCTTCAGGAACCATTGTAACTTGTGCATGTGCATTCTTGCCAGTGGTAGCATGGGGATGGTCGCTGCCATTAAACCCAGGAGACGAAGAAATTGCCTTGCAGTCACCTTTTGGGATAGCAGAGATTCCTGGAAGTGGGAAGTCAAAGAAAGAACCTTGTCCTGTGGTAGAAAGGCCTTCATTGTGTCTGTTCTGATTCTGCAGCCTAGGAAAATTTTGCCCTGGCTTGGGATCAAAGAGGATTTGGGGAGATTGATGGTGAATCCTAAGTTCTGCAGAAAGGACATGGTGAAATGTAGATGCTTCAACAGAGCATACCTGAACTCTGCCAGTATCAGGTAAGGGTAAATCTATATACCCTGAGTTCTGCAAAAGGCAATGGCTGGAGCCAGGCACTTTGTAAAGACTCGGGGGGCCATGGATAAACCAAAGGGCAAGGCAGTAAATTGGAAATGAGAGGCAGGTCCAGAGAAACGCAGGAATTATCTCTGGGAATTCCTGATGGGTATGTGCAGGTAGGCCTCCTTTAGGTCCAGGGTGGCCATGAGGGCCTTGGCAGGAATGAGGGGCAGCAGAGTGGGAAGAGACAGCATTTTGAAAGATGGTACCTGAAGATGGAGGTTTAGGAAGGACAGGTCTGAGATGGGTCTCCAGGGGCCGTCTTTTTTGGGGACCAGGAAGAGGCGGGAGTAAAACTCCTTCCCTTCCTGTCCTGGAGGGACAGGTTCTATAGTGCCTAGTTTTAAAAGGTCTGACAGAACGTGTGGCATGAGATGGGCTTGGTTTTTGGGGATGAGAGGAATGCCTCTTCTGGGTGGCTTCTCTTTCCAGGATAGGAAGTACCCTTTTTGAATAATGTTTAAGTCCCATTGGTCTGAAGTTATGGCTTGCCAAATGGAAAGGCAGTGGGAAAGGTGGGCTGAGAGGGGAAGGTGGGCAAGGCAGTCACACATTACTGGGACCTCCTCTGTCCTGAAAGGGCTGTCTGGGTTGATGAGGTGGAGCAGAGGATCTGGAGTTGGTAGGTCTTTTAGTCCCGCTCCTGGACCTGGAAGAGGAGGAGGAGGGCTGAGGAGTACATCTCACAAAAGTGGCCTTAGCAGGGCAGTTTCTATAATACTTGGGGATGTGTGACACCAGCAGGTGCTTGATGTCCTGGAGTTCTTTGCTTTTTTCTTGTAGATTTTTAAAAAGGTCAGCAGATTGTTTGCAGAAAAGCACATTGTGGTCCAGAGGGGTGTCCAAGATCTTAGACTTGAAATCTTCAGGAAGGTTCTGGAGTCTTAGCCATGAGTACCTCCTGAGGGCTGAAGCAGATGGTGCAGACCTGGCGGATGCTTCTGCAGCATTGTAGCTGCATCTGATGGAATGCCTGGCTACCTGTTGTGCCAAGGAAAATTTGGCTGAGATGTCCGTCTTGATGGGGCTGTCAGGCAAGGATGCTAGCATGGAGGAAGCTTAAGAGACCACGTCTAATGCATACTTTGTCATGTGGGTCTGATAATTTATGGCTCTGAAAGCCAAAGTTGAAGAAGTGTATACCTTCTTCCCCATCCTATCCACGTATTTGCTGTCTTTGTCAGTGGGCAGTAGGGGGGCAGAGGGCAGCAGTCTAGATTGCTTATCTGCAGTGATGGCAATAACAACTGGTCCGCCAAGGGTGGTTTGACCAGGAATTTTGGTCCTTTGGTACTTTGTAGAAGCAGTCAGGACATTGGAAGACTGGGAGTCAGGGGCTTTGGAAGCAGCGTTGAAGGCATCCAAGTAAGCAAGCAGAACAGGAGGAACTGCTGAAGTGGAGGGGGATTCCACTTGCAGCAGCTCAAAGTACCTTTTTTTGGTGTCTATCATTTGGGATGTATCCCATTTAAAGTAATCCTTCATCTTGGTGATGGTCTCATCAAAAGTAATGTCCTCAGGGGAAGAATCCCCCTCCACAGGTTCCTCATCAGGAGAGTAATATTCCTGAAGAGAGGCAATCTGGGGAACATAAGAAATGGACTCTTCTGAGGAAGAGAAGGAAGAATCATATTCTTCTTCTCTGACTTGAGGGGTCGTGGATGGGAGGGAAGAAGAAGAGGCAGGCCTAGGGCTCAGAAGAGGCAGGGTGGAGGTGGCTGAGGCTGAAGGCCTGAGGGCCATAAAGGCCTGCATGAAAGGAGGAGAAGGCCTGCCAATTGGGTGTGACTTCTGAAGAGGTGGAGGTACGTTTAGCTTTTTGTTTCTTTTTGGCCGGGGAGGAAGTAGAGAGAGGCCTGGCGTCAGGTATGGACAGTAACACATCCGAAGTCTGGATCCCTGCCTTGGACACCCCTCTGGACCACAAAGTTCTTTTCTGCAAACAATCTGCTGACCTTTTTAAAAATCTACAAGAAAAAAGCAAAGAACTCCAGGACATCAAGCACCTGCTGGTTCCCCCTCGACATCGATGATCGTCGATGTCTGGATAAGCTACGCGGACGTGCAGGTCATCGGCTGCAAAATGGCTTCCATGAGGGATGTCACTGCAGTCGACGTATCAACCGAGCACGCCTCAATCCCTAGAACAGCAGTTGGCAGTACGTCGGGAAGCAGAGCGACAGGCAAAGAAGGCCTAGGAACCTTGGCCTTCTTGTGCGAGGGTTCAGGTGCGGCCTCCGATGTAGGATCCATCCTAAGGGCTAACCGCTTAAGGCGCTGGTTCTCCAGGTAGAGGTTTAATGCAGCTAGATGGCTATGCAAGGTTTTGGGCACAAACGATTGACAAATAGAGCAGGAGGAGTGGGCGTGTTCCCGGCCTAGGCAAAAAACACAGCTGTCATGGGCGTCTTTTATGGGGTATCTGGCGCCCACACTGGCACTGACCCTTTTTCCCTGACATCAGCTAAAGGCTACAACAACCAAGTGTTAGCAAGAACAATTGTCAAAAATAAGAAAATTAGAAACCCAACTTGTTACTTATCTTAAGATGCGACATCTGTGTAGAAGCGATTGTACGATGCGAATGTCGTCTGCGGCTGAAAAGTTCAGAGGATTGTGCGTGCAGACGTCCCATTTAAGGCCACTGGTTTATGGCCCTACGTGTGATGTCCCATGCACACTGCAACAGCCAAGCTGAAGCTTTTGTATAAGAGACGACTTATGAGTCACCTGAGGGCATGAAATCCCACACCTAGAATACTGCAACACAGGAATAGAAGGACATCCTAGGCCTTACACACTTGTCCTATATGGACAGACTCAAAAAAACTCCAACTATTCTCTGTCTCATATTGCCTACTTAGCCTAGTACTTACCTATGAACCTATCACTTCTATCTGCCCGAGGGCATTTATAAGCCTAGCCAGAGTGTGCTGGCTTTCGCCACCCCCTTAAATTAGTTTCCTGTGCCACTGACCAGCAGAGCCATTAGTTCCCTGCGCCTCTGTCCAGCAGAGCCACTGCAGTGATCCCCGGGGTAAATTTTCTGTTTCCCATCCACCCGTCAAGGTTTTTCTTGAAGAGTGCTAGTGAGGGGCTCTGCCTGATGTGTATTGGAATCTTGTTCCAAAGCATGGGGAGTCTCTGGGTCAGGAATCTATCCCTTCAGCACGTCCTACTTATCACTGTGGTATGGTTTATATCCTAGAGCGTGTGGCTCTCAGGGATTTGTTTTTTTTTAGGTGAAGCATATCCATCAATTCTGGGTTGGACATGGCCTTGTATGTCAAGCAGAGATCACCTCTGAGTAAGCAGTATGCAACCGAGTACAGCTGGAGTTTCTTTAGTCGGGCTGCATAGGTCATCTGTTTGAGGCCAGTAATCCTCTTGGTGAGGTACTTTTGTGGTCTTTCCAGCTGCTGCAGGTGTCTTGTAAGGTACATCCAAAATGGGGCGCTGTATTCTATAATGAGTCTAATAAGTGATGAGTAGAGAGGCACAATAACCTCCTTTGTTCTGGATGAGAACCCTTTTGAGATTAGGTGGGCCATGTAGAAGGATTTTCTAACCACCTTGGCAATATGATTATCAAAGGAGAGATTGCTTTCTACTTGGGTCCCCAGATCCCTTATTACTTTTTCTGTATTTAAGGGATTACCACCTATGTGGTAGTTCGCGGGTACTTTGTTTTTTCCAAAGGGGATGACTATGCACTTTTTGGCATTCAGCTTGAGGCCATAATTTTGACACCAAGTATCCGTCTCAGTGCGACCCTTCTGGAGGGTGTCTGTATCAGCTGGAGAATCAATTATGGCCCCAAGTTTGCAGTAGTCTGCGAACTTGGTCAGCCAAAGTCCTCCTGTGCTTGCCTGTACCTCTGAGAAGTATATACCAAACAGGAGGGGTCCTAGGACTGAGCCCTGGTGGATGCCACTTGTAACCGGTTTAGAGTTGGACCTAGAGTCTGCAACTCTCACCGTGTGGGTTCTGTCCATGAGCCAATTTGCAACCCATCTCGTGACGTAGGGGTTAATGTTCAGGTTGGTGAGTTTGTCTATAATACCAGAAAGGGAAATGGTGTCGAAAGCCTTTGTGAGGTCTAGGTAGGCTGTGTGGACCTCCTTACCCTCATCTAATGCCTTGATAACTGTCTCAAAGAAGTCCACCACGTTTAGGAGGCATGATCTGCCCTTAACAAAGTCAAACTGGGTGGAGTCCAAAGTTTGGAGGTTCCCAATGTCTCTGTTAATGAGTTCCATGATGATGTGCTCCATAGCCTTGCAGACCAGGCTAGTCAGGCTTATACGGTGATAGTTACTGGGGTCCGTTGTGGCGCCACCTTTGTGCAGTGGGACAACTGTTGCTGTGCGCCACTCTGTGGGTACGTAGCCTGTAGAGAGGCCGAGTCTGAACAGTGTGTTTAGGTGAGGGGTTAGTTAATTTTGGAGCTCTTGTAAGACACAGCCTGGGACACCGTCTGGTCCCATTGAGGCTGTGTTTTTGGCTTTGGATAGGGCTGTTTTAACCTGTGTGTCGGTGATTGCCGGGGCCTTACATTCTTCTGGTATGGTTATGGGCCCTTTAGCGGTTGAGAGGGGTGTGAAGTTTGCACTGAATCTGTCTGCCAAAATTTTGGCAATATTAGTCGGTTCCAGTGTATTTTGTGCCATTCTGCACCAACTCAGAGCAGATCTGAGAGTTTCCACTTAGGTTCTTGACATAGCTAAAGAATGCTTTGTGGTTATCTTTGGAGTCCTTGGCAATTTTTCTTTTGAAGCTAGCCTTGGATGATTTAATGAAGGATCGTAGTTTCTTGCTGATCAGGGATGTCTTTCCTTCTAGGGATTTTGCTCTTATCTGTACTAGTTTCCTCCTATTGTAGAGCCTGTTTATGGCAGGGGTCCACCAGACTGGTTTCCTTTTCTTGGAGGAGTGAGTCTTGGTTTTACTTGGGATAGCATGATCCATGCATTCCTGCAGATGATCATAGAGTGCCTTTGTATAGGTTTCAGCAGCTTGGACAGCACTGTCCATTGACGTGGGGGCTGTGAACCTTTCCACCTCGGTCTTAAGCAACATGAAGTTTGCTTCTGAAAAGTTTTTCACGGTGGTTTCCTTGATTGGGGTTGGGGGTGGAATGTGAATATCCAGAGTGATTAGTCTATGGTCTGATCTAACCAGCGAGGGGTTGACGTCAGGTGTGGAACACCGGTCACCCATGTTAGCGATGACCAGGTCCAATATGTTGTTCCCTCTGGTGGGGGTGTTTACCAGTTGATCCAGGGCATTCGAGTTTATAAATTCTAGGAAGCGTTGGGCAAGGGAGTTAGTACTTGAGTAGTTCTCCCTGTTAATGTTTGGGTAATTGAAATCACCCAGTATTAGGGTGTTTGGTAGGACCTTCATATTTCCCAGTGTCTCCAGAAATGCGGAATGGGGGTCCTGGGTCATGGTGGGTGTCTGTAGCAAGCTACAATTTGGATTGCAGTTTTGCCCATTGTTAGTTGCACTTGGATGATCTCTGATGCATCGTGGTGTGCCACTAACCTGGAGGTGTGAGTATCTTTGATGAATGTGGATAAACCCCCGCCTTTTGTGTTTCGGTCTGGGTTCTGAGGCCGAAAGGTATGGTATGAGTTATAGCCTGGTAGTGCTGAGGTGCTCTCTGGACCCTTAAACCAGGTTTCTGTTACTGCACAGATATCAATGTTCTCCATACTGAGAAGTGCCTCGAGTGCGTGCATTTTGAGGTTTAGACTTCTGGTGTTGAGTAGCATTACCCTCAGTTTTTGGTTACTTGTGCTATTTATGGTGGTGGGTTTGTCTTTTGAGCCTTGCCTAAAAAAGGCACTATGGGGGCGGCAAGAGCCTTTGCCAGTATTTGAAAGCCTAAGGGTGATCTCTGCTTGACTTACAAAGCCATTTCTGACTCAGCTCTGTTGGAAATGTTACATCTAAAGAAATCCCAATCCCTCTGCACCACACACTCTAGAGACCTCAACCTCATTACCACAATCAACAGAACATGCTGGAGGGACAGGTTCATAATCCAGAGACTGCCCATGCTATGGAACACACTTCCCATACATGTTAAGCAGTGCACCTCACTGGCCCTCTTCAAGAGAAATATTGATGAGTGGATGGGAAACAGAAAAGTCACGCTGGGTATCACTCCAGTGGCTCTACTCGACAGAGGCACTAGAAACTAAGGTCAGGTGGTATGATGCCAGAGTAATCCTATGGGCTAGGCTTGTAAGGGCTCCAGGGCCATTAGCCTAGTACATACCTATGAACCTATGAAAGCAGTGTTAGCAAAACAACAGTTAATATACTTGCCTTTGGTGTAGAAGGTTGTGGGTTCTACTCCCACACCATGTATATGGACTGCTGATACTCTGGTGTACTTTAAGGGAGGATGGGGGTTCTGCAGTCCTGAGTGTGTCCTCCTTTGGATGAAATGCCTTTTAACTGTGAAGCTGTAGTTGGTTTGCCAGCCATTCCCTATTGCAATATTACAGCTTACCAATGCTTTCAAGGGCAGGAGGCACTGACTTTGTAGATGAAACACCGAAATGTAAAGTTGTTTGCCAGCAACAATTTCTTCATTAGTTACAGATCTCTTTTATGTAGAATTATTCAGATGACTTTTACTTCCGTAGAGATTGTATATATTGACTGATATTGGTGAAACGTAAAGAAGCTTGAGTGGCCTTTTATGGTTGAAATGTTCTGAAACAGGTAGTTTCATCATTATTGGTTCATACAATTTGTTTCATTACAAAACAATGCAAAAAACTTTTTTTTGTGAAAAGGGTGGACATGGCTGTGGTGAATACATATTTTAACAAGAGGGAGGAGCATAGGGTGACATACAAGAGTGGAGGAAGATGCACACAGGTGGATTATATCTTATGTAGGAGGGCCAGTTTGAAGGAGATTGGAGACTGTAAAGTGATGACCAGGGAAAGTGTAGTTAGGCAGCATAGGATGGTGGTTTGTAGGATGACACTGATGATCAAGAAGAGGAGGAGTGTAAGGGCAGCACCAAGGATCAAATGGTGGAAATTGAAAAGGGTAATTGTGAGGTGGAGTTCAGGGAATAATTAAGACAGGCACTGGGTGGCAGTGAAGAGTTACCAAATAGCTGGGTAACTACAGTAGAGCTAGTAAGGGAGACGGCTAGAAAGGTGCTTGGTATGACATCTGGACAAAGGAAGGACGACAAGGAGACGTGGTGGTGGAAAGAGGAAGTACAGGAGAGTATACAGAGAAAGAGGTTGGCAAAGAAGAAGTGGGATTGTCAGAGAGATGAAGAAAGCAGACAGGAGTATAAGGAGATGAGGTGCATGGCAAAGAGAGAGGTGGCGAACACTAAGGATAAGGCATATGAAGAGTTGTATGAAAGGTTGGACACTAAGGAGGGAGAAAAGGACCTGTACCAATTGGCTAGACAGAGGGACCGAGCTAGGAAAGATGTGCAGCAGGTAAAGGTGATAAAGGATAATGAGGGAAACATACTCAAAGCAAGGAGAGTGTGTTGAGCAGATGGAAAGAGTACTTTGAGGGGTTGATGGAGGGAGAGAAGGTTGTATGATGTGGGGATAGTGAATCATGAAGTGCAATGGATTAGCAAGGAGGAAGTAAGGATAGCTATGAAGAGGATGAAGAATGGAAAGGCTGTTGGTCTAGATGACATACCTGTAGAAGCATGGAGGTGTTTAGGGGAAATGGCAGTGGAGTTTCTAACCAGATTGTTTAATGAAATCTTGGAAAGTGAGAGGATGCCTGAGGAATGGAGAAAACGTGTTTTGGTACCAATTTTTAAGAATAAGGGTGATGTGCAGAGCTGTAGTAACTACAGAGGGATTAAACTGATCAGTCACAGCATGAAGTTATGGGAAAGAGTAGTGGAAGCTTGGTTAAGAAGGGACGTGATGATTAGTGATGAGCAGTATGGTTTCATGCCGAGAAAGAGCACAGATGCGATGTTTGCTCTGAGAGTGTTGATGGAGAAGTACAGAGAAGGTCAGAAGAAGTTGCATTGTGTTTTTGTAGACTGAGAGAAAGCATATAACAGGGTGCCTAGAGAGGAGTTGTGGTATTGTATGAGGAAGTTGGGAGTGTCAGAGAAGTATGTAAGAGTGGTACAGGATATGTACAAGGGTAGTGTGACAGCGGTGAGGTCTGCAGTGGGAGTGACAGATGCGTTTAAGGTGGAGGTGGGATTACATCAAGGATCAGCTCTGAGCCCTTTCTTATTTGCAATGATGATGGACAGGTTGACAGGCGAGATCAGACAGGAGTCCCACTGGACTATGATGTTTGCAGATGACATTGTGATCTGTAGTGAGAGTAGGGAACAGGTGGAGGAGACCCTGGAGAGATGGATATATGTTCTAGAGAGAAGAGGAATGAAGGTCAGCAGGACTAAGACAGAATATAAGTGTGTGAATGAGAGGGAGGATAGAGGAATGGGTGAGGATGCAAGGAGTAGAGGTGGCAAAGGTGGATGAGTTTAAATACTTGGGATCAATAGTTCAGAGTAATGGTGAGTGTGAAAGAGAGGTGAAGAAGGGAGTACAGGCAGGATGGAGTGGGTGGAGAAGAGTGTCAGGAGTAATTTGTGACAGACGAGTACCATTAAGAGTGAAAGGGAAGGTCTACAAGAGGGTAGTGATACCAGCTATATTATATGGGTTGGAGACAGTGGCACTGACAAAAAGGCAGGAGTTAGAGCTGGATGTGGCAGAGTTATAAAGATGTTAAGATTTGCACTGGGTGTGACAAGGGTGGACAGGATTAGGAATAAGTATATTAGAGGGTCAGTCCAGGTTGGAAGGTTTGGAGGCAAAGCCAGAGAGGCAAGATTACGTTGGTTTGGACATGTGCTGAGAAGGGATGATGAGTATATTGGGGAAAAGATGCTAAGGATGACGCTACCAGGTAACAGGAAAAGAGGAAGGCCTAAGATAAGGTTCATGGATGTGGTGAGAGAGGACATGCAGGTGGTTGGTGTGACAGAGCAAGATGCAGGGGACAGGAAGAAATGGAAACAGATGATCCGCTGTGGCGACCCCTAACGGGAACAGCGAAAGAAGATGATGACATTTTGTTTCATTGTTTACTGGAAAAAATATACAAATCTACAAATTTAAAACACACTCTAACAAGTGGTGCTGCACTATACGAGGAACATAATTTAATACAATTAGGAAGGTGAATCAAAGAACACATGCATGCATCATGGGCTCAAAAATGTGTGCAAGGAGTCTATGGTTTGAAAACCATCCGAAGGTAAACTTAATCCACCACTGGCTAGATGGATTTTCTCTGAAAGTGGGTTTCACTGCTTTGTTCAATGGCAGAGAAGTTTTCTGCTCATGCTAAAAATGTTTTCATTCTAAGACTGTTTTTTTTTTTCCCCCAGAAAATGGCTGTCAGTGTTTATCAGTGTCTGTGCTGCAGAATTTGAAAAAAAAAACACTTTTAAATTAAATCCAAAGATATGTAATCATTGCAGAAGAAACAGTATGCACACTGACAGGTTTGAACAGTGTTTATGGTAACTAGGGAGAAATAACCAAGTAATGGAACACTGGAACGACTGCGGGGGACCGTACATCCATTACCCTGCCTAGGGCTCAATTTGACCATGATCCAGCTCCATTCAAGACTCTACAAAACCATTAATTTTCAACCTTGTTTGCCTATTATCCTCTGTGAATTCTGATAGCAGCAGAATGATTACGATACCTTGTTAGCCTCAGGTTACTCAAAAATAGGCAGCTACGTTTGTAAGTGTTCATGTATGCGCCATCTGTCTGTTGAAATATTTTAAATTATATTTCTCTGTGCAAAGCTGTGCATTGCCTGTACATTTAATTTCTTAAGGATTTGTGTTAGCAAATAATTTTATTTAATTTTAAAAGCTTGCAGTTGATTATTTACTCATAAAGGTAGTACTCTATGGTGATTAACTGGTGGTACCCACATCTGGGGGTGAGAGGCAGTTCAGATTTAAATTACCATAAACTATTTTTTTTCAACTGGCTCATTTTTAAGAGTGGCACATTAAATTGGTAATTTCAATATGCTAGACCAGTACTGGCTGATGGCAATTTCAACTATGGAATCATGAACAATTTGTAACACTGAAAAGTTCTTGGGGCATCTCCTGGAAACGACTGCAAATAAATGCCAGTGCAATAGTTACTCAAATTACTGTTACTGCGGATATTTTTATTTATCTTTAGATAACTGTGCGGGTAAGCTGATCCTTGGATATTTTTCAGCTCATGAACAGAGCACATTGAAAGAGTACAAATACAAATACTCATTAGAAGATACTCTTTAGAAGTCAGGCAGGATTTTAACAGAGAATCAGATTAAATCGTACAGAATTTTACATAATGCATCATAGCAATAACAAAGTGAAACAGATATACTTAAATACAATGTAATACACTGGCGTTTTGAAGATAAATCCACCCAATAAAATAAAAGGTAGTACAGATAGCTTAAAAGACACATCAATACAATAAGACTGCATGAAAGGCATCATCATGTCTTAACACAAAAGGATACCATGGAAGATACGTTTAAGCCTAGTATGTCAACATACTGCTTAGGCTAAATGGGCTACAGCACAATTTTGTTAAAACTGTGTATACAGTAATGTCTTTGGCATAATACTTTTCTTGTTACAATGCAGGATGAGAGGTCCTTATATTGAAGTATAACATTTAAATTAAATTGGAATGTTTCTACAGAAGTGCATTTGTTTGCTGTAATAAAGGAATTATATAGTACAATTTATTTTGTCTCTCTCTTTGGTACTGTTATTAAGTGGAATTCTACATCATATATTGAGCTCCACATTAGTTTATACACATATATTCACATCTCTACAACTTACAAGTGTTACAACAGTTTCAGTGTTCTAACAGGGTAGCTGTAAGATGATCTCTGGTTTGACTAAGTACACATATTTTGATGCACTACTATCCACTATCCAAGTAGCAGCTGCACATGTTAGAGCCTCTTAGTAATCTTAATATTTTTGTCTTAATCTCTATAATTTGTCACCTTGAGAATGTTTGCGAGAATTAGTCTGGGGTAACTAAATATTCTAATAGCTTGGATAGATGGAAGTCTCTGGAAAGTTAGTATGTCATCATTATGTGATCTTAAGTAACACGATATTTTTAATGTTAGTTTATTTAGCAGATTTATTGAATTATCATTTGTTTTTATATAAATGTATGCTTGCCTGTGTCTTAAGTGATAATTCAATGCTTGCCTTTTCGGCTTTTCCCGACGCCCAACCTTCAGGTTCTCCCGTTTGATTCACGGCTGGAGTGTCTTCTGTGTGAAGTCTGCATGTCCTCCCCACGGTCAAGTGGCCTCCGAAAGACATGCGTGAATGGGTGTGCCTTCGCTGAAGGCTGGGCATCGGGCTGGCAACTCGGCACCATAAAAAATCTATTGCCAATCATTAGCGGACCGGATTTCCGCTGTGGCGACCCCTAACCGGGAAAAGCCGAAAAGACAAACACTGAATTATCACTTAAGACACAGGCAAGCATACATTTATATAAAAAAATTAACCATATTAACATATTCTCACTTACAAACATTATATATCACATATATTCCTTTCTATATTCATCAATTCAACATTAAATAAATTGATCAATTCCTGCCTTCCCTTAAACCTCACTCCTACTCCAAAACATTATTCTGCATGCATCGTTTCCACAATTTCCATATTGTTTCTATGTAATTTGCTCCTTTCCTTTTCTAAAGATCAAAGTTCCAGTTCTTTTATCTCTGTTACTATATTCAATACTTCAAATACAGTTGGTATAAACTTTGATTTCATTTTCTAGTAATTGCTTTTTTGGCAGCTACCACAGTTAAACTTAAAGCCTTATTATGCCTAAGCAATTCATATCCTGTCTCCCAGCAAAAAAAAAAAAAAAATCATCTCCATAGTTGCACTCATTTGTTCACCGAATATTCTTCACGGAGTACTCTGTAGGGAATTTTTAAAGTCTGCCAACTCATTACACACCCAAAATATTTGTTCCCAGTTACCTCTTTCTTCTTTATCACATCTCCTACTTTTGCCATCTACCCAAGGAAAAATGCTTTGAAGTCTGTTTGGGGTATAAAAATACCCATGCAAACATTTCTTAGCAAAAATCATAAATCTTCTAGACTTTATTACATATTTTGTTGCCAAGCATATGTCCCCTCCAACTATCGTTTCTTGTGAATTGCTTATCCAATCTTTCTTCCCTATCTTTTCTAACCTCCTCTGATTGATTCCTGTAGTTATTGTACAGTATTTTATATGCCCTACCAATTATCCCTTTTTTAACAGCAGCTTTTGTTTAGATTCAACTAATAACTCTACCAGAGCAGGTCTTTCACTAAGGATTCCCCACTTTCTCTTTGCATATACTGGGATATCAATCCCCGATAGGGAAGGCAGTCGCTAACCAGCAAACCACGTCTTCTTTGCTTCTTCCTACTATATTACCTTTCCTTCTCTAGATATTTGCTCCCAGAAGCTTGGTTTCTTTGCCAGTTTTCTTCAGTAAATTCCAGACCCTTCTTGCCTATACTTAGTACCCCTAATTGCACTCATCTCTATCGGCAAAATCTTCTCCATTTTCATGTTGGCATAGTTCTTAGAATACTTTCTGCTACTTTATGAATATAATATTATGTGTGGCTGTTGTTAATCTCCTTAAGGATCTGCATCTAAAAATCCCACTATCTCCTTATTTTTTTAATTGCACCCCCCCCCCATTTCATCATCATCCTTTTCCAATCTGAATTATAGTTTGCTGCTTGTGTTATGTTTATGAGCCTTAACTGTGTACCTCTAAAATATCACTTTAAATCAGGTAATCTTAATCCATCTTGCTCTACTGGAAGGATCATCATATCCCACTTGACACTTGCCTTTTCAAAATCCTTCAACTCTTTATCAATTATTTTCCACAATTACTCCTCTGGTTGACAAAAATGTGCCTAACCTGCTAACTTGTATATAGAACTAAAGGGACTAAAACAGTCTCACTGCTTGTATCTTGCTATCCATACCCATTAAAAATGTGCTAGTTTATTCTTAAGAATAGGGCAATACATGTTAGATATTAGCTTATGAGTTAAGGTTTGGAGCAGTAATATGGATATGGCTCTAATGGGAAGTCAGTTAGCTTTGCAAAGGGTTGCACAGTGATGTCTGAGCCTGGGCAAAAGATTAATGCATATGTATACATTATTAACAGTGGTTCAGATGCTGAGTTGTGGTTTGGGAGCAGCAGAAAGTTATGATGGGGATACCATATTTTAGGTGGCATGTAAGCACAATTTTTGCTAGGGCACGTTTGGCTTGAGGTGTATGACAGAGACTGAATATTTAGCTCTTGTGAATTATATTTGGCTGTGATCTGCTTATTGTGTGACTTAAAAGATAACAGCGGGACCTAGGTAAGGCCTACATACTTACAGTCATTTTATTGCAGAGTTATCTTGAGTTGTGATGAGTAAGTATGTGAATTTGCTTGGTTTCTGCTCTGTCCTAAACAGCATCAAGGAAGTTTTTGACAAGTTTTTTCTGAGCAGGGGATAACCTTGCAATATTAGGCAGAGAGAGAGGAGGGGCCTGGGATGCCAGCGTTCACAATCCCAGTCTGCATCTAATAGCATGGACCTTATTTGGGTGTGGCTGGTATGCAACATATCCAAAGCAGCAGTGTTTATTTTGCTAGATGCTCTTAAGGAGAGTCTTCTCCCATTCACTTATTCATTTGTATTGATTGATATTTATATATTATTTTACTTGTTTGTTGTTGTTGTTCTTCAAAGCCATGGTCTCAAGCTAAATGCAAAAAAACGTGTAGTAATCCCCTTTGGAAAAAAGAGAGTACCCGCAAACTACAACATAGGAGGTAATCCCCTGAAATCTGAAGAAGAAATAAGGGATCTAGGGACCCAAGTAGATAGTCAGCTTTCCTTTGATAACCATGTTGCCAAAGTGGTTAGAAAATCCTTCTATGTGACCCATCTGATCACAAAAGGGTTCCCATCTAGATCTAAGGATGTAATGGTGCCCCTCTACTCTTCCCTGATCAGACCCATTATTCAGTAAAATGCACCAATTGGAATGTACCTGGCTAGACATCTCCAGCAGCTGGAGAGACCACAGAGGTACCTAACCAAGAGGATTACTGGCCTCAAACAGTTGCCCTATGCAGCACGATTGAAAAAGCTAAGACTGTTCTCTGTTACATACCACTTTCCCAGAGGCGATCTCTGTCTAACGTACAGAGCCATGTCCAACCCAGAATTGTTGAACATGCTCCATCTTAGCAAAACCAAATCTACTCGAGCTACACGCTCTAGGGATATAAACCTCAACACAACAATGAATAGAACATGCTGGAGGGATAGATTCCCTTCACAGAGACTTCCCTTACTATGGAACAGGGTCCCGATCTACATAAGCCAGAGCCCCTCACTATCACTCTTCAAGAGGATCCTTGATGAGTGTATGGGTAACAGAAAGTTCATACCGGGGATCACACAAACAGCACTACTAGATAGGGGCCAAGGGTACTAGCTGCTAGTACAAGGGTCTAGGGAACTACTAAAGGGGCGGTGAATACCGCACAACGTGGCTGGGCTAATATATGCCTTTGGGCAGATAGCCCAGTACCAACCTATGAACCTATATGTACTGAGGCCAGTGTGCGGTTCCAAAGACAATAGCTTCTGTTCCTATTGCAGACCTTTACTGAAAATCTGAGAAAGATAATCTATGACCTCAGGCACTGAAATTGTACAATGGTCCAAGCCCTTGCAATAGCCTAAATAGCAAAATGTTTCCATCTACTCTTGCATGCTTTCTAGTACTGGAACTCTGGATTGGGATAATCCTAGGTAGGTGTGATACTTGTCTGACCACTAATTAAGGAGACTAAACTATGCATTTAAAGGAAAATTGCACCCACAGACTCAAAAAACATGTTTAGTTCATCATGGTTTGGTGTTTTTTAACACCAATCTGGACTATTTACAGGTTTTTAAATATTTTTATATGTAATTTCTGAGTCTGACCACATGAGGTCTGTTATCTTGAAGTAATACTGATTGTTTAGGCTGCCTCTAGAAATCCCAAAATGCAGTGCTTGTCTGTAAAAAATTACATCACGCAGGCCTCTTTTTTCCTAAAGCTCCTGTCACTGCACTGATTTTGCATGCACACACTGCTGTCATTCAGTCAGTTTTAAGTAACATTTCATGCCATTCAATGACTACTTAAAACACAAACAGTGCAAATGCCACAGAACAGACTTTCAAAGTGCTTTTTACTGCTGCTGCTTTTTAGAATGGCTAAACTGCAGTATTTTGTGAAGCCTGAATTGTACTACTTTGACTCATCTCCTATACCCCTTCACACCTAACTTCCCTAGCTGTCAAAGTGCTAAGGGTAATTTGAGCTGTTACCTGCTGTGATTGACAGCTCACAGCAGAAGACTTGACTTGTGTACTGTTTCCTTGTTCTAGCATTTACTTTCTCTATGGGTAGGGGAAGGACCAGAGAACTGTGATATCACAGCATGGGTGGATTTTTAGGACGGTCATGGTGATGTCAGTTTGGGGAGGGAAGTGGCCAGAAAACTACCTGTATTCAGTGGCATTGATGACATCAGTGAATTGGGGACTGCAGCAAGCTTTTCCAGGGTGGGATAAAAGTTTTTTGAAAGTGAAACCACCACAGTACAGTAAGGTACTCTTCTAGTGAAGAGAAACAGTCAATTTAAAATATTTTAAATGCTGTACTGTTGTTTATTCATAGCAAGGACACTAAATAGGGAGGAAAATGACAGAAAAGTTGAGCACTTAATAACAGAATCCATTGTTGTCCTTTAAATGAAGATGTGGGTAATGTTTGCTGGATGGGTAAGTTAGCAAGAATCCAAAGGGTGTCAAATGTAGAAGCTTCTTCAGAAGATGAGGCCAAAGCAGAGGGGAACTAAAGTACTCTAGGCCAGAAATGGGTCACAAGAATGACTTTGGACTTGTTTTGCACAGCTTTCTAAATAAATGTTGGAATAAGGGGAAATTGAGGATCGTATAAAGGAGGCCTTGGGCTATTTTTGGACAACAGCATAACTGGGACCTCCCTCAGTGGAAGGATGAAGGAGTAGAAAATGCTGTGTTTAGTATTGGTTGGGGATGCAAACAGGTCATAGCAAGGCTTTCACCAGAAATGGAAAAGATTCTGCATTACAGATAGGCTGATGAACCACTCGTGAGGCATCAGAGTAAGCACCAACTCAGCCTGTCTGGTAGAGAATTTGCATTCCAGAAATGTCACTGGATATCATAAAGTAATTCTTTGACAAAACCCATTCCATATCCTTGTTTCTTGACAAAGAGGTTAAGTGAGTTTCCCCCTACATGTTTATATACCAAACCACTGTCATGTTGCTGGTGCATACAGCAACTGCATCTAGCGTCAAGAAGTCCTAAAATGCCTGAAGAGTAAGAAAGACTCCCCTCATCACCACAGTGCTGATTTGCAGACTGTCCTCTGTCTGTGACAAAGCACCTTGGACTCTGTCCTTGAAAATGTTCCCTTCATCATAGAGTACAAGCCTGCATAGTGATAGCTTCTACTGTGATGGAAATCTGTAACATGCTGCACACAACAACATTTGTAGTATGGAGTCAGCATCATAAATCATGCAGTGGAGATATCTACATGCGGAGACATGACATTTATAAGCTGAGATTACTGTATCTTCAGGATTCACTGCAGAATCCTCATGTAGAACCTCGCATAACAGACCATGTAAATAGTAGCTGGTTTATCAGCCCCAGTGGTATAAGACAGGCAGCTACCCTGACTGTGGCTGTAAAGAAGCATAGATATTGTGTACTGCAAAGGAAAGAAGACATGTTTACAGAACACAGAGCATAAGGTGCATCCAATGAAAGTTATTGCCTATAAGTATTCCATGTGGAACTCTGCACTGTTCTTGGTTATCCCCAAGGATTAAAAAAAAACAGAAGAGACTTCTATGACACATTTAGTATGTCTACAGTTGGCATGCTTGCAGCCAATCATCCAGGTATGGAAACATCATGATTCCTCGCTACCTCTTGTTCACTGCAACTAAAGACATACATTTGGTAAACACATTGGAAGTTGAAATGACACTGAAAGTAAACAGGGTACAGGCCTAAGCTTGTAAGGACCCTAGTGGTCATTAGCCTAGTAACAACCTATGAGCCTATGAATCAGGAACCAATAATGAATGGCACCTACCAGAAGCACAGAAACCTCATGGACTCCCCAATGATCTTTTTATGTGTGCAATCATTTCAGGGGTCCAAACAGCATATCCAGTCTCCCTGTCATAGTTAAGGAAGGATGTTCTGTACTGTGAAAATCTAGAAATACAGCACAGAATATATTCATTTAAGCCTCTCAGATCTGGTGTTAAGATGAGGTCCTTTTTTAAACTAATAAGAATTTGGACCAATAACTGGATCCTGTAAGTTTTGGTGGGACACACTATATGTTTTTTTTCTGATGAGGTTTTAGACCTCTTTTATTGCCACTCTCATCTGACAGGGTGGGGCAGCTAGCAAGAGAAAACAGTGTGGCAGGGGAGGAGTGTGGAAAGGTATCCTATAGCTCTGGACACAGCTGTCATCTATTTGACTTCTGTGATGGCCAGCCATGAATTTAAGAGGAGTGACAGACAATACCTGACTGACTTCAAAGTGGATCACTTGGGCAAGACTTCAGGGAACAGACTGCTGTCCTCATCCTGATGTGGGACCATACTATCTCTGTCGTACCTGGTCATTCTTGTCTTTGGGTTGCCATCTGTTCTGGAAATGTCCACAACTATGCTGATTTCTCTCATATCTTTAGTTTACATGCCACTGGCCACACTAGTCACTAGCACCATAACTGATATTGACTCATTTGTATCATTGAAAAGGGGTACTGAGGAATCTGAAATTTCATGCCAATATCTGTGAAGATTTTGCCATCCTTCTTTATAGTCTTGAAATTCTTCATATCCCATATGACCAGAGTAAACTAACAAAAGGGGGCATTAAAGAAGGACATCTAAGAATCTTCAGAATCATCAAACTTCTTGACAAGAAGCTATTCTAGCACTTGCTAGCCTAGAAAACAGCATCTTTTGAGTTAAGGGCTAGCTGTTTGGGATAGTCGTATAAAGAAGATACAGTTGCATTCTGAGACTGTAACTTGACGTGAGGTCTCTATGTGGCAACTCCACTGACTGGGTCACCTAATGTGCCACATTCCACTGGAAACATATATATACGTGTGTGTGTATGTGAGTGACACACGCACACACACACACACACACAATTTAGCACGCACAAAGAAGCTGCAGAGGACTTGTAAACCTGCCTGTCACTCTGAGCTCCTTACTGGATGGGCAGTAAGACTCTGTGGAGTAGCAGACTTTTACGGGCCACTGAAGCAACAAAAGAAGAGTGAAGTAGCATGTGAATATTTTTTCTCTCTGATGACAGCTGTGGTGCAGCGATGAAGACAGGCAGTATGACCATCATGGCAGTATACATAAAGGAGAGGGAAAGGCCAGCAGTCTGGGAAAATTTTAAATGCCAATCTAAGAAATCCCATGTTTTCAATCCTATGGCTGAATGTCAAACTACATAATCAGTTACTGAATTAATCAAAACTTTTAATGCATTTATCAACAACATTTCTCCTTGGGGGCTTTAGCTAACTCCTTGAGCATGGAAGCAGGACATAAAATGTTGCCATTCCCAGACACATAAAGCACCACTAAATGATTTTCTATGAAGGGAATCTAGAACGTTTTCAGCAGACAGATAACTCCAACACAGAAACAGCTTATCACTTGGTCATTTAGACTTTGGATGAATCCTTCCTCAATAAGGATGCACACAAAGGTTTGCACATTGTTTGTATCTGCAAATGGTCACCTCTGGGTAGGTGAGTAGGATAAGAAGGATGGAAAAATAATGTCCTGGACTTATACCCTACCTTGTTTCATGTTGCTTTTCTGAAGACTTGGACCTGTCACATGAACATTTTTATTTTTAACTTTAGGGCTAGAATTGCATTATACACTTTGAAGAAATGTACACAGAGGTCAAAATCATGGTATATGCCATGTTACTGCTTTATATAAAGGTGCATAGACTTGTCTTTACTGAGCTATGTGCTTTCCTTCCAGAGAATTTGGTTGATTTTTACAGCCTGGAAGCCTTGAAGATCTTCACACAACCTACAGATGGGAACAGAAACAGCCTGCTGCCCAGATTCAGTGAGCTCATGCCTATAAATCTTGGCTATTTGTCTTCTGCTATTACAGTGTGTGGTCATAAAAGAAAGAAACATAGACTATAGTTATCAGCTGGTGGTAGTGGTAAAAAGCAAGCTGTTCAAGATTCTCTTCAAAATGTTTTATTTCATATTCCTATGTGCAAGCATGTACTGCCTCATTTTAAGTAAAAACATTCATTGTTGTAGCTCAGATGTTTGTGGCTTTCTGCTATTGATTTACATAAGGACAAAAGCACAAAACCACTGAATTATAACTGCTGCTGTCTTTTGAAAAGGGAGACTGCTTAAATATAGGTGCTTGTATGGCTGGCTTATTTTAAATGTGTACAGCAACCATGACATTGGTGTAACAAGATTAACCTGGCAACTAGCAGCATCTTGCCAAAAAGCAGAAGGGTGAAACAGCACTGAATGAGTTTACTAAATTCCTGGGAAGCCAGTGTTCATAACTCTGCTCTTCAGCTGTTCAATGTGAAGCTTATGTGGGAGTGACTGGTGCTGGTATTAGCCAAGGCAGTGGTGCTCATTTCCCCCTTCCTGTCAAGGTTGCAAACCTTATATATGCAATGTCAGTGGTACAGTTTGAAGGGCCAGTCGACACAGCAATGCCATCATTGTATAGTACAGTTAAGAGTGATTTTTCAATAATAACCAATCAATCCAAGAAGTGTTATCATATTTTACTGGAGGGAGGGTGCCTCAGGAATACCCTTCATTATTTTAATGGAAGTGGATATATCCCTTTCTGTTCAAAGTATCACACAAATCCAGTCAGTGTTTTCTCAAGCTAACATCTTGATTTCTTAACTCTCAGTCCATAAGTCTCACAAGTATTCTCACACTTTATGGATGTTGTTACTATTAGAAATCAGCTTTCCATATTCCCAGTAGTTAGCAAATCATCTTATTTTAAACCTTAGAAAAAGTCTGCCATTATTTTTGACAAGTACATGGTACAGCAGACTGACATGGAATGGTAATCTGTTTTATACAAATAAACCTCTGTGCATCTTAATCATCATATATTTTTAGGACTGTCATTCGGAATGATCTAGTATAGAGAACACAAGTCCACCTCTCAAAATGGCTATCAGCTGTTTTACTTAAGGGGAAATATATGTCTCCACTCTTGCAGTCTGACTGACAATTGGCACAAATACTATGGCATTATTCCTTTTCACAACAGAAACAATTGCAGTTGGCCAGTCATTATAGAATCATAAGACATTACTAGGCTATCGACCTAGAGGTCATTTTAACCCTAGCTGTTTCAACCCAATATAATACCGTAGACATACTAGTCAACACCCAAGATTGTATTTAGTGATAACTGCCCATGTCCAGGAGGGTCATGGGCACTATCCCCAGTAAGATTTTACAGTGCCCCATCCACTCATCCAGGTTCCTCTTGAACAGTGTCACCAAGGTGCTTTGTTTCACATGAATTGTTAGCCTGTTCCAAAGATGTGACAGTCACTGGGAGATAAATCTGTTCCTCCAGCATGTCCTATTTAAGTCACAGGCTATGTTAAAGTCCCTGGAATGGGTCTAGAGCCATTTGATTTATGGATATGCATTAAGTTCATTAGGTATGGGTCATGGATTGCTTTGTAGGCCAGGCATGTCTTCCCTAGGAAGTCTATATGATATGGAGTATAGTAACAGGGACTTTAATCGGTATATGTAAAGCACATCATGGAGGTCCTTGATCTTCTTTGTTAGGAACCTCTGAGGTCTCTCTAATTGCTGCAGGTGCTTAGCACAGTACATACCGAATGGGGTGTTATACTCCATTATGGGCCGGATAATGGTAGAGCATGGGGGGGGGGGTTATAACTTCTTTCGCTCTCTAGGCAATGCCTTTACTAATCAAATGAGCTACGTGGAATGCTTTCCTTACAATGGTAGATACGTGGTGGCTGAAGTTAAGGTCACTGTCTACCTGTGGTCCCAGGTCCCTTACCACTTCATGGGTACTTAGTGTACTGTTGTTGACTTGATAGTGTGAAGGGACAGTGTTTGTGCCAAAGGAAATGATGATGCATTTCTTTGCATTCAGTTTGACACAGTGACTAATACACCAGTCATTGGTCTGTGTGAGACCCTCCTGGAGTATACTGACATAATTTGAGGATTCAATGATTGCACTTAGGTTGCAGTCACCTGCAAACCTGGTCAGCCACAACCCTTTAGTTTTGACCTGAACTTCTGAGAAGTATATACCAAACAGTAGGGGGCCCAGCACTGACCACTGTGGCAGTCTACTGGTAACAGGTCTGCTGGTTGATGTGGAGTCACCCAATCCGATAGTGTGTGTCCGGTTTGTGAGCCAGTTGGCAACCCATCTTACAACAAAGCAGTTTACATTCGGTTTGTTAAGTTTACTGGTAATGTCTGAAAGTGGGATTGTGTCAAACGCCTTTGCTAAGCTGAGGTATGCTGTAAGCACAGATTTGCCCTCATCAATGGCCCTGATCACACTTTCAAAGAAATCCACCAGATTTAACAGGCAGGATCTGTCTTTCACAAAGCCAAATTGGTTAGGATCCAGGGTTTGGAGGTCACCTGTGACTTTATTTATGAGGTCCATAATACATTCCATGGCCTTACAGATGGGGCCAGTCGGGCTTATGGGTCTGTAATTCCCCAGGTGTGTTGCTAGGCCACCTTTATGGAGGGGAATAACTGTAGGTTATGATACACTGGACCAATAACACAAGCTTGTCAAGCTCGTTACACACTCTTTTCTTCCTTACAAATGGTAATGGTCTACTTGGGTTGCCAAAAATGCTTTTACTAGGATTGTTCTGAAAATGTTCTTCAGTCCA
Organism: Protopterus annectens; assembly: GCF_019279795.1. Taxonomy (NCBI): domain Eukaryota; kingdom Metazoa; phylum Chordata; order Ceratodontiformes; family Protopteridae; genus Protopterus; species Protopterus annectens. The sequence goes on from NC_056728.1 coordinate 1,669,086,068, forward strand.
AGCAGTGCAGCAGTTTAATTAAGCAAATGGAGGCTTTGTCATACAGTCCCAAACTTCCCTCAAAACATTCCCTTGTGAAAATCGAGCACTTCTTACATCAATTTACACTTGAGCAATATACTTCAATATGCAAGTTTAATCTGCTTTCATTCTAAGAATAATTTCTGCAACCATTTCTTTCTACAGAAAGCTGGGACTTTACTTTTTATCAACACTAAAGACAAACATCCTTTTGTTTGGCTTTTGCAGCACAGTGAGGCCAAACTCTCATATGTTTACATTTTAAGCTGCAAGGCAGCACTCTTAGCATTTCTTTGGAAATAATGCATGAAACAGTTCTTCAGGTTTAACGGACAATGCTGTGTCTGTATTTATTTTCATAGCCGTATTTTTACTATACAGAAAAAAGTAGACACAAATGATTCTCTTTTCGACGGATTATCAAAAACAATGGTAATTCAGTGTCACTTTCACATGTGTTTTGGCCATAAAATTATACGTATCCATATTTTGTGTTTATTTAGCTACAACATGAATGCTTTATATGCCTGATTCTTTCATAGCCGTGGCATTTCTGTTTATGATCTAGGCTTGTGAAATATGATTTTTACTGCTACATCAAGAAAAGTTTTTACTTTTTGCAGATTTGCTTATATTTTGACTTTGTGTACATCATCAGTCTGTGCCTCATGCTCTCTCATCGATTAGGTATCTATGCCTGCTGTTTCCATACTTAAAACAAAGCTGAATGCCTCTGAAATGTTTAAATTTAATTCAGAAAGTAGATTTCTCTTGCAAATGTCACTAACAAATCTACCTTACACGCTTCATTCAAGATTCACAATTCTCAGCACACTGTTTAACTTCAGAAACATACTATGTCACCATCTCTTTAGGCCGCAGTTTGTAACGTAAATAAAATATTTCTGCATTTCCGAGCGACTTTGGCTCAAATTGACATTTCAGCATTTTAACAATCTAACTGAAGTCTCTCTCTCTTTAGGTCTTTGTGGCTGAACCAGGTTTAAAAATATTTCTTATACTGGCACATCCATAATGCTAATGTCACCACTTGTGTTTCTCTGAAGGAATGCTGTCTGCAATCAAAATCTGCTCATCTCTTTATATGTACATACGTAAGACCAGGATTTCATCCTGGGCTTTAAATTCTCTGATTTTCATCAACTTAGTGACTTAAAATCTCATTACAACTTTTTTCTTCTTTGTATGTTACACCATTTGATGAAACTCACATTGAGACTAACAGCATACTACGTGCCAGTATACAATGATCACACACTGACACAATTAATGCAAACACCATTACTTTATACAGAAATATGCAGGGTTGCTTTTGTGTACATGTACTACTTATTACACTACAAATACCTCTCATTAGAAATAAACAAATAGTGTAAAGCATGAGAACTGGCCATCTATTGAGACATTAACTACAATGTAATGTCAGAACAGCAGTACAGCATAACATAACATCATTAGCTTGCATTTTTTTGTTTATCCTATTTTGTCTACATGATGTCCCCATTAAAATAATTTTGCTGACAGCTATCTGAAAATTAAAGTTAAGTTCTCACCATATCTATGCATATGTGTTGTCCATTTTAATTCATCCTCAATGTATGGGTACCGGATCTGACTCAGCTGCATGCAATAGACTATGGCTCCAACTCTCAAGCTCCTTCCCTCTACCCATAATGCCCCTGCCTTATAAATCCTATGATAAAACAGGAAGAAGGAAAGAACATTAAAGCTGGAGCTCAAACCTGGAACAAAAGGTTCACAATATATGCGAGCATAGCCGGCTTTAGGCACCAGCGAACCCTGCGGTCGCTGGGGGGCCCCCAACCACAACAAGTTATCTTACCTTGATATTTTGTAACATGTTTGTTAAATCAACAAAAGCTAGTACATCAATCTTGTACACTTAATAAACCAGGTGGGTAATGATGCTTATTTATATCTCCTTTAAAATTCAAAAATGTCTTTGGTTGTAGTAACAATGTTTTATCAATCAAGAGCCTTCACAATTCCATGAAATATTTTAGCACTAACGTAGTGTCCATGGCTTAGTTAAATCCTGCTGGTGGACATTCTGTACACTAAAACTAACAGCACAGCCAGCTTTAGGTGCCTGCAATACCTGTAGCTGCAAGGGGGCCCCCTTAATCATCCTTCACTGTGTGAGGGCCTCACAAAAGCTGCTGCTGGTTGGGGAAAACGGGGAGAAAAAAACTGTATTAATTTCCTGATTATTTTCTTTAACCTGAACGGGGCTGTGCTATGACTCTATTAGGATAAAGCTGATGATAAACATGAGCAAGTTAAGCACTAGAGAGATCAGTAGCCCAGTGCGACCAGTGTCCATGCATGTCTTGGATTTTAAGAGGAGCTAACACTTCTGATATTCAGGGATGATTTTCTCTTTTAGGGAGTTTTATAAATACAGAATACCAGATACTGTAACTCTCAGCTTCTTCACTGAAGAATTCAGCACAATACCAATAACAGCAGAATAAAGGCTCAAAATCAGGAACACATTTTAAATATTACTCTGATTCAATGAAAAAGATAATAGAATAACACCTTTTGTATCAACATTAAGTATAAAACTCTAATGTCTGGATGTATTGACTGTTTGTAATCCTGAATGATTTACAAGCAAATAAAATGTGTTACAAAGGACAAAACAAAATTATGTGCAAAATCAGGGAAGGTCTGCGAAATTAGGGACAGTGAGAGGTTTGTTTTATTCCTCACTAAGGTATATAAAAGTGACCCATCCCTACTTCTGTCTGATGACTACTTAACAGCAGTCACTAATCTGGTGTGCTGGTACCACTGTTGTACAATGTATTGCTGAAATAAGTACAAAACTAATATTGCTGTGGCTTATGCTTGAGTGTGTGTGTGTGCGTGCGTAAAAATGTCAGTGAGTTTTTTCTGTGCAAACACACAATAATGCCAGGATATATACATTATTCTTCTGTCAGTAAAAAATGTAACTAACAAGAAATTATATTTCAAAAGTAAGGCATAACATATATCCCAGAACATTTAGACACTTAGATCTTCTAAGACACTGGGGACCCCTACTCCCCAGACTGTATAAATGGATACAAAGGGCTCCCTTAATCATCCTTGACTGTGTGGGGGCCCCACAAATGCTGTTGTTTGAGGAACAATGAGGGGGGAAAATATATATATTTATTTTCTGATTATGTTCTTTAACCTGAACAGGGCTGTGATATGACCCTGTTAGCATAATGTTGATAATGGCCTCTGCTCTCAGCTGCACCCATCCTAATACCCGCCCCGCTCGGATGACTGTGTACAGAAAGGTGCTGTAGGTTATATGGGGGGGGGGGTTGTGGTGTTATTCCTCACAGTCAAATCTTAGAGGTGTGCATATGAGGTAACTAAAACTTGCGTTAGGGCTGAGGACAGTGTGGTCAATTATTCTTTTACTTTTCTTACATACTTCAGAGGTGTACAAAGAAGGTTACTACAACTTGTGTAGGAGCATCAAAGTAGAATTTGTTACTGTCATCATTATTTGTTGACTTTCCTCAAAATCACACTTAGGACACATATACAGGTAGCTGCCTTTGACAGTTTGGATTGAGGAATGAGGAGGCATACTATGTATATATATATCAGCAGTCCCTTGAAATACATGACTGTGGTAATTTGAACCTCTGCCTTCATCCCAGTCTAACACCAGAGGGATGCAAAAACTGTCTTTCTGGAGGGACTGGGAGGCAGGCAATTCCCAGATAGGGCCTGTGTATCCACACAACAAAGGGTTGTTAGTTTATTGTGAGCTACTGTTTTGTCATCTTTGAACATTAAGCCTTCAGTACAACTTATTTATGTCTTCCTTGAATGAAAAAAATAAAACTGAAATTATTTTCTTATTTCCTAAATGATTATTACTGTACTGTCTTGCTAAGGAAATGGGTGTTGAAATGATGCAATGAAAACTAAAGCTGAACAGCAACACAATTTCTTTACTTAATCATAATTTCTGTTCAAGACTTTATTGGATGAAAAGGTATGTAAAAAGAAAAAAACTTTAAAATGCGCTTCAGAGCATATAGAAAGTTATAGCTTCTTGAAAAAGCTGAAAAATAAGCAAAATGTGAGAAAAGGAAGAAAAAAGTAATGTGCATGGTATGGGGAGCCCAAGATGGGGGGGGGGGGGGCAAGGGAAGGCTGGAGGCTGCTGTGTGTAGAGGGGTGGGATCTGAAACACTAGGCCTAGGGTGCTATTTCACCTAAGTTTAGACCTGTACATAGAGTTGCTACAATATATCATTGCTGCAACTAAATGCCAATAACTGTAAATGTCCCTTTGTGAGTTGGGCCAACACAGTGTACTACACAAGTCTTGTAATGTAAGAATATTGTAGCAAAGGATCAGTCTCTGCATACTACTCCTAAAAGTTTGCAGCATGAACTAAAAGGTTGCTTAGGAAAGGTGGCAGTGACAGGGTGATACGTAGACTGGAAGTGCCTAGGGGGCCCCCAAAATGCTAACACCGGCCCTATAATGCGAGGTTACTCTAGAAGATAGAAGAATGGGGGAAGGACGGTGGGGAGTTGAGGAAGAATTAAAATGAACACAGATGCATAGTTATGGTGAGTACATAACTTTAATATCTGATGTTGTCCTTTTCATTCATCTTCAGTGTAAAGGACAGAGTTCTCTGCTATGGGAATCTTGGGTACCCTTCATGGAAGGATATTCTGGACAACTGATGAAAGGTAGCTCTAATTTTACAGGTTAAATCTAGTTTGTAATGATAAATGAAAGTATGAGCATTAGACCAAGTAACTGCTGAGTGAATGTCATCAATGGAAGTTCTAGACCAGAAGGCAAAAGAAGTTGCCATGGACCTAGCAGAATGTGCTTCAGAAGGCTTTGATAGGCAAAGGCCTTGCCAAGTATATACAAAGCAGATGCAATCAGTAATCCATCTGGCTAAGGTAACTTTACAGACTGGTGAACCCAATCTAATCTGTGAGAAAGAAACAAATGGCTGTTCTGATTTCCTGAAATCTTTTGTCCTGTGTACATAAAACATAGCTGTCTCTGTACATCTAACAGATGTAGCATGCACTCTCTCTCATTTGAAAAATTAGGGAAGAAGATAGGCAAATGAATTGTTTGACTGATATTCAATTCAGACATTACTTTTGGCAAGAAGGATGGATTGGTTCATAAAGTAAATATGTCTCTGTGAAAAAAATGTAAGAGGATTTGGAAGATAGAGCCTGGAGTTCAGAAATTCACCTTGCAGATATGATAGCTACTAGGAATGCTGGTTTCCAAGACAAAAAATTTTAATTAGATTTCATTGATGGTTCAAAGGGTCGGTGGGTCAACCCCTGAAGTATGACTGTTAAATCCCAAGGAGGTGAATGATCTTTCACTGGAGGTAAGTAGGAAGGTGCCTTTTAGAAAGGCTTTGCACAATTTGGAAGAAGCTAATGAGGAAGCTTTTTCTCCTTACTGAAAATTAGATATGGCTGCTAACTGTTCTTTGATTGAAGAAAAACTAGCACTTTCTTGAAAAACAGATGCTAAGAATTTCAGAACTGAAGGTATAGGAGCAGTGAAAGGGTCAATTTCATTCTGAACAGCCCATATTGAAAATCTTTTCCATTTACTCTTGTAGATCCTCCTTGCAGAAGCTTTCTGGGAAGATACAAATATTTGTTGAAATGGGGAGGAAAGCCTGGGTATTTTGCTATCAATGAAATTGGAGAAACCATGTGATTAATTTGAGGCCTGGAATATTGGGATCCTTCATCCCAGAGGAATGTGAAAGAAGGCCCGGACTGGGGTCCAGTATGTATAGTAGACATCGAAGATGAAACCAAAGGAAGGAGGACCACACTTGGTGAGGCCAAAAAGAGGCAATGAGGATAAATGAGATTCTCAACTGATGTGCTTTGTGTAAGAATTTTGGAATCAGAGGTAACGGGATAAACATAAAGGAGACCAGAGGGCCAGACATGGACTACAGCATCGCTCGGTGAGGGGCGATTAAGGCAAAGAACCTACCGCACTTGTTGCTGTGAGGAGATGCAAAGAGATAGCAGCATGGTTGGCCCCAACAATGGAAAATCCTCTCCGACACTGACTGACTGACAGATAGATCACTTGTGAGGCATCAGAATAGACCTGCTGAGTTTGTCTGCTAGTATGTTGGATTTCCCCAGTAAGTGCATTGCCATAAGAAAGCATTTGGAGAAGAACACCCACTGCTACACTCTCATAACCTCTCGACCAAAGGGTTATGATCGAGTTCCCTCTGTTTTTTGATGTTCTGAGACACAGACATGCTTTCACTTTGTATAGCAATGGTCCCCAGAGGAAGAATGTTTTGAAAGGCTCGCAATGCTAGTAGGACTGCTCTCGTCTCCAGGACACTGATATACTAACCAGTCACTTGAGGGGACCACATGCCTTGGACCATCTATCCCAAGAAATACCCCCACATCCCAATTTGGAGGCATACATGGTCACCATGGCTACTGGAGAGGACAGAATAAAGGGATGGCCTAGGTAAACTTCATTGGAATGAATCCAGCAATGAAGATGACCCTTGCAGACTTGAGTAGGTTTGACTGGAAAGGATAACAGATGATACAGAATAGACCACTGAACAGCTAGAGTCCACTGGAGAACATTTATATAAAAGGGGTCAGTGGAACTAAGGCTATAGGTGCCACCATCAAACCTAAAGCCTGAAGGACAAATTTGGCTGGAGGAGAAGGGTAAACAAGAATTTGCTGTACCTGAATCTTGATTGTGTCTACACAATGTGTAGGAAAGGAGGCTAATTGACTTACTGTGTTCCACCGGGCCCCTATGAACTTCAGGGTCTGTACAGGTGGCAGATGAAATTTGGAGGTGTTGTCTGAAATGCCTAGTCTTTGACAAAGGTAGAGCCAAACAGTCTGTGGACTGTTCTAATAGATGCTTGGTTAAGGAGGTGAGGAGCCGGTCATTCAGATATGGAAACACAGTCTCAGGTGAGTTGCTGCCACTGCCATACATTTGGTAAACACCCTGGGGGTTGCGGTGAGACCAAAGGATGGGGCTCTGAACTGACAGTGTTTGGCTCCCAGCTGGAACTGCAGAAATCTTCAGGATCATCTGTTCATTTTGATGTGATAGTATGGGTCCTGAAGATCGAACGAGCACATCCAATTATCCTTGCGCAAAAAGAGAAGAATGGACTGACTTTCACAAATTGGTTCACGTTGCTTAGATTCAAAATTGGTCTCAGTTCCCTTGCCTTTTTTGGAAATAAAAAAAAACCTTGAGTAAGTACTGAATCCTCTTTGGTCTTGTGGGACCTCTGAGATGACTATTTTGTTTAGCAGCGTTTGAATCTCCTGAGCTGCAGCTTCTCTCTTACTGGGTGGGACATTGGGAATCTTTCTTCTTTTGGTTGGAGGAATCTGGAAAATGGTATGAAATAACTTCTGGGTATTATTTTTAGCACCCAAGAATCTTTTGTTATTGAAGCCCAGGTGTCTGGGTGCAAAAGACAAATACCTCCCCAACTGCCTCCAGATTTGGGCAGTCAGACAATCCTTCACAAGCACTGTGACGACTGTGCCCTGGCCCAGCAATCAAGGAGCCTCAATCCTCACCACTAACACCAGGGAGGTCATCGCACAGAAGAGAGGAAGGATAACTAATACACACAGTAAAGTACAATTTCCCTTAAGTGCACACAGAGATCACAGTCAGTCTGGGTCTGGTTGCTCCCTTGCTCACCAGGTCCCCAATAAGACTCCCCACTGGCACAGCTATAGGGTCTAGGTCTCAGCCTAGCTGGGCAAGCTAAAACCTCCAGTATGCTCTCTGTCCAACCAGCGCTTCGTGTCCCTGCCCAAGTAGCTGACCTAACACACACACACTTTGAGATAAGTATTTATACAACTTCACAGACACTCCTGGGAAAGGCTGACACAGATTCTCCAGCTGTACCCCTTTACCCAGACCATGTGGCAGTAATCCCTGCCACCACCCAGCTAATAATATTAGCTACTAAAAGGCCCTTAAAAGGGTGTCCAATTATTACTGTGCAATATTATTATCCAATGGTAATGTGACTATTCAGTCTAGGCTTATTGGAAGGGCTTAGACAATAAACTCTATAAACATATAATGTACTCTAAAGCATAATTTATCTCTACATAAACCAGCCACAGGTAGAAGGTTTTAAAAATATTTAATAATAAATAATTAAAACACAAGACAAAACTACTACACCACAGAGATATCTAAGAGTTCAGAGATCACACATAAACTTAAAATAATATAGTGCGCAGGTCTGATTTCAAAGAAAAATACCTAATTAACCATTACTAGCTTTAACTATTCCTACAAGAAATCACAGTGCTAAAACGTACATGTGAGCATAGGAAGAGTGCTGAGTTAGATATCCAAGATCAAAATGCCTCTCAGTCTCTTACTGAACAATAGTTTTTAAATACTAATCAACAGCTCTGTTGAGGCCCTCCGAAATTACATCATTTTGACACTTAGGTTTTCCTAGTATTCATATTGTATCATCTTGACACCTGGTCTGAGTTCTCAGGCCACAAACTGCATTATTTAGCAATCTAACACCTGCTTAGAAACTTACAACAATAAAAGACATTTCACATGTATACTCTAGCAGAAACCAGAGCAGTAAACCACCATCCACATGTAAATGCTGGTCATAAACTTTAGCCTTAAAACAATGGGCATGAAACCTTCATCCAGACTCACTGGAGCCAAATTCTAACATGAAAGGGTCACAACATGCTTCACTGGGCCAGTAGAGTGCAATGTTGTCACATATTTTGCAGTTCCACATTTCATAGTATTCTTTTACACTCAAGAAAACATGCCTGTATTTTTTACATTTATTTACAAATGCCGGAATTATACATCAAATTATATTTGACTAAGTTGGCAGTCTTCGTCCATCTCTCCCCAATCGTCACAAGCACTGAAAGGGTCTAGCCAAAAAAGAATCTCAGAAACCCTGGTTTTGTGGGTCTCCTCTGCCATTGAGGATAGTGTCTTTCATTTGAACTCCCCCCCCCCCCGCTCTGCCTCTGGAAGAGTTGTCTCCACGTGAATCCTGCAAAAGTCCCTGGGATTTATGGAACTACATTTTCTTACTTCCTCTTTGACTCCAGGAAAAGGATCGTTGAGGGGTAGAAAAGCAAATCCCCATGGCAGACAGGGTCTTTTCATTTTGTTCATTCTGGGAAAGCATTTCTTTCACAGAAGGGCCAAACAGAGCACTGATGAAAGAAGACTTGAAAGTCACCTCACTGCATCCAGGCATATCCTGTAATAGCTACACCTGAAACAGCCACCCATGAGCTACCATCTACAGCACTGGATATTAACCTCATGGATGCATTTGAAATGGACAAAACAGTGGTTAGCTGTGAAGAGGACATGTTTTAGTCTTCTACTGACATGGACTCTGACTGGCATTTGGATAGTTCCTTGGTCAAATCCCTCTGTAATCTTGTGAAATGTGCTACATAACTCAGGGACTTCAAGGCAAAGGTCGGTGATGCAAATATGGACTGTCCAAATGTGTCCAACACCCTAGACTCTCTATTATGGGGATGGACAGAGGAACTCTGCTCTGCTAGTTCCTTTTTCATGGCTGCTGCCACAACCATAGCATTGACAGGGACTCCTTTCCTCCAATGAGGTCTGTTTTTCAAGGGGAGGGTGGTACCAAAATTTTGTCTGGATGTCAGGGAAATGGTTCAATAGAGTCCGCTTCCTTCCATGCCTGGCGGGAGATTACATCGATGAGATCATCCACCAGTGGAGTTACCCAAGATGTAGATGGGGCTGGAACCAAAAGCTTCCAGAAAAAAATTACTTCTCCAGGGAAGGGTTATCTGAAGGCCACCCACCTTTTTGATTAATGATGTCTAGGACATCTCTGAATGAGACATCATCTGGTGGAGATCTGGGGGATCCTTCCCCTTTGTTGAAGTCAGTATCCTCTGTGAGACCTTCCATAGGGGCATCTAAGTGTCTCCTTTTTCAGATTCTCTTGAGTGATACCTCTTCAGTGGGATGGTTTGGAGAGGTATCTGTAGGGAGGGGAAGTTCCCCAATGGGAACTGTCTGGAAGCTAGATGGTACTGGCTGTCCCTGTGGAGTAGGCCTGACAATCTCAGAGCACAGATATGAGGGGGGACTGATGCAGGACTCAAGGATGAAAGAACAGTCAAATCCCTCGGTCGATAGAAAACCCTTCTCCACTACCTTGAAGGCTGACAGACCAAGAGAAGCCACGGCTGGCCACACCGAACCTGAATGCACTCCAGATCAGTGCCTCAAGGAAGGAGTCAGACCTAAGCTATCCAATACCAAGGCTCTATGGGGCAAGGATGGCTCTGATAACATTGCGGTGGATCCCAACCCCCCCCCCCCCGATCCAGTCTTGACACTTCTGGAGGACCTGATGGATGAAGCAATGGATTGTGGCCTAGACTCTCTCTTTGACATTTGCAAGAATGGAAAATGGAGCCGATGAGAGAATGGTTCAATGGTGAACCCAGGGAAGCGGGCTCTAGGAGACTTAGTTAATAAAATGGTCGGATCTGAAGATTTTGGACCTGTACAATTACTTTTAGGATCCAATGTCTTTGGTATTTTTTCATGGATCAGAAGAAGCCATATAAGTTTTAGGAGAACAGGCCAGAGATCTCTTACATGATGCCTTTGTCTCTGATAAAGATTTTGCTGGTTTACTGGGGGTTTAAACCCCTGAGGAAGAAAAAAGTGGAGGAGGAGGCATACCTTTGAGGACCAACTTACTACATCTATCCAAAAGTACTCTGGAATTAAACCCTGCACACATAAAGTAGTCAGTATTTAGATGAGTTGCTCCTAAACAATACATGCACTTCCTGTGGGCATCAGAATTAGGAATTTTGTGCCCAGAGGAAGTGCACTTTTTCAATCCATTTGTTTTTTCAGCCATGGCTGGAGATAAGAATAAAGGAAAAGTACAATACTAGCACAGAACCTTTTTTTTTCTTTAACCAGTAGATTAGAAACACAATTACCAACAATGGTAAAGAGAACACCCTTTAAACGATACAAGAAAAAAGAAAAAAAGTAGTAGTACCAACAATGGTACGTTAGAAGGTACCAGGCAGTAGAAAATAAGAAGGAAAATGTAGCCTAATAGAAGATAAAATCGAAGAAAAACTCAACTAACAGTATAGGGAGGACTAAATGCAGAAGTTAAGAATAGTTTACAAAACAGCTATTCCTTAACAAGACATAAGACTATACCAAGTTTAGCTCTTTGAGCAGGATCTGCATCCATGCAATATTGTGGCAAACGAGATCTGAGGTACACTTGGCTGAGTGGAGCATTATGGGTAGAGGGCAAGAGCTCAAGATTTGGATCCAAAGTCTAGTGCATGCAGCTGAGTCACACCTGAGGTCATATCTGGTATCCATACACTGAGAAAGAATGAAAAGGACAGCATCAGATGCCTGAGGTACACATCATTTGTACAGTGCTGTGTGAGTGGTGATGCTCATTTTGGATAATACACCACAATATTTTAACAGTTCTTAACACACAGTTAGTAAAAACAAATTGTAAAGGCTAAAGTAAATAAATGACAGCTTGGTCTATTTCTGTGGCAACAGTGAGCTCTACGACTGTCAATGTCAATACAAGACTTCTTCCTGCGACTTTTTGCTTTAGTTAGTAAGTCAATCAACACTGGATTCCTTTGAAGGAACCCAGAAGTGTTTTGTCAAGTGTACAACATGACCAGAAAACACTTATGTACAGGATACATGAGATACTACAGATAAGAGAAATTCTGCTTCACAGTTATACCCGTTCACATCCATTTTTTTAAAGTCTAGATGGTTTTGACATTTTGATGTAATTAATGCTAAAAATGTTGAAAAAATATATGAAAATGCTTCACTAGGACAAACTCCAAGAAGCAAAAGCACCAGGGAACAGTTGCCGTTTTAGCCATACATCAGGAAACAATTAAGCAACATTTTCCAGAAGTGAAACAGTGAGTCTAACTGGAAAAAATATGGAAACATTTACTTAGAACAGTAGAGCTTGGTATTAGATGGCTTTCTTTTATGGGTTTGAGTTTGTAGGAAAATATGTCAGTGATTAGACCAATAAAACTTCTGGTTTTAATCAGTGAGTTAGGCCAAGAGTATAAGGTTCAATTCCATGTCAGTGGCAAACAGGAAAGGCAGAAATTTTCTCTGTAAGTAATGCTGATATGCTGTGTGCCACTGGGTATTATACTCAGATGGCATGAAACTACGTACGGTAATAAAATCTAAAGCCAGCTTTTCCACAGACAGCTCTCTCCAAGTCAGGATATGGCCACAGAACCAGAGTACTCCAGTACACTTTAAAGTAATACTGGTGTATCTAGGAAATCAACAGAAAACTGTAATACTTCAGCACAATCCTCAATATTTTCATGACTTTCACAATGTGCATCAATTCATAAAGACAAATAATTTTGATTAAAGGAAATGTCAGGCACTATTACATATCTTACATCAGCACTGTTTCATTTTAACCTCATGTTCTGCTTTTAAGTTCAAAGAATGTTAGAGTTTACTTTATCTGATTACTGTCGATTAACTGAGAAGACGTGGGGAGAGTTGATATAGAGCATGAATACATTTTACAACTGCCATACAGAAGTCACTTCTTTTACAGAAGCATTCTTACATTTTCATTCGTGGTGAGGGGTTGACAGAGGGTCAGCAAAGGAAGAATTAAGTAATCTACAATGTCCCTATTGTCCTATGCACTAAAAAGAGATTACTATTACCTGAAAGCTTTCTTTCCAAGACCTGAAACCACTGCATCTGCATTAATCTTAAAGCATATGCAATACTGCAGCAAATGCGTTATCTTTTTCCACTTTAAAGATTCTGAAGACGTCCAAATTAGTATGTGGACAAAAGCACTTAAATGTTGGAATAAATGGATTACTTTTGAAAGTCATGCTCCTGTGCAGACTATTAAGCTTTTTTTTTTTGACCACTTTAAAAGATAACTAGATACTTCTCTCAGTAAGTTGGTGTCAGAACTTCAGCTCTTTTGTGTTGCTCCACATGAGGTTACATTTTTCTTTCACTGTGCTATACTGTTTTTGTGTCTTACACTCTTTTAACTTGGAATATATGAAAATCAACATTTTTGTTAAGATACTTCTCTGTTTCAGCTACAGTTATTTGTATTCAGCCACTGACAGACCTATTTTGCATCACATACCCGAGACTGCTCACCTTCATTTGCTCATTTTCTACAACCTGATTTATCCTAATATGGCAGCTAATACGCAGAAGGAAGGAAGGAACCAATTTTTGACAAAACATCAAACCATCAGGAAGCAACCCCCCGCCTCACCCACAGCACACACAACTATGGAAAACTTGGAGAAGCACTAATTCACCTACATTTGGGATATGGCAGAAAATTGGAGCACCAACCTAAAACTTGAAAACCCTTGCAGTCAAAGGAGTCCTATTTACTTACTACTATCACTGTGTACATTTCCACTGAAGCAGAATGAAACCATCTACTCCCAGGATATCTTAATTTAGATGGCCAGTGCAGGCCTTTCTCTACATATATTATCCTATTATCAGTGGCAGCTGGTGACTTCAAATCAAAGGGGGGCTGCAGGAGACAGATGAATGGGTGGGGTCAATGGGAAAGGGGTGTGGCCAACTAGAAAGGGGAGGAGCCATGCTCAAAACCACAACAATTAACTAAATACACTGCCCTGGGTGCCAAACAGTCATTATGAGAGTCCAATCAAGACAAAATGAAGTGTAAAATAATAAAAATATTTCAATGCATTGGCTGCATGACAGCTTACTTAATATCTAGATGGAAACAAAAAGGTTGTGAGGCATGAACAAATAAATTACTTTTTAAATACATTAATGGAATGCCAGTCAAAATCAAGTATAAGAAAAACAAGCAGCACTCAACTCAAACCACTTCTTGCACTGCAGTTCTAATTATAATTTATATTCAGCTTTATTAAAGTACCAAGTAACATGCTGCAAGTAGAAATCTCTGATGCCCCCACTTGTAAAAATGTTTCTTATCCAAAAAAAGACCTGCTGCCTGACAGCTATCTACTTGTTTCATGGGGAAAACATGATCAAAGTAAAAAATGAAAAGCAAACAAGAAATAAGCTCAAGAACATTGCTTAAAAGGATTACTGTACAGGTTATGGACCACACGATTGGCATTCTGTTTAGTTTACGGGTAAAGCCTGCAGAGATGACTGGAAGTCTCCAAGTGTAATGAGCTTCTTAAAATAATGTAATCCTGTCTTTTATTACAAATACTGTCATATGCATTTCAATACCCAAGGCTTATACATTATCTAGTTAAGTATTCTCTACATGGCAATAACAGAAAGGCTTTCAATGTTGGCAATTCTTTAACAGTATGCTTATTAAAGCTTACTTGCATCTTACGATCTCAGCCAAGCTTATCTGATGGTCATTAAAGTATTGCTACTTAAACACAGAGCAACAGATACTTTGAGTAATAAGCATAAATCAATAGTACAAAAAATATGACAGAAACCAGACCATTCTGCAAAAATCAAGGACAGATGAAAAGCCGCTCTAGTACTTGTGTCTACCTTGGATGGGGGGGGGGGGGGGGACTCTGCACATTTACACTGCATAACTACTCCTTGCCTTGCTTTGACGCATCCAGTCACTATAAGGGGGAGTGGGGTGCAACAAGTATGTCACAATTTGAAATGTCTCTGGCTCACTGTGATGACCCTGACACATTGGTCATACCTCTCAACCTCAGAGCAAGACATCTGGACAAAGCCATACAAAGAAGTGGGACAAAGGCCCAAAAATAAGGACAATTTTTAAATATTGCTTTTATAAACTTAGAAAGATAATAGAATAGGTATTGCATTAGTATGAATTTTCTGAATGGTATGAAATCTGAAACTCAAATGTCTGTCATTATTTTCTAACTTCAATCTTTAATGATTTGTCACTAATTTGCCAAATAAAACACAATTTTATGAAAAATGGACCAAATATGTGATGTAAAAATATAAAATAGCCACACAATACAGCTGGGAACCTGTCAAAGAAGGGACACTTTAATATTAGTACTGTTAACTTGAGCAGCTGACAAAATAAAAGAATCTACATGCATTTCTGAAATAAAAGTAATCTATAACTCTGATTATTACAGTTATTTCTTAATTGTAAACCCTCCATGTTTTCTTCCAAAATTGCTATTTTGAGGAGGGATTATTAGGGGGAAGAGCAACATTTTGAGCCAAAATCAGGGACAGTTGAGAGGTTTGGCTATGCCTAATTCTATAAAGCAATTTATTTGCATGTACCTTTCAACCTGTTAAAGCAATAAATCTGGACAAGGCCAAATATATTAGGGGAACATATAAACAGTACTAAAAATTGCTCTTGTATAAACTGAGACAGTTGATAGAACAACAGGTCTTACTTTAGCATGCATTTTTCTGAAGGTTATGAAGTCTGAAACTCAGTGTCATTATTTAGTGACTTAATTCCTAAATGATTTGCCAGAAAACCACAAATTTTATGAGGAACAAACCAAAAATAAGAAGCAAAAATCTATTCATTCTTTGAAAATCTGGACAGTTGGGGAGGTATAGTTCAGCTGGGGTTGTCTTAAAGTTTTCCGCCCTTCCCCCTCACAAAATCATGGTCGAATGGAGCCTCCCCCGCAGCCATTCCAATGATCCATTACTTGGCTATTTCACTCCATTTACCATAAACACTAATGTGCATACTGATTAACTTCTATGATGATTTGGACTTCATTTGAAAGTTTTATTTTGCATTTTACAGCACAAACACTAAGACATCTGCTAAACAAACTTAGCATTAAAACTTCTCTGCCCTTGAAACTCGCATTCATTGAAACAGCATCGAAACCCACATTCAAAGAAAATACATTTTACCAGTGGCAGATAAAGATTAATTCTGGGCTGTTTTCAAATCATAGGCCCCTTGCATATGAAACATACATGTGCTTTTTGATACACCTTCCTATTGTTTTGAACATTTTTCCAGTAAACTATGAAACAAAACGCATGCACCAATAATGACAAAACTGCCCAATTCAGAACATCTTTCCAGTAAACAATGAAACAAAATGCATGCACCCATAATGACAAAACTGCCCAGTTCAGAACGTTTCCATCATAAAAGTCTACTCAAACTTCTACAATCCACCATTATCAGTAAATATGCACAATTCTACAGTCCACCATTATCAGTAAATATGCACAATTCTACAGTCCACCATTATCAGTAAATATGCACAATTCTACAGTCCACCATTATCAGTAAATATGCACAATCTCTGAAGAAGTAAAAAAGTCATCTAAATAATTCCACATTAAATAAATCTGTAACTAATGAAGAGGTTGCTGCTAGCAAACACCTTTATATTTCATGGTTTCATCGAAAAATAAAGTGTCTGATGCCCCTGAGGAATAAATTGCCTATATTACATTAAAAATAATAAGCTAGTAATATTGCAATAGAAAATGGATGGCAAACTGATAACAGGCTCATAGTTAGTATCTTAACTTTTTCAGTACGGCAGCATTCACCCCTTGTGGGAGTAGAACCAACAACCTTCTGCATCAAAAGCAAGTACACAACCTGTTGTGCTATTAACAATAGAAGCTGATGTAGCATAAGCAGCACTAAACTTCTCTTCCCCTTCAGCTCTCAGCTCCTTGTAAAATCTACTCCATACTCAACTGCATCTCATCTTCGCAACACAAGAAATCTGGAAAAAGCCAAATTTATTGGGGGGGGGGTCAAAATCCCAAAAACCAGGGACACATTAAACATTGCTTGTATAAACTTGGAAAGTTGCTAGAATAAAATGCTGTGTTACCACCATACATTTTACTGCCAAGGTCCCTGTGCAAATGAGTCAGAGCAACATACCACTATGCCAAATCAGCTGTTTTGTGAAAGAAAAATGCTGTGCTACCACCATACCAATAAGCTGCTTTGTGAAAGAGCGGAAGACTGAAACTTAAATGGCTATCATTTAATGAATTCAGTTCTCACCATAGCTGTCAACCTCTTAGCACAAAACACCTGGACAAACCCAGTAATGAGGGAATACAGCTCTCAAACATATTCAGTTTATTCATTTCTTGCCACAGCTGTCAACCTTAGCACAAAAAACCTGGACAACGCCAATAATGGGGTAATACAGTCCCAAAAATAAGGACAAATTTCAAATATTCATCTTATAAACTTAGAAAATTGCTAGAATAAAAGGTTGTGTTACTATGTATTTTCTGAAGAATATGAAGTCTGAAATTCAAATGCCTGTCAATTTTACTTCTGACGGAACAAAAACAATTTTCAGCAGAGGCCCAGGGAGCAATACTGCAGACACATGTCTTTGTAAAATGGCAGGACACAAGAGCAAATCCACACAAACACAGGGATGAGATGCAGACTTCACACAGAAGGCACCCCAGCCAAGAATCAAACCAGAAAACCTATAGCTGTAAGCAACAATGCTACCACTGCACCATCAAATATGTAAGGAGTTAAACATTCAGAAACCTGAAGTCTGAAATTCAAATGCCTGTCAATTTTATTTAACATTTGTTAATCAGGACAGTCTGACTTGGAACAAAAAAACTATTTTCAGCAGAGGCCCACGAAGAAATGATGCAGACATGTCTTTGTAAAATGGGAGGACACAAAACCAAACCCACACAAACACAGGGAGAAGATCCAGACCCCACACAGAAGCCACCCCAGCCAAGAATCAAACCTGAGAACCTGCAGCTGTGAGGCAACAATGCTACCACTGCACCATCAAATATCAAGCATTGCAGCATTTAGAAACCACAGATATTATGAGGAACAGATCAGATCAAATATGAGGCAAAAATCTGCAATTTGTTTTACAAATGGTGGTGGGTAGAGAATTCAGGTCCTTAATACCTGCATACAGGGTTCAAGCTTGAGGTGTTCCCTACCACACCACCATGAGTTTGTTCTAGCCACCAGTATATAGCAACTGGGGCACACACAGAGACACACACACACACACACACACACACACACACACACACACACACACACACACACACACACACACACACACACTCACCCCTCTTACCTGGAGCGATGTGGATCCCATCCCTTTGTGTTATTAAATAAATCCATAGCTGTCTGTGATCCGATAGCTGTTAGTGCACTACAAACCCTGTGTTCTTCCCCTGATGAGACTCCAGCCTGCTGACATTGCAGTCCGATCTGTTTTCAGTGACAGTCTATGCAGGACAACTGCATAGACTTCTGGGATCTCTGCTCTTCCATGTTTCCCAGTCTGGACTGCTGCTGAAACAGTCTGTGCATGCTCCAGACTGTCTGAGCAGCAGTCTGGACTAGTGCGCATGTGCGAAAGTCTGTGAATATTAATTTTTTGTTTTATCTTTTATTTTCTTTAATTTTACAGCTGGAGGGGCTGCAGTCTGGCAGTCCAATAGCACGGGCCACCCCTGCTATTTATCGTGGTGTGCTTTTTTTTGTCAATACCTTTCTCCAAGACATTCAGCCTCTTAACCACAAACACAACAAGCATGTTTGCACTACAGAACTGACATAGGCTTCCTGTGCTACCCCACAACAAAAAAGACATCCTGGAAATACAATGTCAAGATGATTAAGCGAAAGAAGCTAGTTTTATCAAAGTATTTTAACCCTTGCTTAGCAGCCTTATAGTCTACTGAATCAGAGATCACTGCTATGGGAGTTCCTGCAGTTAGGAGTTTCCAGTTTAAAGCTGAATTCATTTCTTGTAATTACAACAAGAGCTACTATGCTGTCTTATGATGTTGCAAAAACACTGTACAACATTTATGATAACTCGAAGAGTAAGGCCTAAGTGAAAATACGTAATTTCTCAGAAGTATAAACACAAAGAGCAGCAGACAAAGTAACAGGTGATGTTATGTATAAATATGGCCTTACCAGTGGTACACAGCCCAGGAAACCCAGGCTTGATTAATTGCTCGGGCACTTGATGGGCTATCATGGAGGAAGGGGTAGGTCCCACCTGTCCAGGTAGCCAGTTCTCTGACACAATCTTTGCCAGAAGGGAGAGACAGCGTGAGAAGGGAGAGGCTGGTGCAAGAGTGCTGTGGGTGCTGCCAGTCAAGTTGGTGAAGGGCTGCACACAATGGACTACAACATAACTAATAAGAAAAAAAGGCAGTTTTTTACAGTGATGTACACCACCCTTTAGACCACTGATACACACACACACGCACACATACACATACACACACACACACACACACACACACACACACACACACACACACACACACACAGAGTTTCATTACTGGAATGCCAGTGAACAAACACCAAGTTTCATTACTGGAATGCCAGTGAACAAACACCACAATGCCTGCTTGGATTATGGCTTCTTTGTATGGCATTTGACGTAGGGGATATAAAGAAAGATCTTCACCCCTACAGAATGGGCTTGAAGCTGGCAAGAGGGAGTCTGATGGTTGCCATGGCAAAGTGGGGGGGGGGGGTGGACCTAAAAAATTATGCATAAGTATGACTGTAGTAAACTGAGGTCTACTATTCAGTTTTGTGGCTATTCCATGCACTATAAAAGCCAAGCTGCAGTATAATATGTAACTTTATAGGCAGTGCTCTCAGATAATAAAATACACCTAAAAGGTACACAAGGTATTCTTGAGTGTTCTTTCTCAGTAGAAGGCATTAAACAGAAAAAGCTGTAACAATGTTAAAATATTCATAATGAAGCAAAGAATTATCAATTGGGAAGAATAGACAAATATAAGCTAGCTATGGAACTGTGGTCAACATATACTGAGTGAGCTGAACACATTTTCACCATGAACATTTCTGATAAGTGGCACAATTAGTGTAATGGGTGCAGAGCTGCCTCCTTTTCCGAGGTCCAAAGTGGGGCACTGGGGTTGTGCAATCAAAGAAATGACATCATAGTGGGTACAGCAAAAACTGTAGCATAGTAACTCTGCAGGAAATAAATGAATTAAACAGGTGCTTTTGGTGCCAATAAGCCCCCAGAAATCTTGGGGTTGTAGATGGCTTGTGGTGTACTTCAATGTTTTTTTCAAGACTTTTGATCCAATGATGGCCTGAACAAAACTAATTAGTAAGAAAATAAATTAAGCCTTGCTTTTTTTCTTTCACAAAGAAGTTACATTCAAGTCTAAATTGTTCTAAGATGGCAAACATTACTTCCCAATAACCTAAAATAAATTTTTGAAGGGACAGATGAATCATATCTGGAAACAGTAGAGCACAAATGAAGAGCAACAGATATAATGAGGTGGGCAGGAAAGTCACTTCAAACAGAACAAGTTAAGGCAGAGTTGTATCATACATTACATGCCATAACAAGCCAAAGGGAGGGATGATAGCTTACTCCGTACCAGAACAAGTCTGAGGTAGAGAAGGTGCAACAGCGCCAAAGCTAGCTGTTCTGGTAACCCTTGCTGTTCCCTGACATGGAACCCCTCAACTTTAACAAGAGCAGCAAAAAAAAAAAAAAAGTAAGAAGGGAGGCTTCAGTCCTGACAGCAAATGAAGTATTGGCATTCATTTGTGAATGCTTGTACTGCACTACCAAATGAATGGCATCTCCCAATTATACCCCCTAACACCTTCCAGCCAAGGCATCTGCCCCCTTTGCCCCATCCTAGCTACACCTCTGTGGTATAGAGCTGTTTTATTCAAAGAAGCAAAGAATATTATGTCAAACATTGCTCCTCCATATTGTCTGACCTAATCACAATGGCAGACTCATTCACAAAAGTGATCAGTGCATTCAAATCAGAGCTTGCAGTTTTGCAATAATCTCAATAATTGGAATCAAAGTTAATTTCTAAATGAAATGAATGATTTTTGGAGTGAACTCTAAAAACAAGATTTATTTGTGCTTTTTTACCAAGTAGTTACTTTAACAGGATGCCATCAGTTACAAACACTTTGGGGAAAAAGCACATTAATTTATCAAGTGTAAAAATAGAAAAAAAAAGTTTTCCTAAATACACTTCTACTAAAACATGACAGAGATACACAGAAAGAGGGTATTGCAGCTTTCTGAAGTTGGCTGGTTATTGTATCCTAGGTAGGATACAACCCATCCAGCCAAAAGGCTACTGTAGCAATCAGAATAATGAACACCAAGGGTAATTTTTTCCAGTACAAAATTAGGATCCTGAGGAGGAACCACTGGTCTAACAGGTGGAGAGATATCCAAAACTCCATTTTAAAAACTGCTTCACTTCAGGTAGGGTAAAAAGGGGGCTCTAAGGGCATACAATGAGATATGGTCAAAAGAAGAATCTTAATAGAACAGTAAGAAAGGCAAAAGGATAATAATGTACACAAATAATGTAAACACAGAGGTATCGGGCATTAAAAGAGCTATGGTTATGGTTTTTGATTCTAGAAAATCTCTTCCATTTACTTGTATATTTTAAATTAGTAGGTTTCTTTGCCTCCTTTAATACCTGCTTCATGTCCTTGAAAAAAGGTGCCTAAAAGGAATTCAAATTCTATTATCCAGGCAGTCAGCTGAAACGTTTGAAGGTTGGGGTGTATGAAACAAACCCTGCCTTGTTTGAGTAAGTCAATTCTGTGAGGAAGCCTGTGGCAGCTGCCCTTAATCATTTTCAAAAGAATGGAGAATCACTGTAAACTGGACCAAAAGGGAATCACCATAACTATCTTTGGGGAGTCCTTCTAAATCTTTAGAAGAAAGTACAGCTGTATAAGAACTTACCATAACAGTAGATGTCCTACAGATCACTGTCACAGTATTCCTAACATATGGTTATCACTGCTCTCATCTGGCCAGTATACCAAAGTTTACCTTCCCAGGATCATATGCACAATGTATAGCCTCAGCTCACAAGTGTAGGAGTATACTGACAGATGTATAAGTGTGATTCCTCAGACCAGAAACCCCCTGAGACATAACACTGGTCAGCTAGGAGGGGGCATAGTATGAAGTGATAAGAAAGCCTCCTTGGTTCTAGGGTGTTTCTCAGGGAATTAGGAAATGAGGGACAAAGATGAAGAAAGGAGATGATAAAAACAGAGAGAGGAAGGAGGGTGAAAAGGAATACTGCAACAATGATCAGTAGGACATCTAATGTTGCAGGAAGTTCTTACACTACTGTGCTATGTTCCTGACTGAAGTGACAGCTGTAGTATTCCTAACATATGGGTGATTCTCAGAGCTAGGACTGACATAGCGAAAGCAGCCCTGGACCATGAAAATGGATCTATCCTGTAGTGTTTAGAGAATGTGTGTACAGACAACCAGGTGGCAGCCTCCAGAATGGACCTGCCATCTACTCCTCTGTAGAGGCTGCTACTACTGCTCTGGATGAGCGAGCTCGAGGCCATGAGGGCAAGCATTTGCTATGCAGAGAGTAACAAATGAGATGGTCTTAGGGATCTTGCATGCAATGGTTTGTTTGGATATCGGTTGACCCAGTTTACAGTCCAATAGAAACAAACAGTTGATCAGACTTTCAAATGTATGTTGTTTTGTCCAAAGAGAATCTTAGCTAGCCGAGAATGTCAAGAGAATGTAGTAGCTTTCCCCCACTGATTCTGTGGGTTGAGAAAGAAGGTAGGTAGGGTTACGGCCTGAATGAGGGACAGCTTCTTCACTACGTTAGGCACAAATGAAGAATTATTCCTGAGGGTCAACCTGTCTTTTTAGAATAGCAAAGACAGCCTGAAGTTCTGAAACTGAACTGATGGCCAAAAAAAAGAGTTTACCAGGTACAGAATTTAAGGTTTGCTGATGTTGCTGGTTCAAAAAGGGGTGAGGTAAGCTTCTGCAGCACAAAGTGAGGTTCCATGTAGGAGTAATGGGCCTTCTAGGTGGTCTTAGATGGAGTAACTCTTTAAGGAATAGCTTGACCTCAAATCTGGATATGTGTGTGAGAATGAGAGGCAAGCAAGTAGAGATGGCTAACAGGTAGGCTTTGATAGAAGAATAGGCCACACTTCTATGTAATAGCTCATATAGATATTTCAGAATGGGATGTACCTCTGATTGGCTGAGGTCCTCTCCATTTCTTTGGAAACAGAAGGAAAATCTCTTTTATTTTGCTATGTATGATTTTTGAGTGATGGGTCTCATGGCTTCTTAGAGAACCTTAATGACATCCTCAGAAAAATATCACCTGTAAGGAATCAGAACCTTATCATTCAGAGAGTTACGTTTCGGGATGACAGATCTTGGGGTGGAATACTAACCCTTTCTGGTGAGTGATGAAATCTACTTGTTGAGGCAGTCTGTAGTACTTGCCCCTGGAGAGAATAAAAAGAAGAGGGAACCAATACTGCCATGTCCAAAATGGAACTACTAACAATAGTTTTGTTTTTTTCTTTTTAGGTCTTCAGAATAACTCTTAGAATAAGGGATAGTGGAGGGAAGTTGTAGAGAAATTTTGCTGTCCACTGAAAGAACCATCTGTCCTCCAAGCTGAGGGGCAAGGGTCCCTGGTGCAAAACAGCAGATGCTGTCTGTTTGCCTTTGATGCAAACAGATCTATTTGAGGGGTCTCCTAGGGATGGAGGATGGCCTGGAAAACCTATGTGCTCAGGGTAAATTCATGAGGGTCCTGTAAGGATCTGTTTAAAGAGTCTGCCACAACACTGTCCTGTGAAGGGATGCATGTGGCTATGAGCGACATGTTTTTCTGGGTCGCAAGGTCCCACACTTCTTGAATCAATCTGTGCAATTAGTAAAATGTGGTGTCTCCTTGCTTGTTCATGTACTACATTACAGTTGTGTTCTCTGTGAACACTTGTAGGGTACCTGGTTTCCAGAGGTGTAAAAAGCCTGAAGGGCTTGAGTGAGTGTACTCATTTCTTTCATGCTGATGTGTTCTTTTAATAAACTTAGCTACCATCTACCCTGCACTCACTGACTGCTTTGTCCAGGTGCCTCATGCCTCTATGAGGCATCCACGTGCATTTCCTGAACCAGGGATGTAAAGTAAAGGGAAGCCCTGGGTTGAGATTCACTTGCTCTTTCCACCTTAAGAGTTCCCATCAAAGACTGGGTAAAAGAGGGATCATTGTGTCCAGAGGGTGTTGAGAGCTGAGCCCAAACTGTTTTAGGTACCGCTGGATTTTCCTCATATGTAGTCTGGCTAGGGGGACATTGGGATAGTAGTCGCCATAAAACTCAGAGCCCTTAGGATCTTCCTTGGTGCGCAATGTCTGAGAGAGCCAAGGTTGTGCTAGTAGTCTGTAAGGCGCTGCACCTTCTCTTGAACTAAGAAGGCCTGCATTATTTTGTGTCCAGCCACCAGCCCAAGAAAAACTAGGTCCTGAGATAACTGCAGGGAGTTTTTTGTACTTATATAAACAACTACATATAAGCAAGTAAAAGCAATACCACAAATGAGAAGGAACAGCAGACCACAACAGAAAAAGCTTTAATCGATCTTAGCGCCTAGGCTAACAAGCCTTCAAGAGATAAAACATTACATCCAGAATTATGCTTATACAGAACACAAATTAATACCAATTAAAAATTCTAATTTGAGGAACACCTTCCAATTACACTCTGTGTTTAATCCATGAGGTGACAATGTTTTAAACTTAAGTATACAAACGGTTTCTTTATATAGAAGTGTATTTTTAACTTCTATATCATCCCATCCTTGCACAACTTCCAATATTGTAGCCCTTAAACACTTACTGTTTGCATTACGGCATGACATATAATGTTGTGCTATGGGACTTTCCACTTTTCTATTTTTTTATATCTCTTAAGTGCTCCTGCAACCTTGTCCTAAATAACCTTTTAGTTTCACCAATATAGAACTGGTTACAGGAGCACTTTAATGCATATACTACTCCCTTATTATTACAGCTAACACT
The DNA here is from genome assembly GCF_019279795.1 of Protopterus annectens. Classification (NCBI taxonomy): domain Eukaryota; kingdom Metazoa; phylum Chordata; order Ceratodontiformes; family Protopteridae; genus Protopterus; species Protopterus annectens. The sequence goes on from NC_056728.1 coordinate 1,669,111,168, forward strand.
TAATCTAGGAGTAAAAGTAATCCCATTTATCTTGTCAAAATATGGTACAACAAAAGGGCAGCTAGAACATCTGCCACATAGCTTCATACCTACTGTTCTCACAGTAGTACACAGATTTTCCTTGGGGCATTCAAAACGACTGTGAACTAATATATCTTTAATGCTCCTACCTCTTTCTAAGGAAGGTAATGGCATATATGGCAACATATCCTTAAGTTTATGATCTTTTAATACAAATTCCCAATAATATTTCACTATACTAAATATATCTTTTGCTTTTACATTAAATGTAGTAACAAAATATATCTGTCTCTTGTTTTTAATATTAATCTGCTGCCCATCTCTTCTATTATATTGTTGTATCTTAAACTTATTTTCTTGCTAAAATTGAGTTTGTCTAATTAATTTTTCCAGGGCTCCCTCTAAAACCCTCTGTTCATATCCTTTGCTCAAGAATTGAGCGCAAATAAACTTTAAATCTTTCCATAAAATGGATTCATTACTATTAAGTCTGAATATTCTTAGGAATTCGCCATAAGGTAAAGACACAATTAAGTGTTTGGGGTGGCAACTCTTTCCATTTAAAATATGGTTTACATCAGGAAATTTCCTATGTACTCTGGTTTGTATATTTTGTCCTGCAATTCCTTCTAATTCCATAACCAGAAAAATAACCTTTCTCTCAACCTGCAGCCCATCAAAGCCTAGGTTAAAACCATTAAGTTGTAAGTCTTCAAAAAATACCAAAGCTGAAGACTCTCGCCCTTCACACATAAAAATCAAGTCATCGATAAATAACACAAATCTACCCACAGGTATACAAACTGCCGTCAGTAAAGAAAACAAGTAAAAATGCATAAATAAAAATGACAGTGCGAAGCACGGCTACTATACGATAAAAACTTTAATTTAATACAGGCTAATTTAATACACGCAAGCGTTTTCACCACATAGATGTGGCTTCTTCAGACCATTTAATATAAAAAAGCAACATCTCATCACAGCATTTATACATTAAGTTAAAATAAAATCATCCAGTAAAATCACTTACTTCACATTTCACCACACGCAAAAGCATCCATGCCTAATACGTCTCTCTGTAATAACATCAGCCCCAAAAGCGATCTTAAAGCAACTGTGAAACATTTCATACAACAGTGATATATTTAATAAAACATTCAACTATAAATATATCCTACAAGGGCTCCTCATTATATTATTTATTTATGTATCCTCCTAGCTTTCAATACTGGTTTAATAGAAACAATCCCATTAAGCCCTGCTCCCTTATCAGTTCTCAGCCACAATATCCATTGAAGCTCTGCCCCCTTAGTCTTATTCTCTGCATTTCCCAATCTAACAGTTTCCCTGATGACCTCAATAACCCTAAATTTAAAATGATGGTGTCCTGCAGTATTATTTACATATCTAGCAATGATGCTAGTGGTATTCCTGGTGTGTACACTGTATAGATGTTCCCTGATGCGTTCCCTTAATGAATGATCTGTTTTGCCAACGTAGAACCATTGGCAACAGATGTATCGAGCCAAGTAAACTATATGCTTGGTACTACAGTCTGCCTTAACAGCAAATCTATAAGTTCTACCTGTATCAGGATGTATGACATCATCAGTATAATCATCAATGTATTCACAGAACCTGCACTGCCCACATGGGAAAGTGCCTGTAATGTCATGTACTCTATTCACCTGTCTATCTGGCTAACAGAGCATTCTCTTTACAGAAACACAATTCTTATAACAATAATTAGATAAGGGTCCAACAACTCTACTAATCTTTTCATCCGTGAGTAGTATGGACCAATTTTTTTCAAACACCTGTTTAATACAATTTATGTTACTGGTATAATACAACGGAACCTTAATAACATTCCTACCTATCTTATCCACCTGGGCATCAGAAACACTCCCGATAAATGGAAACAAGAAACACAAACGATAAATCCACAGCAACCAGTTTATTGATTTAGTGCTTTTGCCAGCCTTAAGCCTTAGACAAAAGCTCTACCTGAATGTGCAAACACGGGGTTACAAGGAAAGTGAAACAGCAGGTATTTTGAAGCAAGTTGATGGACTGAGGGAAGGGAGAGCAAAACCGCATTTTTCAGAAGTGACAATAGATGGAATTAGCAGTGTTTCTGATGCCCAGGTGGATAAGATGGGTAGAAATGTTGTTAAGATTACGTTGTATTATAACAATAATATAAATTGTATTAAACAGGTGTTTGAAAATAATTTGGTCCATACTACTCACAGATGAAAATATTAGTAGAGTTGTTGGACCCGCACCTAATTATTGTTATAAGAATTGTGTTTCTTTAGCCACATAGACAGGTGAATAGAGTACATGATATTACAGGCACTTTCCAATGTGGGCAGTGCAGGTTCTGTGAATACACTGAAGATTGTTCTGATGATTTCATACATCCTGATACAGGTAGAACTTATAGATTTTCTGTTAAGCCAGACTGTAGTATCAAGCATATAGTTTACTTGGCTCGATGCATTTGTTGCCAACGGTTCTACACTGGCAAAACAGATTATTCATTAAGGGAACACATCAGGGAACATCTATACAGTGTACGCACCAGAAATACCATTAGCGCCATTGCTGGATATGTAAATAACACTGCAGAACAGCATAATTTTAAGTTTTGGGTTATTGAGGTTATCAGGGAAACTGTTAGATTGGGAAATGTAGAGAATAAAACTGAGCGGGCAGAGCTTCGATGGATATTGCGGCTGATAAGGGAGCGGGGCTTAATGGGGTTGTTTCTATTAAACCAGTATTGAAAGCTAGGAGGATACCTAAATAAATAATATAATGAGGAGTCTTCTTAGGATATACTTATAGTTGAATGTTTTATCCAATATATCACTGTTGTATGAAATGTTTCACTGTTGCTTTAAGATCGCTTTTGGGGATGATGTCATTACGGCGAGACGTATTAGACATGGATGCTTTTGTGTGTGGTGAAATGTGAAGTAAGTGATTTTATTGGATGAATTATTTTAACTTAATGTATAAATGCTGCAATGGGATGTTGCTTTTTTATATTAGATTGTCTGAAGAAGCCACATCTATGTGGTGAAAACGCTTGCCTTTATTAAATTAGCCTGTATTAAATTAAAGGTTTTATCATATGGAAGTCATCAATAAACCTGAAGTATTTAACAACATACTTCTTATAGAATTCCATCCTATATAAGTACTTCTGTTCAAAGAGACCTATAAATAGGCTGGCATACATGGGAGCAAAAGAAGCCCCCATTGCCGTACCTTTTATTTGATGGAAAATTTCCCCATTAAATTCAAAAAAAGTTATGTTCTAAACAAAAGTGTAATAACTCAATCATATAACATGTCAATGGGTTATCTCCCCAAAAAATATTTTACTGATTCCAAACCTATGTTGTGATTATTGTTGGTATACAAACTTTTCACATCTACTACCAACCAGTAATTATTCTCTTTCCACTTAGTAGTTTTTATTTTTTCAAGAAAATCAAATGAATCCCTTACATATGAATCCAGTTTAACAACGGACTAATGAAAAATTATGTAATAAAATACCAAGTTTATGGAAAAAATAATTTGTAGCAGCTACTATAGGTCATCCTGGTGGAGCAACAGCATTTTTACACACTTTCAGGAGACAAAACTAGCAATAACACTCCCATTGGAATTAAACTTTTTTTCAACATTTTGTTTCAAAAAGTAACCAACGCTCTATTATAATTTGAAAGGGTAACTTTCCTATAGGTTTCACTGTCGTTTAGATTATCATCACACTTTTGTTTATACTGTAAATAATGCATGATAACAATTTGATGCCCCTTGTCAGCAGGTTTAATAATTAATTCCAGTCTTTCACTTAATTTTTTCAATGCCTGCCATTCTTTTTTAGACAAGTTATAAACCATATTATTTTTATATTATACAAATTCCCTATACATTTTATCTATTTCAAAACTGACCATAGGAGAAAATTGTTTAATAGTATCATTAGTAAAAGAAGGTATAAAGTTACTCCTACTCTCTATATTTGCTGTATCACGCAAGCAATATGCACTAATATCATTATCAAAAGAATAATCACATGAAACAAAAATGTCACCTGCATCATATGTATCAAATGTGCTATTAAACACTTCTGATGTTTCATGCACATAAGCATATTGTTTAGAATAAAAATCTAACAAATGTAACTTTCTTACAAAACAAAACATTTCACTCTTCAAAACATGTTTTCTTAAAAAAAAAAAAAGTCGGAATGAATTTCAAACTGTAGTTTAAAACAGACAATTCAATGTCACTCAAAACACACCCTTATAAATCTGAGGCTGATTGTGTCCAGCCTCCAGCCCAAGAAAAACTTCGTCCTGAGATGACTGCAGGGAGTTTTTTTTGTAGTTGATTGTAAACCAAAACTGAGATAGAAGAAGGGTAATGAACTGGAGGTTCTGTTCGAGAATTTGAGTTGAAGTAGCTTGGATTAACATGTCGTCTAAGTAGGGAAAAACCTGAATTCCATGGATTCTTCAGAAGTCGATCACTGGTGCCAGACACTTTGTGAGAACTCTTAGGGCTGTGGAAAGCCTAAAAGACAAAGCAGTAAGTTGATAGCGAGATGAGCCAGTACAAAACCTGGGAATTCTTCAGCAAGGGGCCCAAAGTGGTATTTGGAGGTAAGTATCCTTTAGGTCTACAGATATTAGAAAAGTCTAAAACATAATGAAAGGTACATGTGTCAAGGACAGCATTTTAAAAGTCGGAACTTTTAAGAAGGTGTTTAGTATGGAGATAGATACAGAGAGCAAGAGACACCTGGTATGTGTCTCCACTGCCCTTCTTTCCTTGGCAGTCAGAAAAATCTGGAGAAAAAACCCTTTCCCATAAATTCTGCTGGCACTAGCTCTATTGTGCCTTGTACTCATAGCCCCTGTAAAACGGGTGGAAACAGATGAATTTGATTGTGTGGAGGTGGAAGTATGGCATTTAGAGAACAAATCTGTACCCAAGACAGTTTTTTTAAGATAGACAGCATCCATTTGCCTGTGGTGCTCTCCCAGGTGGAGACAGACTGGGTCAGTTGTTTTGAGACAGATAGTGAGGGGCTGGGGGCACAAGGAAAGGGAGGTAGATGACACTCACAGAGATTTGTCCTCAAAGGAAGGCCTCCCAGATGAGGCATCTCTGTGTGGTTTGCCTGAGAATATCTTTCTTGGAGCCTTCCTGTGTTTCTGGCTAGGTAGGCCTTCTGACAAAAGAGGTAGGCTTCTTTGCGTCACTACTCTGTTGCCTAAGTAAAGAGATTAAAAGAAGCTGCCTTCAGTCCTACATGGTTTCACCCTGCTCTTGAAGGGTTTTGAAAAGGGTGGCCACATGGGGGCCAAACAATCCTTGTCAAAAAGGGAGTCCACTATTTTTCTTTCAAATCCTCAGAAATAGGCTGGATATGTAACCATGTATACCTGAGTATTACAGAGACTTTAACAGCTGCTCTGGCAGAGCCCTCCACAGCATCATAACCACATTTGATGCTGTGTCTGGTCACTTGTGTAGCCTGATTAAATAAGGATAACATTTGCTACTTAGAGTCAGTGTCCTGTAAATTCACCATGACCTTTTGTAAAAAAATGTGAATGGATATCAAATATTTGTTCATCTGAGTTTGGTAATTAGTAGCCCTGAATGGCATGCTAGAGGAGGTATAAATCTTTTTATCCCACCCATCCATAGTCCTGCTATCCTGGTCTGGAGGGAGGGCATTGGTACGGGGAAGGTGTTTTGAAGGCTTATCAAATTTGAGGAAGCTTCTGAAGAGTCCACTCACAAGGTCCTTAAACAGAAACTTAAGATCATCAGGTGCTTTATAAAAATCTGTCTGTTTTTGGGGAGCAGGAGGCTGGGAGTCAGGAGTGGATTAAAAGGCTCCCAAGAACAGGGGGACAGGGGAAGGGGACGGAGTGCCCATTTATAAAAAAAACTGCAGCATCTTTTCTGCACTTCGGAATTCTGTCTAGACTCCCACTCAAATTACTTCATCTTATTAAAGATAGTCTTTCCAAGGCAAGCTTCTTCTACTGGAGAATCAGGTGAAACAGAGTCCTCATCATCTGAAGGGAGTTGGCTAGGACAGTGCATTTGAGAGGAGCAGGCCAGCGAATGGTCAGAATCAGAAGCCTCCTCATCTTCAGAGGAAGATGAATCCACAACCATTACTTGAGGAGTGGGAGTAGGGGTTGAGAAGAGAAAGGAGAAGGTTACAGAACCAAAATGGCCCTACACAAACCTTGAGAGATATCCACTCATTTCTTCTCCCTAGAAGAGGAAGGTGGAGGTTGAGAGGAACAACATGTTTTCTTTTCTGATGCTTCTTCTTCGGCATAACGTCTGTCTGTACTACGTGTGGTGGCTCATTATGCTGGTGTATCTTGACTAGTTTCCCTGGGATCTCTTCCCTAACCAGGATCTGAGGGACACTCCTCTGGCCTCTCTGATATGAGGACTCGTGGTTCACTCTGTCTGCAGAATCCTCAGCCATCAAGGCTTCAGATGCCATGCTGGCCTCTAATGGGGTCTCCATAGAGGTAATCTGAATCAGCCATACTGTGGGTTCTGAAACCTCATCTAGTACGTCAGAGATGGTTGACTAAGTCTGTGGTCTAGGCCTTTTAAGCTTTTTCTTAAATGGTGCAGGTACATCCAGAGAAGTAGAATCTGACATTTTTGAGTGGGCCAAGAGTTTTGAGACATTGGGTCTCAAGGAAAGTGTTAAGAGAGGGCAATCTGAACAGCAAGGTCTTAGGAATAAATGACTGACAAACGGAACAGCCCTTGTAGTAGTGTTACACTCCTAAGCAAAAAAGGCAACTCATGTGCAAGTCTTTGTATGGGATTTGCCTACTGCACACGCACTTAATCCTCCTAGCTGATATCTAATACTGGTAAGAAATAGCAGTTAAGAAATATAAAGGAAAGTTTCCCAATGGGGCATTTATCCGAGTACTGGAGGCAATGCTACTAATGACCAAAGGACAATCATTCTGACAGATGTACAACATGCATTCGGGCTAGAGATGACACAGTCTGAGGAATTATACTCATACTTCTGCCTTTACACCCCTGCATTTGTCAGCTGAGGTCACACGTCAAACGTATGATCCTGGGAAGGTAAAGCTTTGATACCATTGCCAAACAACAGCGGTGATAACCCATATGTTAGGAATACTGCGACAGTGATTTCAGTCAGGACATCCCTGGTTATCAGAGGAAAGGCATACATAAACATTTCCATCCAAGGGAATGAAAATGCACATGCCTTCCAGGGTGGATTGCAAGGAGTCTTGGAGCATAATTTTTTTAACTGTCTGTTGTGTCTGGAAGCAGAGGAGTTTCCCCACAGATGGATCAAGTACTGGAAGACCTCTGGATTCAACATTCATTTACAAGTGTCGGTTCTAGTCCTGCTCAACCTATCTGCGACAAAGTACTGCTCTGACAGAATGTGGGTAGCCTGGAGGGACAGACTGAACTAGGTCTTTAGATACCATGCTGCTATAGCTAGTCTGCAAAGGGAGGTAGGACCATCCCCACCCCCCCAAAAAAAAAAAAACTTGCTTGTTCATGTACCACATCACTGCGGTATTACCTGCAATCACAATTAGAGGGCATGGATTCCAAAGGTGGCTCAGAGAGTTGAGATTATTTTCCATTTAAGTGCTTTACCTTATTCTGTTTTTTCCAGGTGCCTTGGACTTTCACTCCTTTGAAAACAGATTCCCTAACAAAGTCTAATAGTTCTTTTTTTCCAAAAATCTCAGCACTGGAATTTGAAAAGACATGAGTTGCTGGTGCTGAGTCCACACCAATGAATCTTCCTCATGCGAATTCTGGCTAACAGAATCATGAGAATAGTACAGGCCAAGAAACCTAGAATTATGAGATATTCCCTGGCAAGTGCCACAGTCTGGTTGGGAAACCTCAGAAAATGTTCTCTGTGACTTCCTAGAAAGACTACATTGGGGGAAGGAATGACAGAAGATTTCTCTTTGCTCACCTAAGCCAGAGATTCTTGACAGCCTGTGAAGGAATCTGCAAATGTCAGTCAATCTTTTAAATGTGGCAAAATGTGAATGCTCTGCAACGTGCAATGAGCAATTACAGGAACCAGGTACTCTGTACACACACTTGGAGCTGTAGATAACCCAAAAGGCAATTTGGTCTTGGGGGAAAGATTTTGCTCCCCTTAGAAAGCTCCTGATCTAGAACAGGAGGGAACAGTAAGGTCTGGTAATGCGGATGTCGAGTCCCTTGAAAGATAAAAAAGAAGCCCCACTGTCAGTTGTAGCCTTTCTGAATGGCTTTCTGAACAACAGTCTGATATGTGGTTCCAAATAGGAAGGTGAAGGTCTAGGCTCTGGAACACACAAGACTGCCAGAGTGGGAAGGGGGAAATATTTCAGAGGGCAAATAGTCTGTTTTATTACCCTATCCTTGGTTATGGGAGTGCCCTCCTTTGTTCTTTGAACTTCCTTGACAGTGCTTTTTGAACTTTTTCTTACCAGTACCTTGTTGAAAAAAAGGTCAGTTTCTTGGTACAGGAGCGTGAACAAACATTTCTGTTGTATTTTTGAAAGGAGGGTTGAAAATTTGGATAACCCCATGAATTAACTTTCCCCTTGCATCAAATGTTTTAAGGACCTCAACAGAGGACGGTCCAAATAACACTTCTCTATTCAGGGGAGCATTCAGCATTTCAGCTTTCACATTCTCCGGCAAATTCTGAGAACAAAGGAAAACAAATCTTCACATCACGCAGTCAGTGGCAACTGCTTTGGATACATTAGCTATGTCATAAGGACAATTTCTAAGAATGGTTATCTCAGACACAGAAGACAGGGCAGAATTCAGAGATGCTTTAGGTTCTGACAAAGGCAGCTCACTCAACAATTTCTTCATACTGTCAAAAGAAGACAGTAGAAATTTAGACATGCGAGTCTGACAATTTATTATTATGAATGCCAAAGTGAATGAATAATAAACTTTCTTCCCAAACATATCAAAGGCTTTTCCCAGTTTGTCAGAAGACATATGGTTGACTGCCATAACAAGCTTAGCAGAATCTGATTTGGAAAGAAAACTTACTGCAGTATCTGACCTGGGGATAGCAAAAAGGAATGTGTGCGTCTGGGGTACCTTATACAACCTAGCTTACTTTCTTGGAGTAGGCAGTTAACTGTCAGACAAATTACAATCTGCCACAAAGCCATCCTCTAGGGCTGGCATCACAAGAAGAACAGGTACAGGTTAAAGAAAATCCATATGCAACAATCATAACATCTTCCTTGAGCTTCTGGAACTTATTTTTGTTCGCACTCAAACAAGTCCTTCAAGCTTCTAACACTAACAGGATAAATAGAACTTCAAAAGATAAGAAACTGATAAGAATCAGTTTCCCCATTATGAAAAGAGGAAACTTGAGAAACACATTCCCAGTCTAAATCTTGTCCCTTCAACTGGGAACCAGTATCTCAGAAAGATGAAAAATCTTCTCCTTTTAAAAGGATGACAGAACGCAGTATTAAAAGACTGAAAGGCTTTAAATAAACCCTTTGCAAAGTCAAACCAATTTTTTTTCCATGGGCTTTAGGAAGGGGAAAAAAGTCTAGTTTTCTGTTTCTCTTTTTTTAGGGGGATACTCCAGGAAAAAGCGCAGTTAAAAGAATGGACCTATCCCCAGGAAGAAAGTTCCACAGAGCTTACAGGAGCATCTTCTGGTCCTTCTCCAGTGCTAATAAGGGTGGTTTTTCCCTTGTGCAACAAGGGAACTGAACAGTCACAGAGGACGTGCCTGCCTCACGGTCCTTAGTGGTTTCCTGAGAAGAGGCACCAGAGTGTCTCAGAGAAAGAGAGGAGTGGTCTTAGGAACAGTACACTTTTCTTCACAACAAATTAAAGCAGACCAGGACATCCTGACAGGGACCTAGGACTGAATGTCAGCCAAAAAAGGTGTGTGACAAGTGGTTAGCAGACCTTACACAAGCTTGCAAAACAACCTGATTGGAAATGGAAACACCAAGGTAAAAGTTTTAACTGACCACTCCCAAAACCAAAAACTCAATCCCCTAACAGCAAAATTTGAAGTAAAGTTGAGGTTTTTGTTCATAGGTGTTTACTAGGCTAATGACCACAAAGGCCTTTTTAAGCCTAGCCATCCATCCCAAATCTCTGACGAGTTCTGATACCCTTGATAAGTGTACGCATGGGCCTGGGAGATTAACCATTTTACAGGTTACCTGTTTGAATCAGAGACATAGGTGCCAAACCAGGGATGAATTTCCAGTTTTCCATCCAATTGTCCAAGTTACACATGAAATGGATTAGGGCGGAACTCTGCTTTACATGGATAGGGAGCCTGTTCCATAGATGGAGTAGTCTCTGGGATACATACCTACCTCTCCAGCAGGTCCTATTTATATCACAGGCAAGGTTTAATTCTTTAGAACAGGTAATTATGGTACTGTTTGTTTTGTGGATATGCAGGAGGTTCAACGGAATGTGGTCTGTCTATGCCCTGTATGCCAGGCATAGATCGCACCTCAAAAGCCTGTAGAAGACAGAATACAGGGATAGGGCCATGAGGCAGTCTGCACAGGACATATTACTTATGCTCTGTACTCTTTTAGTGAAGAACCTTTGTGGAATGTCCTGTTGTTGGCTATGCCTGGTTAGGTACATACCAAAGGAGGCATTGTACTCAATGATAGGTCTGATGAATGCCAAATACACTGGAACAATGACTTCCTTGGACTTAGATGTCATAACTTTGTTTATAAGTTGTGCAATACAGAATGATTTCCTCACCACTGTAGACACTTGATGATCAAAGGCTAGATTACTATCTGTGTGTGTCCCTAAATCCCGGACTACTGGGTCAACTCTAAGGGTCGTGTTGTCAACATGATAGTTACCAGGGATGGATGACTTCCCAAAGGATACTAATATGCATTTTGTGGCATTTAGTTTTAGTCTGTGACTCTGACACCAGTTGTTTGTCTGTGTCAGCCCCTCCTGGAGAACATTTATGTCAGTGTGAAATTCAATGACAGCTCCAAATTTGCAATCTTCTGCAAATTTAGTCACCCAGAGACCACTAACATTGGCCTTGACTTCTGACAAGTAAATGCCAAAAAGCAGCGGTCCAAGGACTGATCCCTGAGGGACTCCACTTCATACCTCTCAACCTGGAAACATCAAAAATCTGGACAAGGCTCATGAAAAATAGGTACAAATCTGCACACTGATTAACATAAAATTTGCATACATAATTATGTAACCCCTCCCACTCCAATGGAATTGTGGGATACCAACTTTTATTTTTTTTATTTATTTTACATTTGTTGACCGGGATAGTCCGACTGGATGCATGTCCATTTTCAGTGGAGGCCCGGGGAGAAAAGCTCCAAGGGTAAGCAGATACAGCATTACATAATACCAGCATTACATATTACAAACAGACTATTTACAGAGATTACATAAGTAAGCAAGTTAAACAAGTTCCACAGGTTACAGTTAGTCCTAAGCACAAGTCAGGATTAAATTAAATTACACAGTAAACTGGTTAACAGATTTTTACACATTCGAGTTAGCCAGGCTTGATACATTGACATAGCCAGTTAAGTGACAAATGTTGTTTGAGTCTAGTTTTAAATTGACCTAAGGTGGAAAGTAAGGTAATATCAGCTGGAAGAGAGTTCCAAGATCTACTTACAGAGTTTGCAAAGAGAGAGAATCACCGGCTGTATTATTAATTTTGCTAGTCTGAATTAGTAGTTTGTTAGAGGATTGAAGCGGTCTAGGATTGTTATAGGGGGTGATAATATTTTTAAGTGCAGGAGTATTGTCCGGATTTTATAGGCCATAATCAGTTGGTTATACTGGATTAGGCTAGGTAGTTCAAGCCAACCAAGCTGATTTAGATTGATGCAATGATGTGTCCTAAAAGGCAGCCCAGTGGCAAACCTGGCAATGTGGTTGTAGCAAATTGAGAGTTTAAGGACAGTCTTGTTCAAATTCGAGAGTAGAGGGGATGCATACAGAAGGGTTGAAAGAAGGTGAGAGCGAGCTATGGCAATTTTAGCTGGAGGGGTTAGGAAGGCTTTTATTCTGTAAAGTGACCCTAGTTTTTTATTGATGGTTTTGATAGTTTGGTTAACATGTAGGTCAAATTTGAGATTATTGTCTATGATGACACCTAATAGTTTTGTAGATGGGTCAGGGAGATTATTGTGCCATCATTTGATTTTATGGTAAAGGTGAAAGCGGTAGACCTACGTGTTGGTGAAAATAACAGCATTTTAGTTTTTTTGGGATTTAGGATCAGACGATGTTCAGAAAGCCAGTTTTCTATTGTATTAAAGGTGGTCTGGGTAGCTGACCATAACTCTACTGGAGATGTGGCTGAGCAAATCAGAGTAGAGTCATCAGCATATTGGATACAGCTGACTTTTGGGATGACAGTATAAAGGTCGTTAATGAAGATGGAGAACAGCAAAGGCCCTAGTACAGAGCCTTGTGGTACTCCGAGGGTATTAGGTAGAAGGTTAGAGAGTTTGTTCTGCCAGAGGACAGCCTGCTGTCGACCATTCAGGTAGGATTGAAACCATTGGAGGGCTCCAGTATCTAGACAGAATGTTTGCAGGGTGTGGATTAAAAGTTGGTGATCAACCATATCGAATGCCTTGGAAAGATCCAAAAAGAGGGCTGAGGATATATAATTATTGTTGCGATTATGGTTTATGGTGTTAGTAAAGGCTAGGAGGGCTGAAGTAGTGCTGTGATGAGGACGGAAGCCATGCTGAGTGTCTGCCATAAGGTGATTTTGGATTAGGTGGTGCATGAGTTGTCTATGAATACATTTTTCCATAATCTTTGCAAGTGGAGAGAGTATAGCTATTGGCCTATAATTGGAGAATTCAGTAGAGCTGCCTCCTTTGTGAAGTGGGATTACATAGGATATTTTCCAGATGGTGGAAATTTTAGCTTCTACTATGGTTCGAATGATTAGTATTGAGACGGGGTAAGCAAAAGCATCAGCTGATTTTTGTAGGTACTCGGCAGGGAGTTGATCAGCAGAAAGTGTAGTGGGTTTTAATTTTTTGATCAAGGTACGGATAAGTGAAGTGGCGACTCATTGGAAGCTGAACGCAAGTAGGTTTCTAGGGGTGCTACTTTTAGGACCAGGGGAGCTAGGAGGTAGTTGGCTAGCTAGGGCTTGAATTGTCTCAGTAAAGAATTGGTTAAAACTATCAGAAACATCTTCAGGGGTTTTATCAATAGTAGTAGCAGGGATTGGGGTTGAAGTTTGTCCAGGATGTAGTAGATTATTTAAACCTGCCCAAAACTTCTGAGGGTTATTTTGATTTACTGTCTGTAAATTACAGTAGTATTGTTTTTTGTCTTGTAAAATTGATTTTTTGGTTTTGTTCCTGGATTGCCTGTATTTAATGTGATCTTGAGGGTCTTTAGAAGAACGCCATAAAGCCCATGCTTTGTTTCTAAGGATAATTTTGAGTTTAGACTCTATAGAAAGCCATGGTGTAGTTTTTGCCTTGGTTCTCTTTGAATGAACAGGTGCATGCAAATCAAGGATCTCAAGGAATTTGTTGTTAAAGTATGCTACTGCTTCCTCTAAGGGGAGGAGTTTTAGAATAGACCAATTACATGAGTTTGGTTCTTGTTGGAATTTGGCAGGGTCAAAGTTTTTATTGTTTCTAACCTTTCTGAGTAAGGGTTGTTGGGAATTAATGGTTTTGTGCTTAATTACATATGTGAGAAGGTGATCACTTAGGCCATTAAGGAGAGTACCAGAGGTGTACAGTTGGGGGTGACTGTTTATGAGTACCCAGTCAAGTATACTTTCCTTTTGGTTGGGTTTACCTATCCTGGTAGGGGCGGATATGATTTGTGTAAATGCATGCAGGTTAATATGGGTGGTTGGGGATTCTAAGGAACAGGTGCCCCAGTCTATGTTAAAGTCTCCAAGTAGTAGGGTTTATTGGGGGTAGTGACATGATAACCAGTGCAGGATATCTTCAAATGTAGATATATTGTTACCTGGGGGAATGTACATACAGATGATATTAATGCATTTATTTTTATTAAGTTGCAATTTGGTGGCAAGAATCTCAGAGTCATTAATCTGAGGAGGTTGTATTACATCTATGGTGACATTCAGCTCAGATTTATAGAGTACAGCTACCCCACCCCCCCCTTCCTCGAAGCACAATCCAGCCTGTGTATGTTGTACCCAGGTGGTAACACTTCATTGTCTTTAGTGTTAGGTTTTAACCAGGTTTCAGATAAACAGAGAATCTCAGGGGAGTGGACATCCAGAAGTGCATGCAAATCATGTACCTTGTTATTAATGCTTCTAATATTGAGATGACAGACTAGGAGAGAGTTAGTTGGCCTATTAATTGTAGGTTTGTAGCTTAGATTACAAGTAGAGGGGGTATGTGTATCTGAAGTGAGTGGGCCAGGGTTGGGGTGAATATCATCACCAAGTATTAGGTTGAGTCTATACTTGGTGATGAACTTCAGGAATTTGTTTATTAGTTTGTGGTAGTGTTTGGATCTAGAGCTAAGGTGCCTGGGGCTGAGATGTTGATAGACTGAACAAGATGTTGGATAGGATCTGGTACTGTAAGTATGGTTGAAGGTGGAAGGATTTACAGCTGGGGTGATAGTATGGCCTTTTGGGACCTGAAATCCCGTAAGAAATTGGTTTTCATACAAGGTAAGGAGGTATGGTGTGAACAAGAGGGGTGTGAACAAGAGGGGTAGTAAAGAGGAGTATATCATTATATGTGATTCAGCTAGTGAGTGAAGGAACTGTTTTACCTGGTGATGCAACACCAGAAGATAGAGTGGTGAGGTAAAGGTACTGGAAGGGGGGATGGGGGAATGCCAGATGAAAGCTAATAGGTGCTATTAAATGTAGGTAGTAAAATAGGGGTGGGTGGAATTATCCCAGATGAAAGCAGATAGGATCTAGAAAGTGGGGGAGTGGCTATAGTACTATAAATTTAGAGGTACTGGGGGCGGAAGGGAATTGGGGGCAGGGAGGGGAGCGAAGAGAGCCCGAACGTAGCGGGGCTATTGCAGTTTACAAGGTTTCCTAAGGTGTCCTAAAGCTATAAGGTAAGTATTACAGCTCTAATGTAAGAGTCAATTTACTGCAGTTACAGGGGAAGGAGGCAACCACTCAAGTAGAAACAACGAGTATGGCTGACCAATATGGTGACCTGCATAATTACAAAGCACTGTAAGTGAAAGCTTAACAAATGCTTTTTGTGTGTAACCTACTCTGTTTAAATGTTGAGAGAAACTGATTGCAGTCCTGTAGACACCATTTTGTAGGGAACTGTAGAGTTCAACTAGGAAAAGAGAAAAGAAGAAATTCTAGGGTAAGCATGAAGACAACAACAGGCAGTTATTATATAATAATGCATTCAGAAAGGTTTGGTGGGGGGGTAAAGTAGCATACTTCAGAATGAACTAAGATTTATAGCTAAGAAACCTAAGCAAGAGAGCAATGCAGTAAATAAACACTTGCCAGATTTTAAAGATATACCAGAAAAACTAAATCAATTATTCACAATTGTACAACTAGAAAATTGCCAGTAAAAGCACTTCAGGTATAGCTAGCCCAAGTTATTCAAGTCATAAAAACACTTCTTCAATGTGTGTGTGTGCAATTTAAACATTAAAAAACACATGCAGCAAGGAGGAGCTCTGATT
Source organism: Protopterus annectens (assembly GCF_019279795.1). Taxonomy (NCBI): domain Eukaryota; kingdom Metazoa; phylum Chordata; order Ceratodontiformes; family Protopteridae; genus Protopterus; species Protopterus annectens. Next base: position 1,669,126,996 of record NC_056728.1, read on the forward strand.
ATACACTTTCTCTAGGTACAGGTTCAGTTTAAACACAAATATTACCACAGAAATTCAGTGAAGTCACTAGCTACTTATAGAGCCTCTGAAAAACAAAATAGAGCAGTCTGTGCAGAATCAGAATTTAGCAGCAGGTCATTCAGTTACACAAAAAAACAGCATAAGATCCATACAATGAAGAAACTTACACAAAGTCACACCAGGTCAGCCAAGGGGGGAAGAGAGAGGGAAATCCTAAGCACCTAGATTTGAAAATGATGCCTGTACTAAATTGTAGCAGTTTAACCTCTTTGAGGAAAGAGGGGGGTGGGGGAAAAGAGAAGGCAGTGGGAGTGGTTACAGTTAATACCTTGATTGACTCAAGACACCACACCAGAGATAAGTTGAAATCTGCACTCAGCACTGTGTTATTTGCACTCAGTACTTTAATGTTACTTGCACTCAGCACTGTAATTTCACTTATGTTTAGCATGCAAAGTGAAGAACAGACAACCAGAATATGGCACCAGAGTCCCCCTGCAGCAATTTCAATGTCCCACTGCCTGGCGATTTCACCCCATTTACCATAAACACTAATGTGTGCATACTGCTTTACTTCTACAATGATTATTTGGATTCTATTTTTACATTTTACAGCCCAATGCACAAACACCAACAGACATCTGCTAAACAAAGCAACACTATCTCACAATGAAAATAGACTTGGCATTAAAACTTCTCTGCCCTTGAAACCTCACATTCAGTGTAACAGCATTGAAAGGGTGGTTTGGTCACATATGCAAGAAAGATATTTTGGTAAGGCAGATATGGGAGAGACAGAATGAATGTAAGTGGAGACAAGGACATCCAGCAAAGATATGGATAGATAGCATGATACACGGTCAGCGCCATCAGCATGACTGCAGAAAAAAGTAGGAGTCTATGAATCAATAGAGATAGAAACAGTTGACATACCACCCTAGTCCCCATGTAAAAATAGCCAGGACATTTATGAAGACCACATTAGAACACTCTCTTAAGGGATGCCTTCTTATAAATATAATCACTAGGAATTATCAAACAAGAAATAAAATGTAGAATTTCATTTACTATGCAGTTTACACTGCAATATTCTAACAGTATTGGCCAGTCTTTACTGAATGACAGATGTCTTCACATTAAATGTCGTTTTTGATTTTTTTCCAAAATACTTTAGGAACAACTACTCTGTTTAAATTATTTTTTCATTCTGTTCTTAATATTGAAATAATAAATACAGTATGCAGAGGTACAGTGTCTTAATGTCTTCCCAGTGTTAGAAACCATATCTGAGGCCATTTTGGTAATTTTAGATAAAGTAGAACTTATGACGACATGTATATTGTAAGGTAGGAGTTAGGTTTCTGGGCTCTAAAATAAAACAAAAGAAAAGTTCACAATGTATAAAGCCAGGCTCATAGCTGCTCTGCTAAAGATCAGTATATAAACTAAAGGTAGAATTAAATCACTTGCCTAAAGCTACACAGTAACACTCACATTCACAAAAGTACAAGACACCCTAAAACATAATACTAATATCCAGGAACCACAGAATCCTAAACATAGTAATTAAGAAATCCATAAACATACATTTGCTATAATGGCTTAAAACACTAAATGGCAAAGTCAAACAAAATTCCAGTGAAAGAGGTAAATATCTATTAATAATCTCTCACAACTTCTCAGTCAAGGAATCTGACCAAACACTATTGCAGGCAAAAACACTGTTAGACATGGTTGTGACAATCATTCCAGACTGACTGCCTTCTTTACTAATACCTTCCCCTCTATGAGTGATCACTGGTCTATTCATACTTCCTGGAGTTTCAACTATGCATAATACTAAACAAAGGTATATTGGTAGTAACTGAAGCCTTATGGCAAGCAGAGTTACAGCTCTCTAACACAGAATCGGCAATTCGGCATGCAATGCAATGACACCATTATGCCTTCTCAAAATTTTACCGACTCACTCCCATCCAAGTTTGGCTATTTCCATAGAAAAATAAATATGTATTTACAAAAACATACCATGTCTTACCAGTGATCTAAGTAACCAGATCAAGTTCCCAAAATATTGTCTGAATGGGATGCAAATAAACTCAGCAAATTAGATTACTATCTGAAATTAAAAAAAAAAAACTGTGAGAATAAACACTAACAAAGCAAAAATAACTAATTCCAAAATCTGCAGAGATACAAGATCAGTGAACCAAAATTAGTCTGACACTCCAATAAACAAATAGGCACTAATACGTTATTTCCAAAACTGGCCTCTGAAAGTTAGTTCAATCTGCAGAATCTAAAGGAAATAAAGGACAATATTTCATCACTTTCACAACCCTCCAGAAAACGTTTTGACGATATCTCTCCACCTATCCCACTTGTCCTCGCCATACTGCCTTTACAACCTTTTCTCTTTTAAAATTTCAAAAAATGAAATTCAAAACTTAATAGACGTCATAGTGGCAGATCTAAATCATCATTTGATTAACCTACTAACCTTCCAGTGCTGTTCCTGCAGTGCTTTGACAAAATATAAATTACACTGCCTGGGTTTTAATTGTTTCTATTTTAAAGCATTTTAATTCCAGTTCTAGGTGTTTGCTTTAGTTAGGCAGTGATAGCGGAATTCCAAGGTCAGATGTCCAAAGAGGGTTGTTGGGCAGTTGAACTAATCCTCCCCTCCATGTCCGTCCCGCTCACAGGCAGCCAGATCCATTCAAAAATGTGTGTATCTTCTCGCAGGCAGCCAGAATCCAAAATGTAGTTGTTACTCTCATTTCCTTCCCGCTCGCATGCATTCAAAATAATATTGCCAGCAGGGAATGCATGCACGTCACAATGTATGGGAGAGCTGAGTTCCGACAGGCTGATGGCACTGACGTCATCGCGCACACGCGATGATGTCAGCAAAATGTGGAATAATTTAAAATTAAAAAAAAAAAACAAATGCTGGGGAAATCGGAAATGAAGGGGTGCCACTCGGGAATCAGGGCACCCCATTTTTTGACCACAAAACTCGGTATAATACGGGTTATTCTGGACGGCTGGGAGGTATGCTCCACTTGTGACTGGCCTCTTTGTAGAGGTGGATTCCCCAATTCTAACTTCCTGGGTCCTGTCTGTAAGCCAGTTGGCTATCCACCAGGTGACATATGGGTTTGTACCTTGTCATAAAACTGTACTATTTACAATGGATTCCCCTCAGGGAACATTAGATAAAACATAGCATGCTAAGGTAAAAACCTCCATACCACTTTTCAAAAATATTATTTTAATTAAAAAAACAAACCATTTCCGTCAGAAATATAAAATTGTGGAAGGTAATCCCCAACAGGTAACTTATCTGCCCAGCCTTGTAAAAGTACTAGCTGAAGGTCGATCAACTGAAGCCTACACAGGAGCACAATCTTTGGTAGTGAGAAAGTTCTGAAGTTTTGACACACTAGCCACTGACTTTATACTGCTTCCCTTGTGCACAGCAGTGAGTAGAGCTGCCTAAAAACTTTGGAAGCTAGCAGGTTGCTCTGATCATTGGCAGGATGCCTCATATAACTTAGGTTACTGCAGCAGTGATCTAATGATGAACATCAAAACATTAGTATCAAGTACGGTTAAGAATCTATTTGTTAACGTATCTAAGGAAATAAAATACTTGCACTGAAAAATAGCAACACCCCAAAAGCCAACACAAAAGCAATCATACGAAGGCAATATGGCCCCAAAGTCACTTGCAAGTTCACATTGCATTAACTATATAACTACAACAAATGATACACTTAGTAATACATAGCTGGGCCAAACATTTTAAAGCTAATTAATTCTATACAGTTTTAATGCATAGTCATGACAGATAAATGTACATGTCAGCACAACATAAATATGGAAATAGAAATAAATGACTGGAAACACTTAAAACGTTGTAAACAGATTAAGTAATAATGCTTGAGAGGATGGCATTACTACACTTAGAAATGCCCTGTGCTTATTTTTGTTTATTCTTTATTGCTGCATTAGCTGTTTTTTTTTCATTTGCTTGTGTATGTTTTCCATTTACTGTGTGGAAAAAAAAATAAAGCCAGTATTTATTATTTTTCTAGTTAGACGTACTGTGTTGTTCGTGAATTAAACGAATACAATTCAGTCGGAATTAAAAGTAAGTAGCCTTCTCCTTTTGGGGGTAAAAATTTAAGGAGTAAATCCTTTCAGTAAGCTAAACTGAACTACTGCTGACACAGTTATGGAAAGGTACCTTTATAGCATGCCATATTTAATCATTGTTAAATAAATAACAATAAACAATGAATTAACTTCTAAACTACACATACACTAAAATGTTCCCATCTGTAAATCATCCACAAATTTAAGAAATTCAGTTATATCCTGTATTCTGGATCTAATACAAGCTAAGCGTGGCTTTAAAAACTGCAAAACAAGTTCAGAAAGTGGCTCCATAAGTAACCCTTTTCCAGAAACTACTGGTCTTCCTGGGGGGGGCAGAGTTTTTATGGATCTTAGGAATATTCTAAAATGTCTGAATCTGTGGTTCATCAACTACAACTTCTAAAGCAAATTTCTTCTGAATAATAAACAACCTTATCTACTGGTAACCATGAAAGTTATCTATTTCTTTTTTTAAATTTCCAAGCAGGATCCAATAACATTTTATGGTAACATGTTGCATCTTGTAACTGTATATATGCTTCTTGTTTGCATGCATATGTATACCATAATACAGTTGTCCCACCTTTATTTGCTTTGTCAATAACAATATTCTTGTTATCAGAAAGACATTTTAGTATTTAAGATATGTCAAACCAAACAATGCATACATTAATCAAAATGAAATTATTTCATTACAGTTTTCTCAAATGCTGCAACACTCCTTTGATAGCGATGGTTAAAGACAGACTGTCAAAACCTGAAGTCTAACTTCTGTATAGTAGGATGATTTTGTCTTACAGCAGAAAGCTTTTACATCCATAACAGACTGAATATTTGTAACTGGACTTAAGAGTATACAATTCAAAACTTTATTTAACTAAGTTTTCTCATCAGTAGTGAATTCAGCTGCATAAATATTACATATTAAGTTTGTCAATGTTGCATTTCTATTTGCTCATCAGATGATGCAAAATTTCTACAGACTGCATATTGCTTTTTGTGTTTGCAACCCACGCCCCTTTTGGTCTTCCTAATGCATAGAAGATTGCATCTGTTTTAAATAAAGTACAATTGTGTAAGTAAATTTACCATAAAGTAGATGTTTGAATGTTCACTGCTGCAGTAGCCTTAGCTATATGGGTAGATTACCCTAGCTAACTAGATTTGGGAGGTGGAAGGAGAAGAGTCTAATAGCACCCTGGAGAATGTTTCTAGCAAAGCCTGATCTGGACTTAGAGAGGAAATCAAGTTTATAGTGCTTTTAAAAACATGTACAGACGATTAAGTAGCAGCTTCTGGAATCCAACCCTTTCCAAAAAGCAACAGATGAAGCTAAGGTCCTGGCAGAATGGGTCTTCACTCTGCCTGGAATAGTTTTGAGAAACAGTCTGTTTTGACACAGGCTGTCCATTTTTCTAACCTTCGCAATAAATGAACAATTGATCCGAAGATCTGAACGATTTAGTACTGTCAAGGTAGTACCGGAGTTGTCTGTGGACATCCAAGGTATGAAGTATCCTACCTCATTTTTAGGTTCAGGAAAGAAAATGGGGAGCTGGATAGTTTGGCTTAAAGTAAACTCGGATATCACTTTAGGCATAAAAGGAGGATAAATTCTTAAAGACACGCTGTCCCTATGACAATGAGATAGGGTTGATTCCCATAAGAGCTTGAAACTTAAGATACCCTTCTTGTGGAGGTCAGAGCAATCAGTAAAACTATTTTCCATGTTAAGAACCTCAAGTTAGCCAGATTAGCTGGTTCAAGCAGAGCAAGTGTAAGCTTCTCTAACACAAAATTAAGATCTTAAAGAGGGGCAACCAGTTTTCTTTTTTTAAATCACTTTTATCAAATTATTACTTAAGACACAGGCAAATGTACATTAACAGAAAAGAAAAAAAACCATTTCAACATTTTCCATTTAAATACAATATACATCACATACATTCTCTTTGCTACTATCATCAATCCAACGTTACAAAAAAATAGCTGAATTCCTGGCTTCCCTTAAACCTCACTCCTCCTCCTCCTGAACATTATTATACACGTATTGTTCCCACAATTTCCATTTACTTCTATGTAATTTGCTCCTTCCCATACCTCTCAACTTCTTAGACCAAGAAATCTGCACAAAGCCATTTATAAAAGTGAGACAACGGCCCAAAAATTAGGGACAATTTTAAATATTGCTCATACAAACTCAGAAAGTTGATAGAATAACAGGTTCTGCATTATCATGAATTTTCTGAAGGGTATGAAGTCTGAAACTCAATGTCTGTCATTGTTTTTAACTTCGGTCTTTAATGATTTGCCACAAAACCACAACTGTTTGAAAAATGGACCAAAACAATGAGGCAAAAATCTGTACAGTTGAGCGGTCCTTTCCTTTTCTAAAGATCTCTCTTCCAGTTCTTTGCCTCTTTGATAATATTCAATATCTCAAATACAGTTGGTGTAGACTCTGATTACCATTTTCTAGTAACTGCTTTTCTGGCAGCCAAGAGAATTAAACTTAATAAAGCCTTAATATGTCTATGCATTTCAGACCCTGTATCAGAGCTTAAGTGAATTATCTCCTAACAGCCATTTGCTCACCCAATATTTAAGAGTACTCTGTAGGGAATCTTTAAAATTTGCCAACTCATTGGCTTGGGGTATAAAATTCCTATGGAAATACTTTCAAGCAAAGATTTTTAACCTTCTGGATGTAGTTGCATACTTGGGAGCCGCACATATGTCTTCCCAATCCCATTGTTTTCTTGTAAACTGCTTTTCTAGTTTCTCTTACCAATTTTTGATAAGCTCCTCTGATTGAGTCTTATAGTTATCATCCAATAAGTCCTGCTAACTATCCCTTTCTAAACATCTACTTCTGTTCTAGACTCAACTAAAAACTCTACATGAGCAGTTCTTTCACTTACAATCCCCCTATCCCTTACTTTTTGCCTGTACTCTGACATCAAACCACAGAAGAGAAGGCAGTCTCTAGCCTGCAATCCAAATGTCTTCTTGTCCTCATCCCACTGTACTACTTTTCCTACTTGAGTTATCTGCTCCCAATACCTTGGTTCATTTGCCTATTTTCTGTACCCTACTTGCAGCCATTACTATTGGTAAAATCTCCTTTCACCAATCTTGTTTTGGCTTAGTTATTGGAATACTTTCTGCTACTTTATGAATATAATATTCTGTATAGCTGTTATTATTCTCCTTCAGGATCTGCATACAAAATCCCACTCTCTGTTTCTTGAACTTGCCTTTGTTTCATCATCATCCCCTTCCACTTTGAATTATAACCTTCTGCTTCTGTTATATATATGTCATAACTGTGTAGTTCTATTGGAAGGAACAACTTATTCCACTTAACCCTTGCCGTCTTTGCCTCCCAGACAAATTCCTTCAATCCATCATTAACCATTGACCACAACTTCTCCTTGAGTTGCAAAAAAAGTATAAAACTAACAAAACTAAAGGGACTAAAAACATTTTCATTGCTTGTTTACTGTTATCCATAAATACACGTTTTTCAATTTTTGTATTATCCTTTAGTCTTTTCCCACATATCCTTAACTGCCATGACAGAAGCCATTTTCATCCATACTCCTAAATACTTCACCTTATCATGTCAGCATAAATATGGGTATTGCTGAATCAATTTGTGTGGGAGTACATCATTTATGGTTATAGCCTTTGTTTTATCTTCAATAATTTTATATCCCAAAAAAAGCATGAAACTGTGACAAAATGTTCTACAACACTGAGATGCCCTGTCTGAATTTAGTAGGAAGAAAATAATATCATCTGCAAACAAAGCCAACTTTTCATGATTACCATAACAATTATATCCTTGTATTTCTGAGTCCCTTATCTTCTTTGTCAACAGCTCTGAATATAAATCAACAAATTGGAAAAAGAGGACACCCCTGCCGGTTTCCTCTATTCAAACGCACCTTATCTGAGAGGAACCCTCCCAGTTTAATTCTTGACTCTGATCCTTCATCTGTCCTTCTAACTAACCTTTTTTTGTATCAGGGAGTACAAATGCTTCCAATGCCCTATTCATAAAAGCCTAGCTTACCCCATCAAATGCTTTCTCAGCATTAAGACCCACCAACAAAAGAGGTATTTTCTTACATTCTGCTTCCCTCTGGATCATCACTTTTCTATTAATTTAGTCAAATGTTTGCCTCCCTTCCATAAAACCAAACGGATCCATGTCAATCTATTTTGGCAACACGTTTGCCATTCTTTTAGCTAGCATAGATACAAACACTTTATAACTGTGGTTTAACATTAAAATGGGTCTATATGAAGCTGGTTCTGAATGATCTTTGCCATCTTTAGGGAGCACAACCACCACAACTTCAAAAGATGTTGATGCTTCCTCTCCTTTTAAAGTACTGTTTAACAATACTGTTTAACAAACTCTTCCAGATTTTTATCACATCCTTCCCTTCAAATTTCCATGGGAATACCATCTTTTCCTAGAAACTTTCCCGAAGACTGATTTTATATCACTACTTTTATCTCATTACCTCCTGTCTTAAATGTTAGTTTTGTTGAGCCTTGTCTACCTCTAACCTTGGCATAATTAAGTCTTCCATAAATATTTTCATTTGTGCTCTCTTGATTTACACATTTCTTTCCTTTATACAAAATGTTATAACATTTCTAAAATACCTCTAAAACCTCTACAGCATCCCTGGTTATTTTTCTTGTTATAGGTTCCCTTAGTTTGGCGACAACCCCTTTCAATGTTCTGTTGCCCGAGTCACTGTGCTAAAAGTTTTTGTGCCCGGAGTTATCAAAAACAGTTGCTTAACTGCAATCTTTCTAAACTCATGCACAATATCCAGATACTCTCTTATTTTCTCTTTAGCACTCTGCATGTGATCCTCCTATTGTTCTGAGAGATTCCCCTTATTCTGTAATATGTCAGACTTTGTCAATCCCTCTAAGTAATTTCTATTACTTTTTAACCCTATCATTTCCTCTCTTTTAACCATTTTAAACTCCATTTTCATTTCAGCCCAATCATTATCTACAACGTATGAAGATATTTCCCTCTTCCCTAACAACTCTTGCATAGTTTCTATTATATTACCCATTCCTTAAATTCCTCTTTTTTAACTGGTAGATGGGAAAGCACAAGTATCTTATTTTTACTTCATTACCTTGCATTTTTAATGTAGTTTTTATGCTTTAGATGTGTATAAGCTTTCAGTTAAAAGCACACTCCTGTGAAATATAATTTTGATCTAGTCTAGCACAGTTACTGTACACTGGTGAATAATATGTAAATTCTATCCAAGTTCCTACTACTGAATTCACAGCAAATATTCCATACCAAATATTTTCATACATTTCTTCAAAAATCTACCATCTTTTGTTATACTGTCACTTCCATGACTCCCTGATATAAGGAGTTTGTGGCAAATCTAGCTATGTTGTTATACGTGGTTGCCAGTTTGTTAAGGTTGCTTTTATAGAGATTAGTATAAATGGGAGAGGCGTAGAAGAGGGTAGAGATGAGATGGGTGTGGGCAATACTACTTCTAGCTATAGGGGTAAGGTAGGGTTTAATTCTGTAAAGGGTGCCTAGCTTTCTGTTAACTGACTTTATGGTGGTATTGATGTGTGAGTCGAAGGTAAGATTATGGTTTATGGTTACACCTAAGAGTTTGGTGGTAGGTTCAGGAGTTATAACAGTACCATTATTTGATGTCACTGTGAGGTTAATTTGTGAGGACTTTATTGTAGGATTAAAGAGCAATAATTTAGTTTTTTTGGCGTTCAGGAGAAGGCAGCGCTGCAGGAACCACACTTTATGGAATACATTTTGGGTAAAGGATTGGAGGTCTGGTAAGGAAGTAGCAGAGCAAATGAATGTTGAATCATCTGCATATTCTATGCAGGTTGTTTGCGAAATGTTTCAATGTAGATCGTTAATAAAGATAGAGACTAGGAGAGGGCCCAGAACAGGACCCTGAGGAACACCAAGAGTAACAGGAAGGTGTGAGGAAAGTTCACTGCCCCTCTAATCACCTCTGAGTACATTGGAATAGGTTTCACTGGCAAAGTCTCTCTATGAACCTTACCATAGGAAGAATGAGAAGCAGTATCCCTGTCTGCTTGCTGACTCATATTTATTGGATACACTTTATTTCCTCCTTAGTCTGTTCTGCATCAAAAATAGACTTTGATCCCCAGGAAAAAGCACTATGAATACAGCTGGATACAGCACTTTAAATCTCACACCTGCCTCTCGACATCTGACTGCTGGAATAAATTTACTTATTTTCTAGCTGGCGTATAGTGAACAATCATTTTCTAAAAATACTCTACTGTCTCCAATTTTTAATACCTTGCCATTCTGCCAAAATTTTGTCAGGATCAACTCTTTCTGCTTGTATGATTTCATCTTTAGTAATATAGGTCTTCACTGCTTTCTCATGGCCAAGTTTGAAGCATACACTCGATGTGCCCTTTCAATTAACAACTACTGCTGCAGAACACCATTCCAATTGCTTTTTTGTGCTTTCATAAAATTAATACAATCTGTTTCTTCCAGTTTTTCTGATACAGCAGAAAATCACAGGTTTTCTCTGCATGCTCTGCCTTCTAACTCTACTACTTTTTAAACAGTTTTTTTTCTTGAGAAACCTCATATTCAGCCAGCTTTTACTTCATGCCAATCTCTGACTTTTGCAGTTTTATCAGTTCATCTGAATGGTTACTTAAAGCTTGTTCTATTTTTTTCCAGCTTTTTGTTGTTTGAATTGATATATTTTTTCAACATTTCATCTATTCTAATCACGTCTGAGTACATTTCATTTACCTTTTTCCTCTAAATTTCTGGAAGCCATCTCTTGAACCAAAGCTGAAGCCTGAACTGTTTTTTTTTTTTTTTGCTGAACAGTTGCAGAATCCTTCCCAGACAGTGTTTTTTCTTCACCTCTTCTCATTGATTTTCTTCCATGTTTTCTAAATTCCTTCTTTGTTGAAGTCCAGACAGTGTATTTACTAGCCACTAACTGAATATTACCAAAAAAAATAATTTTCAATTGCACTCCTTTTTCCTCAGTTTATGTTTTTACACTGGGAGAGCTGAAATTATGTGGTTGATCAGTGTGCAGCCATTTTGGAAGTCCAGGCAACCTGTTTTCTTGGAGGCCTCTTATGCAAAACTCATTTCAAAAACATTTTGAAATGGGACTGCATTGAAAGAAGAGGATCCATGAGCAGACATGTTGAAATGAACTTTGACAGAAGTATAAGAAAGACCAGAGGATAGTAACTCACTAGAATACTGCAAAACCAGAGAACAACCAGCACAGAATAGGTGCTGCTTATGTTGTTGGCACCAACTAGAAAACCTTTTCCTTTTGTTTATATATGATTTTCTAGTAGCAGGTTTTCTTGCCTCCATTAGTGCCTGCTGCACTTTCTCAATAAAAAGGCACCTAAAAGGAATTATTGCCCTATCATCCAGGCAGTTGATGCTGACTGATGTTCATATGTATCAAACACCCCTGTTCTTGTATGAGTAGATCCAGTCCGTGAGGAAGCTTGTAATAACTGCTCTGGCCATTTCAAAAAGATAGGAGAACCATGGTTGCCTGGGCCAGAAGGGATTCACCTTCCGACTCTTCAGAAGTACCCTGGATATAAGTGGAAAGGGTGGAAAAGCATACAGGAACATTCCTGTCCAAGGAAAAGAAAAAGCATATGTCTTCCAGGTCTTCTTGCATGGAATCCTGGAACAGCATCTTGCCAGTTGATTGCTCAGAGAGAAGGCAAAGAGGTCTACTTGAGGAACTCCCCAAAGATGGATCAATTCTTGGAAGACCCCCTACTCTAGTTTCCATCTGCAGGGGTCTGCCCTGATCCTGCTGAGCTTGTTGGCCACACACTTTTGCTCTGATGGAATGGAATGGAATGAAATATGGGATGCCTATAGAGTGAGACTATGCTGTGAAGCTATATTCCAAGCTAACAAGGCTAGCCTGCAAGGGGGTATGACCTGGTTCCCCCCTTGATTGCTGATGAACCACATGACTGTGGTACTATATATAACCAAGAACACCAAAATGAGCTTAGCAGTGAAAAAGTACAGTTGTGTACACTTACCATAAATGTAGATGTTCCAGTGTATTCACTGTTGCAGTCATTACATTTGGGTTATCTTCCAAATGAGCTTAGCAGTGAAAAAGTACAGTTATGTACACTTACCATAAATGTAGATGATCAAGTGTATTCACTGTTGCAGTCATTACATTTGGGTTATCTGCTTGCAGGTAGCGCTCAGTCGGCCTGATTATCAAAGTCTTGGGTCCTGTGTCGGTTGCGGTCTCATCTTCCATGACATCAGGTAGTCAGGGGTATAAAGCATGCAGCCAATGCCATTACATCAGTTTTTCTTGCTCCAGATGTCAGGTGGCCCCATAATGGGAAGCAATTATATATGGGTTACACCTCCAACAAAAAGGAAATACACCAGAAAGCTTTAAGCATAGAAAACAAGAATAGAGGTACAGTCAACAGAAGTCAGGGGGCTGGAGGGAGGGAGGGTAACCAGGACTGCAACAGTGAATACACTCGAACATCTACATTTATGGTAACTGTACATAACTGTACTATGTTCTTCGTGTTTCACTGCTGCAGTCATTACATTTGGGTAGATTCCCAAAGCTAAGGAAGGGAGGAGGCAATTAGATAGCAATACGACCAGCTATAAGGCCCTGCAAGATTGCAGTGGCAAAACCAGCTCTGAATTTAGAAAAAATTGGCAAGTGGTAATGCTTGGTGAAGGTATGTACAGAACTCCAGGTAGCAGCTTCTAGGATGTCCCTGGTAGGAGCCCCTCCGAGGAAGGCTGTAGAGGTAGATGCAGCCCAGGTGGAATGAGGTCTTATCCCCTGTGGGGTAGGTTTTCCATGGTACTTGCAGCAGAAATGAATGTAATGGCCTATCCACTTAGAAATGGTTTGCTTTGAAATGGCCTTCCCCTCTGCCACTGCAGCAAATGCAACCAGCAGCTGTTCAGATTTCCTGAGAGGATTAGTCCTGTCCAAGTAAAATCTAAGTTGTCTGTGCACGTCCAAGGAGTGCGGTATCCGTTCCCCTTTGTTGTGTGGATTAGAAAAGAAGGTTGGCAAATGAATGGACTGATTAAGGGCCACACTGGATACCACCTTGGGCATAAAGGAAGGATTTGTCCTGAGGGACACCCTGTTTGCATGAAAGATGATGAAAGGCTCTACTGCCATGAGGGCCTGTAATTCAGACACCCTTCTAGCTGAAGTGATGGCTAGCAGGAAGGCTGTTTACCAAGAAAGGAATTTCAACTGTGCATTTGCAGCTGGCTCAAAGGGAGGTAGAGTGAGCTTTTACAATACAAAGTTAAGGTCCCAGGCTGGAGTAGGGGCTCTCCTGGGTGGTTTTGGCCCCTCTGAGGAATTGTTTCAGCGGTGGATGAGAGAAGAAGGGTGGCTCTGTATTATAATGTGCTGAAATGGCCGAGGCATGACTTTTGATGGAAGAAAAGGAAAGGCCCTCGTGAAGCATCTCAGTTAAGTATTGAAAGTGCAGTAAATTGGGCACTGTTGTGCCCATCCCCTGAGTTTGGCTCCAGAAACAGAATCTTTTCCATTTTTCAGCAAAAGAGTTTCTAGTACTAGGCCTCCTTGCCTCCAGAAGGACATTCATCACTTGCTCACTGAGGGATGGTAAGGGAGAGATCAGGTAATTAGCCAGGCTGCAAGGTTCAGGGTTTGAAGCTGTGGGTGCAAAATCTGGCCCTCCTGCTGGGACAGCAGGGCAGGGGTCTGAGGCAAGTGCCATTGATCCAGCAGTGACACACTGTGCAAGAGTAGGTCCCAGTGCTGGCGTGGCCAGTCTGGTGCAATAAGTATCGTCCTTGGTTTGTCCTGTTTGATCTTTAGTAGCACTCTGGAGAGGAGAGGCAGAGGGGGAAAGGCATAAACTGGCTTTTCCAGGTGAAGGACAGGGCATCCACTTTCCAAGCTTGTCTGTGGGGAGTCCTTGTGCAAAATTTGTCCAATTGGTAGTTCTGAGGGGAGACAAACATTTCTATCTCTGGGCTCCCCCATTTGTTTCTCAAAATGTTGAATATCTTTGGTTCCAGTTTCCACTCCTGTGGGTCCATGAAATTTCTGCTTAGGTCGTCTGCCAGTGTATTTAGCTTGCCTGGCAGGAATTGAGCTTGTAGGTGCACTTGGTAGCTCAAGGCTGTGTTCCACAGAGCCATGGCTAGTCTGCAGAGAGTGTATGAGTGGGTTCTCCACTGCTTGTTTATGTAGCACATAACAGTGGTGTTGTCCGTCTTTACCAATAATTGTCCTGGAAGAATGTGGTCCTTGAAGGCTGTTAGAGCATTCTGCACAGCTAACATTTCTTTTTGATTGATATACAGGTGCATTTGACTCGGGTTCCATTTGCCCTGAATGCACTGCCCTGCCAAGTGAGCCCCCCATGCATTGTCTGATGTGTCTGTTGTTAGGGTTTGGACGGCAGGGGGTAGAGTGAATGGCAGTCCCTTGTTATGGTGGCAGGCCTCTGCACACCAAAGGAACTCTGTCTTTGGACAAGGGATGATAGGAATAATTGAGTCTAGGTCCTGAGAATGTTGACACCATAGGCTTTTTAAATACCATTGTAGTTTTCTCATATGCAGTCTTGCATATGGAATTAGTAGAATGCAGGTGGTCATGACCCCAGAGCTTGCAGTATGTTCCTTGCAGATAGCTGGGTCTTTGTGGCCAGTAGTTTGAAATAGGCTGTCAAATGAACTTGTTTCTCTGGCGTGAGGTAGGCCATCTGGGAAGTTGTATTCAAGCTTGCTCCCATGAGTATAACTTGTTGGCAGGGTACTAGATGTGATTTCTTTTCGCTTATGGTGTACCCCAGAGAAGTTAGTAATTTCTTTACAAATGCCAGATGATTTAATAGTATCCTGGTTTTGTGCCTGAATTAGACAATCGTCCAGGTATGGATATATTTGAATATTTCTTTGCCTGTAGAATGCAATGACTGGAACTAGGCACTTTGTGAATACCCTGGGCGCAGTAGATATGCCAAAGGGCAGTGCAGACAACTGATAGCGCATGCAGCCTGCTCTGAAGCATAGGTATCTTCTGCAAGATTCCCTTATTGGGGTGTGCAGGTAGGCTTCCTTTAAATCCAGTGTTGCCAACCAGGCATTTTTGCCTAGCACGGGAAGCAGCTGATGAAGAGTTAGCATTTTGAATTTTGGGATTACCAAAAAAGTGTTTAGGATATACAGGTCCAGGATAGGATGCCAGGAATTGTCTTTTCTGGGTACCAGGAAAAGTCTTGAGTAAAAACCTTGCCCGCATTCCTCTTCTGGGACAGGCTGAATAGCCTTTATGCTTAGAAGAGAGAGAACCTGCTTTTGAGCCTCTGCCCACTGATTTGGGGGTAGGTCTGGCCAACCGTTTGGGGTTGGTAAGGAGTGGAAGTGGAATCTGTATCCTTGGGAAGCTATATTCAAAACCCATTTGTCTTGGGTAATGAGCTCCCAGTTTTTTGCATGCAGGGCAATCTTTCCCCCTAAAGGAGCAGTCAGTTGAGCAGGGCTTGGAAGGTTTAAAGTTAAGTCATTGTGACAGTTTACCATAGGGGGTTGTCTTACTACTTCCAGCTTTGGAAGTTGGAGCCCCCCACTGCTTAGGCCTGTGAGTACCTTGAGACTGAAGCCTGGGTGGTCTGCTGGTTCTGGGTTTGGACGAAGAGGCAGGAAAGGACCATTTCTTAGAAGGCCAGTGCCTACTAAATCTGGGAGGCTGTAACTGCAGGAAATCTTTAACAGTTTGCATAGATTTAGCTTTTTCCTCCATCTTTTTAAGTACTTCTTCTGCCTGGTTGCCAAACAGGTGGTCTTGGTTTAAGGAAGCATCCAGTAATTTAGCTTTAACATGATCCGGCAAAGTTTGTTCCTTAAGCCAAGCATGCCTTCTAAGTACAGACTCAGTGACAGCAGCCATGCAAGATGCCTCTAATGAATCAAAACCACATTGCAAAGTATGTTTTCCAACTTGTTCAGCAGAATGCATTAAATCCTGCAATTCCTTATTTTCAGCACAGTCAGGAATCAACATCATTTTCTGTTTAAGCAATCCAATAATATGCTGCTGATACTTTAAAATATGAAACTGGCAGTTTAAGGCCCTAATGGCCAAAGTTGCAGAAGTGTAAACCTTCTTACCATATCTGTCCAGGGCCCTGGAATCTCTATCAGAGGAGGTAGGGTTTTGGCAGTAGTAGCCTTAATGCCTTTGGGTTCATGTGAAATGGTCTCAGGATCCTGAAATGGTCTCAGGATCCGCAGTAGGATTCTTAAAGAGGAACTTGTGAGAGTCAGGTACTCTATAACACCTGTCAGGTTTTCTGGAAGCTGGAGGTAAAGTGTCAGGGACCAGGCTAGATTCCAAGAAGGCATCATCTACAATGTCCAGTACAAGAGGGATAGCTAAAGGCCTGTGTTGAGTTAGGAGTAAGAATTCCCTAAGCCTCTTTTTGGAGTCACAGTAATCCTGGCTTTCCCAGTGGAAATGTTCCCTAAGGGTATGCAAAGTTTCACCACAAGAGAAATCCTCTGGAGGGGAAGCAGAGGGAATGGAGTCCTCTGCATCAGAATCCTCATAGGTAGATAAGGGCAACTCTTGTTCATGACAAAAAACAGAAATTTCAGAATCCTGATCAGAATAATCAGAAGGAAAATCAGTTCTAGGTCTCTTAGAGGGAGAAGGATGGCTTCCCCTAATTAGAGCAATAAGGTCTTCAGTCATTCTTATCATTTGTTTTTTTAGGCATGGGGGCATGACCATGCGGTCTGGGCATTGGTTTTCTAGTCGTGGATCGAGATTTAGGCCTTGAAGAAGAAGATGGCATCGGTTTAATTTGCAAGTCAGTAGGCCTGAATACACCCTCAAAAGCCGGTGCCTGCACAGCGGCTCCAGACCCGTCCAAGGTAGAGACATCCGCAGGTTCCACAGTCGAAGAAGCATCTCGCGGCATACCAGACTCCGAATGGGTCTCAGTAGAGGCCTGCGAATCTGAAGTAGCGGGTATTAGGGGCTGCGAAAGCACCTCACTGAATACCGGCGAACTGGCGACTAGCTTAACAGAAGCGTCGTCAGCAGCTTTGGACCTATGCGGCCTGTCTCTCTCTTTATCTTTGTGTTTTTTTGGAATATTGGTAGTCGGGTGGCTTACCGAAGCCATTTCTGGATAACTGAACTGAGTACCAAAATATTTAGATGTGAAAATGAACCGACGACGAATAGTTCGAGGTTTGAATAAGGCACAAAACCGACCGCGAGAGATGTTGTGATCTGGGCCTAAGTAAGGAATGCAGTACGAATGAAAATCTTTATGACGTATTTGCTTTCCACAAGAAATTCAATTGTTAACTTTTACTGACATCGGTCTAGAGCAAGAAAAACTTTCCCCAACGGGGTACTTAGCTTTGTTGAGGACTTCGGATCTGAAACTCGAAAACGAAAATTTCAGGAGTTGGCCAACTGGCACTTGTGAACTGCTTCTGCTTCCAGCACCACACGGCAAGAAAGACTGATGTAATGGTGTTGGCTGCATGCTTTATACCCGTGGCTACCTGACGTCTTGGAAGATGAGACAGCAACCGATGCAGGACCCAAGACTTTGATAATCAGGCCAACTGAGGGCTACCTGCAAGCAGATAACCCAAATGTAATGACTGCAACAGTGAAACACGAAGAACATCAGAAAACCAAGAACAATCTGCTAACCACAGCACCCTGTAAAAGCAAAGAGAAACCCTAGTTTTGATAAATTGTTGACTTTTATTGTTGAAACAAAACATAATTTAAGCGCCTTCATCCTTACAAGTTAAGACTTAATCAGAATTAAACAATTACAGTCTGATCACTGATTAAATAAGACAAAATCAATCATATGATCTCCCTACTACAATCAAAAAAGACAACTCAATAACCATTTATAAAAACTCTTAAAATGTCATACATCTCCACACACAGTTTATAAAAGAGGTTTTAATTTGAAAAAATAGTTTTGAAACTAAGAAGAACGTATCTAATTTAGGTTTGGACATAATGTCCAGTTATCACATGAATAAATGTGGGCATTGTAATCAATGCAACCACATCATGCTGGGGAACGCTGTTAGGATATGGCAGAGTAATATCACGTTGGCTAAAAATGTCGATTGCTTGCCCAAAGGGGTAGTCTATATCAGTGTGTGTGTGTGTGTGTGTGTGTGTGTGTGTGTGTGTGTGTGTGTGTGTGTGTGTGTGTTGAATGTGATGCCTTTTATGTGGGGAAAACTGAAAGGCTACTAAATAGGAGGATTTATGAGCATTTCTATGGCATTAGAAAGTGCAATGACAATAACGCCCTCTACAAACATGTTAAGTCATTCCCGAATCACAACAGCTTTAAGTTTGTCATCTTAGAACAGGTCCTCATTAACCCACATCATGGTCCATGTGAGACTATTGTTGAATACAGGGAACTACAGTGGCAATTACGGTTAAATGCTAATAAACCACCTGGGTTGAATGATAACATTTCAATTACTAGTGCTTTAAAGTTGAGAGATGCCAAGCTCTGACTTGTATAAAAAGAGTTCTTTATTGATTTTATTACATTATTCTATGTGTATCTTCTGTTTGTATTAGTCCTTTCTTAGATTTTTTTTCAGGATGTGTGTACTTTTGAATTTATATATTACTGCTTTATTTTGAGCTGAAGCAGGTTATAATCTTTTAGAATATTTTTGATATTTCTATTTTTTTAATTTGGACCATAATATATTTTTAGCATCTTTGATAAGATTCATTCCCTATATGCATGTCATTTTAAGGCTTTTATAAATGGTTAGTGAGTTCTCATTTTTGATTGGGTAGTAGGGAGATCACATAATTGATTTTGTCTTATGTAATCAATGATCAGACTGTGGTTGTTTAATTCTGAAGTCTTAACTTGTAAGGATGAAATAACTTTTTAATTTATGTTCCGTTTCAACAATAAAAGTTAACAATTTATCAAAACCAAGGTTTCCGTTCACTTTTACAGGGTGCTGTGGTTAGCACATTATTCTTGGTATTGTATGTAACCACTTGAAAAGGATTCGGGGACAAAAGATGGTTCAGAGAGTTGACTGCCTTGATCAAAGCAAGCGCCTCCTTGACATTTGTGTGCTTGTGTCCATCCTTAGTGTCCCACAACTCCTGCACTTTTATACCCCTGACACTGCTCCTCAAGCAAAGTTCAAGGCATCACTGATGCATGTGATGACTGACTGCCTTGGAGCAGTGAGGAAGACAGGAACAGCTGGATTTAAGGATATCTGTTGTCTCCACCAAATGATTTATCTTCTGACAAACCCAAACACTGTAATTTGAAAAGACAAAGACGTTGGAGCTGGGACCAGTGTGATTTCAGATACAACTGTATATTTCTCACATGTAGTGAAGTGACATCATTTTGAATTAGGGCACTATCACAAACAGGTTTAGGAAAGAAAGAAAAAAAGAAAGAAAGGCCCAGAACTAGTTGTGACGACCGTGCCCTAGCCCAGCAATCAAGGAGCCTCAATCCTCACCGCTACCATCAGGGAGATCGTCTCATAGAAGAGGAAAGGATAACTAATACACACAGTAAAGTACAATTTCCCTTAAGTGCACACAGAGATCACAGTCAGTCTGGGGCTGGTTGTTCCCTTGCTCACCAGATCTCCAATAAGACTCCCCACTGGCACAGCTATAGGGTCCAGGTCTCAGCCTAACCGGGCAAGCTAGAACCTCCAGTACCCTCTCTGTCCAACCAGTGCTTCATGTCCCTGCCAAGTAGCTGACACAACACACACACACACACACTTAGAGATAAGTATTTATACAACTTAACAGACACTCCTGGGAAAGGCTAACACAGATTGTCCAGGTGTACCCCTTTACTTAGACTATACAGTAGTAATTACTGCCACCACCCAGTTAATAATATCTGCTACTAAAAGGCCCTTAAAAGGGTGTCCAATTATTATTGTGCAGTATTATTATCCAATGGTAGTATGACTAACAGTCAAGGCTTACTTTAGAGTGGCCTATTACAATAACCTCTACAAATATGCAATGTATTCTAGAGCTTATCTCTACACAAAGCAGCCACAGGTAGAAGGTTTTAAAAATATTTAATAATAAATAATTAAAACACAAGACAAAATAATTACACCACAGAGATATCTAAGAGTTCAGAGATCAAACAGAAACTTAAAATAATACAGTAGGACAGGTCTGATTTCAAAGAAAAATACCTAATTAATCTTTATTAGCTTTAACTATTCCTACAAGAAATCACAGTGCTAGAAAAGTACAGTTTTGTACCTACCATAAATGTAGATGTTCATACTGCTGCAGTCATCACACTTGGGTTATCCTGCCGTCAGGCGGTCCCGCAGTCGGCCAGAGTTCCAAAGTCTTGGTCCGGCGTCGGTTGCTGTCGCTTCTTCCCTGACGTCAGTGTGCCAGGGGTATATAAGATGCATCCAATGCCATTTTCTTCAGTTTTTCTTGCCCCAGATGTCAGGTGCCCCCAATAGGTAGGCAATACATATTGCTAATAAAAAAAATATATATAAATAAAAATAAAACAATACCTTCAGTTACAAGCAAATACACCACAAAGGTTGTATAGGATAGAAAGGTATAGATGTCTCCAGCTAGTTCAGAGGGGATGGAGGGAGGGTAACCTGGACTGCAGCAGTGTGAACACTCGAACATCTACATTTACGGTAGGTACAAAACTGTACTATGTTCATCGTGTTACACTGCTGCAGTCATCACACTTGGGTTGAATCCCAAAGCTAAGGATGGGTGGTGGAACTTAACAGGGTTTGGTGAGGCTAGTAGGCCCTGCAGAACTGCAGTGGCAAAGCCAGCTCTGGTTTTAGAGTACAGAGGTAAGTGATGGTGCTTGGTGAAGGTGTGCACTGAACTCCAAGCTGCAGCCTCCAAAATATCCTTGGTTGGTACCCCTCTGAGGAAGGCTGTTGATGTTGCTGTAGCCCTGGTGGAATGGGGCCTGATGGTACCAGGCACAGATTTTCCATGGTGTGTGTAGCAGAAACGGATGTAATGTCCTATCCATTTTGAAATGGTCTGTTTTGAGATAGCTTTTCCTTGTGATCCTGCAGCATAGGATACAAAGAGCTGGTCAGATTTTCTGAAAGCCATACTTTTATCCAAGTAGTAATGTAATGGCCTGTGAATGTCCAAAGAGTGTAGGAGCCTTTCCCCTTTGTTCTGTGGGTTTGGATAGAAGGTGGGTAAATGAATGGTTTGGTTTAGGGCCACACTGGATACCACCTTTGGCATAAAGGAAGGGTTAGTTCGTAAAGAGACTCTGTCTTGATGAAAAATGATGAAAGGCTCCACTGCCATTAGGGCCTGTAGTTCTGAGACTCTTCATGCTGAAGTTATTGCTAGCAGCAGGGCAGTTTTCCATGATAGGGACTGTAGATCAGCTGTGAAAGCTGGTTCAAAGGACGGTAGTGTAAGTTTTTCCAAAACAAAGTTGAGATCCCAAGTTGGTGTTGGTGCTCTCCGGGGCGGTCTTATATTCTTAGCCCCTATGAGGAACTGTCTTAGTAATGGATGTGAAAATATGGGAGGATCCGTGTTGTACTGAGCTGAAATAGCTGAGGCGTGGATCTTAATAGATGAGAAGGAAAGTCCTTTGTGCAACATCTCAGTTAAATATTGAAGAATCTGAGGAATATTTGGTACAAGGGGATTTTGGTCTTTAGTCTGGTTCCAGGTGCAGAATCTTTTCCATTTGTCTGAATAGACTTTCCTGGTGCTGGGCCTCCTGGCCTCCAGAATGACATCCATCACTTCTTTAGAGAGAAGTGTTGACTGGTTGTTTAGGCAATTTTCCATGCAGCCAGATTTAAAGTCTTGAGCTGGCTGTGTAGAATCTGATTGTTTTGCTGAGTGAGCAGGTGAGGAGTTGTAGGTAAAGTCCATGGTGGGCCCTGAGCCATGTTCCTTAGTATTGGATATCAGTGTTGGCGTGGCCAGTCTGGAGCAATGAGTATCATTTGTGGCCTCTCTAATCTGGCTTTCAGCAGCACCTTTGCCAGAAGAGGCAGTGGAGGAAAGGCATACATTGCCAATGTTTTCCAACTGAATGAGAGGGAGTCCACTTTCCAAGCTAGTGTGTGGTATGTCCTTGTGCAGAATTTCTGTAGTTGGTAGTTTTGGGGGGAAGCAAACAGATCTATGTCTGGGCTCCCCCATTTTTGAGTTATCATTGCGAATACTTGTGGAGCCAGTTTCCAATCGTGAGGATCTATGATGTTTCTACTTAGATTGTCTGCCAATGTGTTTTTCTTTCCTGGCAGGAATTGTGCTTGTAGTTGAACTTGGTAGGTCAGTGCTGTGTTTCACAAGGTCATTGCTTGTCTGCATAGGGGATAGGAGTGTGTGCCCCCTTGCTTGTTTATGTACCACATCACTGTGGTGTTGTCCATCTTTATTAGGAGTTGTCCTGGATGTAGAAGGTCCTTGAAAGCTGTTAGGGCATTTTGTACAGCTAGCATCTCTTTTTGATTGATATGTAGATGCCTTTGGTCTGCAGACCATTTGCCCTGAATACACTGTCCTGCCACGTGCGCTCCCCAGGCATAATCCGATGCATCTGTTGTTACAGTTTGCCTGGCTGTGGGTAAGGTAAAAGGCTGACCCTTGTTGAGGTGACATGCCTGAGCCCACCATAGAAACTCCTGTTGAAGGCAGGGTATGAGTGGAATTATTGTTTCCGAGCTGTGGCTGTGTTGAGTCCATACGCTTTTCAGATACCATTGTAATTTCCTCATATGCAGTTTTGCAAATGGTATTAGTAGTATGCAAGATGCCATGAATCCCAAGGCCTGCAGAATTTTTCTTGCAGGGATTTGGGTCCTTGTTACCATCATTTTGAAGTATTGAGTCAGTTGTCTTTGCTTGTCTGGCGTGAGATAAGCCACCTGGGCTGTTGTATTTAAGCTGGCACCCAGGAATATTATGTCTTGTGAGGGCACTAGTTTTGACTTCTTTTCGTTTACTGTGTACCCTAGGCAACTTAGTAGATTTTTGACAAACTCCAGATGCTTTAATAGAATGTCCTTGCTTTCTGCTTGAATAAGGCAGTCGTCCAGGTATGGATATATTTGAATCCCTCTTTGTCTGCAGTATGCAATTACTGGTGCCAGGCATTTTGTGAAGACCCTGGGCACAGTAGATAAGCCAAAGGGCAGTGCAGAGAATTGGTAACGGGTTGAACCTGCTATAAATCGGAGGTATCTTCTGCAATTTTGTCTGATATGGACATGCAGGTATGCCTCCTTGAGGTCCAACGTTACTAGCCAAGCCTTCTTGCCCAGCATGGGAAGAAGTTGCTGTAGTGTTAGCATCTTGAATTTGGGTACTTCCAGGTATGTGTTTAGAATTGAGAGGTCCAGAATGGGTCTCCAGGCTTTGTCCTTTCGGGGAACTAGAAACAGTCTTGAGTAAAATCCTTGTCCTTGCTCCTGTGTAGGAACCTATTGAATGGCTCATGTCCATGAGAGCTGAAATGTGCTTTTGAGCCTCTGCCCATTGATTTGGTGGCAGGTTTGGCATTCCTTTTATCCTTGGCAAAGTGTGAAAGTGGAATCTGTATCCTTGAGATACAATATTTAGGATCCATTTGTCTTTTGTAATGATGTGCCAATTGTCTGCAAAAAGTGCTAGTTTTCCCCCCAAGGGAGCTGCCAAGAGGGTTTTGCTTGGAAGTCTGAGGGGGAAGTCATTGTGTTTGTCTTCTGGTAGTCTGAGACCTGTCTTCTCCACCTTTTTGGGTTGTGGCACCCCATTGTCGAGGCTGGTAAGAGCATTGTGACTGGCCTCTGCCCCTTGGGCGTCTGTATCTGCCCCTCTGTGGTCTGGCAGAAGCTGGAAAGGACCAGCTTTTGGTTGGCCAATTTCTACTGAAACGAGGGGGTTGAACCTGTAAAAAATCCTTGACCGTCTGCATAGATTTTGCCTTATCCTCCATTTTCTTTAAAACTTATTCTGCTTTTATACCAAACAAAACATCCTGCTGTGAAGGTGCATCCAATAACTTTGCTTTAACATGATCAGGTAAAGTTTGTTCTTTTAACCAAGCATGCCTACGTATGACAGACCCTGTCACTGCTGCTCTACAAGAAGCTTCCAATGAATCAAATCCACATTGCAAAGTATGTTTTCCCACTTGTTCAGCTGCATGCAACAAATCTTGCATTTCCTTGTAATAAGGCTGTACTGTATGTGTGAGCATTGTTTGTTTTAATTGAGACATCAAATATTGTTGATATTTCAGCATGTGAAACTGACAATTTAAAGCCATCATAGCTAGAGTAGCTGAGGTATATACTTTCTTTCCCCATCTGTCTAGTCCTCTAGAATCCCTTTCAGAGGACACAGGATTTTTAGCAATAGAGGCCTTAACCCCTTTGGGACCCTGGGAAATGGTTTCTGGGTCAGCAACAGGGCTTTTATACAGGAATTTGTGCGAGTCAGGGACTCTGTAGTATCTGTCTGGTTTGGCTGGTACAGGAGGTAGTGAATCTGGGTTAAGACTAGATTCTGAATAAACATAATCCACAATTTCTAACACACATGGAATAGCAAGTGGTCTGAGCTGGGGTAGTAAAAGGAACTCTCGGAGCCTTTTCTTAGAATAAGAGTAATCCTGGCCTTCCCAGTGGAAATGTTCCCTCATGGTATGGTATGTAAGGTTTCCCCAAAAGAGTAGTCTTCTGGGGGAGATGCAGAAGGGATAGACTCTTCAGCATCAGAGTCTTCATAAGGGGGAAAGGAATATTCCTGTTCCTCAGAAGAGTCTGAGGAAATTGAAACCTGGTCAGAGGAAGCGTAGTCCTCCTCCTGTCTTGGCCTTTTATCAAGAGGGGGATGGGAACCCCTGATTAGGGTAATTAAGTCTTCAGCCATCTTAAGCATCTGTTTCTTAGGCATGGGGCCTTCTACTGGAGACTGCTGTACAGTCTTCTTTGTTTTTAAAGGAGTTTTCAGCTTTGCATAGAATTTAATAGTGAGTGTAGTTGGTCTGAAGACACCTTCTGCAACTGAAGGCATTTCAACCGCTCCGGAATCTCCTTCAGGCATGGTGTCGGAAGGGTCTAAAGGTAAAGGTTGTGGAGGCCTAGCAATCTCTGCTTGTGAATCGGATGTCGCCTGGGGTTCTAAATCAGTGGTTTTTAGGGGCTGTGTAGGCGCCTCACTGAAAACCGGAGAACCGGCGACTGGCCTAGCAGAGGCCTCGGAGTCTGGTTTGGGTCTCGGCTGCCTGTCCTTATCTTTGTGTTTTTATGCATTCTGGTCGTCGGTTGCTCCGACGGCATGGTATAATTAAATTTCCTACCAAAGTAATGTCGGGTGAAATCAAACCGACGTTTAATAGTTCGTTTATTAAACCTAGCACAAAACTGACAACCTGTGACGTCGTGGTCTGGGCCTAGGCAAGGAATACAACAAGAATGAGTTTTTATGAGGTATTTGCTTCCCACAAGAAATGAAATTGTTAACTTTTTCTGACATCGGACTGAGGCAAGAAAAGGTTTCCCAACGGGGTACTTAGCTTTATTGAAGACTTCGGTCTGAAATTCGATTTGAAAATCTCAGGAGTTGGCCGACCGGCACTTGCGAACTGCTTCTGCTTCGGGCACCGTGCGGCAAGAAAGACTGAAGAAAATGGCGTCGGATGCATCTTATATACCCCTGGCGCACTGACGTCAGGGAAGAAGTGACAGCATCCGATGCCGGACCAAGACTTTGGAACTCTGGCCGACTGCGGGACCACCTGACGGCAGGATAACCCAAGTGTGATGACTGCAGCAGTGTAACACGATGAACATCTTACATGTGAGCATAAGCAGAGTGCTGGTAAGTTGGATATCAAGATCAAAATGCTTTTCATCTCTCTCTAAGACACAGTTTATAAAACATCACTAACAAACATGTCTCTGGGTCCTCCCCAGATTACATCATTTTTGACACTTAGGTTTTCCCAGTATTCATATTGCATCATCTTGACACCTGCTCTGAGTTCTCAGGTTAATAGACACTCCATTTACATTATCTAGCAAGCTAACACCTGCACAGGAGAATACAACAATAAAAGGCATTTCACATATACACTCTAGCATAAATCAAAGCAATAAAGCACCTTCCACATGTACACTCTAATAATTATTCCTTAAGTTAAGACAATAGGAAGAATGTGTTCAACTAGCCACTCTGGCACCATTTTTTAGATAAATGTACTTTCAAAGGCATTTGAAATGCTTGGCTTGGTTTTCCTAACAGCAGATGGCAATGTTGCAACCATCTTGAAGTTCACATTTTACAGTGTTTTCTTTCATTTAAAAACACAAGCCTGTATTTTACATTTATTTATACAAATGATAGAATTATATATCAAATTCTATTTGCCTAGGCTGGCAGCCTTCGCCCATCTCTCCCCAATCATCACACTAGTCTCCAAGCATTTTCATCCTTTGGCACTAGAAACCATCCCTGCGTAAAAACTCTTCCTCACCTGGGAAGGAGGAACTCATTCTATCACCCCTTAGAACAGTAAGTGAAGAACAACTGGTGGAAACAAAATGTCTTACCATAACGTTCCATCTGTGTTGTTCATCTTCTTTCATTCATCACTGATGGGTTCGGTTCCGAGCCCCCGGAACTGGGTCAGCCTATTACCAAGCTTGCGTCAGCCAAAAAAACTCTCGAGCCATAACTTCTTTATCTGCTGTTGTTAATCTTCTTTCCATTCATCACTGATGGGACAGAATCCCAAGATTCCTTGAGGTCCATGGGCAGTCCTTATGGAAGAACATTCCTGAGTACCACTAAGCCGAAGGCAGCTCTCCCCCTTGAAACCAGGTCCAATTTGTAATGACTGATAAAGGTATAAGGCTTAGCCCAAATTGCCGCTGCGCAGATGTCATCCATGGATGCCCTGGAATGGAATGCTATAGAAGTTGCCACAGATGTAGTGGAGTGGGCTTTAACTTTTGGCATGGATTCATTATGGAGGGGTATGCAGTCCCTTAGCCATTTTGATAATGTAACCTTGGAAACAGCCTCTTCCATTATGGGTCCCGAGAAGGAGATGAAAAGCTGTTCAGATTTACAGAAAGGTTTGGTCCTGTCTAGGTAAAACCTTAATTGTCTATGTACGTCTAAGGTGTGAAGGCAATACTTTCCTCTACTGGCAAAATTCAGAAAGAACACAGGTAGATCAATGGACTGGTTAAAAGAAAATTGAGAAACCACTTTGGGAAGAAAGGATGGGTTAGTTCAAAGTGACACTCTTTGTGTAAGACTAGGTAGGGCTTCTTGATACACAATGCCTGCAGCTCTGAGAGGTAATGGCTACAAGGAGCAAAGATTTCCAAGACAAAAACTTTAGGTCACACTTAGCCACAGGCTCAAAGAGCTTTTGAGTTAAAGAGTGGAGGACTAAAGTGAGGTTCCATGGTACTAAGGGCTTTCTAAGAAAAGGGCTGAGATGAGAAGTCCCTTTGAGGAAAGCCTTGCAAAGGCGTAACGAGATAAGAGGGGTACCATCTATACCATTGTGGAAGTTGGAAATTGACACTAGATAGATGTACATGAACTGTAGAGGCAGAGGCTTCGTTATCAAAAAACTTAGCCAAATATTGAAGTACTGCAGCAACCGGAGCTGAAAATGGGTCTAGCATGTTATCCTTGGACCAAATGGAAAACCTTTTCCATTTATCCTGATATAGTCTTCTGGTGGATGGTTTGTGAGTGGCCAAAATGATGTCTCAAACAGGTGAAGAGAGGTTAGCCTGACTGGCAACTAGCAGAAGTGGAGAAACCAAGCTGTCAGCTTGAGAGAGGACAGGTTTGGGTGACTCAGCCCTTGGGGGTTAGTGATCAGATCTGGTAGAGGGTCCAGAATCCACAGCGGGAATACTAGGTGACGCCGAAGAAAGGGGAACCAAACTTGTTGAGGCCAGAATGGGGCTATGAGGATCATCTTGCATCTCAATCGAAGAGCTTTGTTTAGAAATTGTGGGACCAGAGGAATGGGAGGATAGGCGTAGAGAAGTCCCGTGAGCTAATCGTGGATCAGAGCATCCCTCTGTGACTCCTCCTGTGGGGGAAGTAGGGCGAAGTAGCTGCTGCACTTGGTGTTTGATGGGGAGGCAAAAAGATCGCAGCAAGGCTAGCCTCAGTGGCTGAAAATTACAGATGCCACCTCGGGATTGAGGGACCACTCGTGGGGCATGAAGATGCATCTGCTCAGTTTGTCTGCAATCACGTTGGAGCTCCCCGGGATATGCGTTGCTATCAGAAAGAGGTTGAAAGCTATCACCCAGTGCCAGATTCTCATGGCTTCTGGACAAAGGGGATAGGACTTGGGTCCTCCTTGCTTGTTGATGTACCAGACCACTGACATATTGTCTGACTGGATTGCAATTATCCCGAAGGGGAGAGCCACATGGAATGCCTGCAATGCTAACAGCACGGCCCTCAGTTCTACGATATTGATATGCAGGTAGGCCTCCGAGGTGAACCATGTGCCTTGGAGAGTCTTTCCCTGAAAATGGCCCTCCCACCCAATCAGGGAAGCATCCGTGGTCACAATGGCTGTGGGCTGGGACAGTTGAAAAGGTCGGCAACAAAGATCTTTGTCTGGCCTCATCCACCAAAGCAGGTCCTGCTTGCAAGAGTTGGTTATTCGAATCTTGTAATCCAGGGGATGACAGTTTGGAAACCATTGACACAGAAGGAGCCACTGCAGAATTGGCATATGTAGCTTTGCTAGAGGCACTATTGGAATTGACGCAGCCATAGAACCCAGAGCTTGGAGAACTTGTCTTGCAGGGACTAATGTTTGAGAAAGAATCACTCAGATTTGAAGTCTCAGTCGGTGGAGTCTGTGAAGAGGGAGTGATACCAGACAGGACTGAGTATTGAACACTGCTCCAATGAACTCTATTAGTTGTGTGGGGATAAGATTTGATTTCTCCCAATGTATCGTTATTCCCAACAATTTTGCCAGAGAGAGAGTATGTTGTAGGGCAGTTACCAGAAGATGCTTGGTGGGAGCATTTGTCCATCTTGATGTGGTAATACGCATACTGGAGATCTATAGATCACATCCAATCGCCTTCTCTTAAAAAGGGAAGGATGGACTGAACTGTGACCATCCGGTATTTGGTTTGGGTGACAGACATGTTTAAGCTGCTGAGATCCAAAAATGGGTCTCCAGACCCCTGGCAATAAAAAGAATCTCGAGTAAAATCCAGATCCGCGCTGGTCTGGTGGGACTGGTTGGATGACTATTTTTTGAGACAGCTTTATAATCTCTGAAGCTGATGCTTCCCTTTGACTGGGTGGCATGTCGGGAAGTCTTTTTAGAAAATTTGGTTGACAAGAAAGAGGAATGGTGTAACCATTGGTGATAATCTTCTGCACCCAACGATCGGTGGTGATAGAGTGCCAGGCAGCTTGGTGCAGAGAGAAACAACCCCCGACTGCTTCCAGAGGTAAGCATCGGGCCGCCCCTCAGGAGTGCTGATAAGGCTGTCCAGAGAAAGAGTCCCTGGAGCCTTGGTTGCGAGGCCCCCCTCTGCCTCAATAGGGGTGTCTTCCAGAATTGTTACCCTCTCTGCCTCTGGGAGTATCATCACCACGTGTGGCACAGAAAGGACCCTGAGATTTCTTATGTCACATTTTCCCACTCCTCTGATTCCTGGAGAAGGTACGTTGAGGGTTGGAAAATCGTAGGCCTATGGCAGACAGGGTTTTTCTGTCTTGCTCGCACCTGGCTGGCGTGTCCTTCACTTTGGAGCCAAAGAGGGATGAAGATTCGATGGGAGCATTCAGAAAGGAAGACTTGAAAATATCTGCGAGGTCACAGATGTGCATCCAGGTATGACATCTCATAACAATGCCTGAACCTGCTGCTCTAGCTGCCTCTTCAGTCATGTGTGAGAGCAACCTCATGGACGAGTTGGATATTGATTCCAGGGTTGCTAGCTGCGAGGCCACTTTGTCCCTGACCTCATCAGACAACTGTCCTGCGAGTGTCCCAGAGAATTCTGAGATCAAGTCTCTCTGGAGCCTCGTAAAATGTGCCAAATAATTCAGGGACCATATAGCAAAGGTCCCTGATGCAAAAACACACTTCCCAAGTCTGTCGATCAACCGAGACTCCCTGTTGGGTGGATGAACAGCGGGATTTTCCTCAGACAAGTCCTTTTTCATGGCCACCGCCACCACCATAGCATCAACTGGTAACCCTTTGGACCAGTGCAAATTCTCAGCAGGAGGGGACAGAATTTTGTCTTGGGTTCCGGGGGATCGCCTCAATGGAATCAGTGTTCTTCCTTGAGCACTGCACGACAAGCTGGATGAGTTTGTCAGTAGGCGGGGTCACCCAAGAGGTAGATGGCCAGGCACGAAAAGCCTGCAGGAACACGAACTCCTCAGA
Source organism: Protopterus annectens (assembly GCF_019279795.1). Taxonomy (NCBI): domain Eukaryota; kingdom Metazoa; phylum Chordata; order Ceratodontiformes; family Protopteridae; genus Protopterus; species Protopterus annectens. The sequence continues at coordinate 1,669,157,773 of NC_056728.1, forward strand.
TGAAGGGATAGAGGGCTTCCAGTCACCTCCCCTGCTTTAACATTTCCAGGATGTCGCTAAAGGAGACATCATCAGGAGGTGACCGTGGGGACCCTTCACCATCATCGTAATCTGCATCTGCCATTAAGGACTCCTCAGGTGAGTCTACGTGCTTCCTCATGCATGTCTTCTTTTGAGGAGGACTCAGAAGAGTGGGTACCCTGAACAGGGGTGTCCTGCGGCTTCTCTGCTCGGTGTCCCAGGGGGATGGTCTGTGATAGCTGCAGCTCAGGTGGCAAAAACTGGGATTCCCACATCAAAGGAGAGCCCTCTCCATTGCGCGGAAGGCAGGCCCACCCGAAGAGGGATGGGAGCCCGGAACAGAGAAAGACGACCTCGAGACCGGGGTCACACCCCCGCTCAGATGGACCCACCTCCACGGGTGGAGCCTCAAGCAAGATCAGCATGGACAAATCCATCGGCACCGAGGTGGGGACCAAGGAGATAGTGGGCACCGTACCCCGAGCCAACGAGCCCATCCCCCAATCCCCAGATTGAGGAAGGCCTGATTCAGCTGGAACTGAAAATCAAAGGGACAAACCCGGAGCGAGGTGCACTGAGGTGGTGGGTTCCAAGAAGGATGTCGGAGCAGAAGGCTTCGGAAATGAGATGGTGAAGGAGGAGTGTAAGATGGAGTCCATGAATAAGGCAACTCAAGTCCAGCAGGTGGATGGGTTTTAGAAAGTGATGGAATCCCCCTGGCTACCAACAGCTGGTCCACAAGATGCACCATGTAGTGTTCCGAAAGGCTACTGGTAGATCTAGTGGATACTCCAGATGGGGAGTCAAGATGTTCGAGAAATGGGCTATACGCTTGGCCCAGAAAAGGGTCTACTGAGGGAGAGTATCTAGTCCATGGTACAATGTCTGCTGGCACCGAAGTCTCTAGTTTCGGGACTAGAAATCAAAGGGGTCAGATCCAGTGAGGATGGTGCAACGCTCAGTGCCGAAGTGGCACTCGGAGCCGAAACAGTCGGTTCCAAAATGGAAATCGAAGTCTAAGTAGAAGGTATGCCCTGAGCCGAAGTAGCTACAGGTGCCGAAGTCGAAACAGGCGTAGTAAGATCTATGATCAGTGCCGGAAGCAGGGTCTGTGCCAATGCATGCATCGGTATCGAAGGTTTTGAGACGGTCGGAGCCGAAGCGGCAGAATTATGCTCAGACGATAACTTGGGGACTTTAGATTCCCCAGGTTTCCTCTGATCACCCGATGGTGAAGGAACAGAATGGGATCTCTTTTGGTAATTAGAAGGAGGGGTTGAGATCTCCCATCGCAGAAATGGCCTCTGAGAAGGGAGACTTGAGTAACCCCTTCATAATGAGTTTATTTTTGCGCTCACTAAGACTGTGTTGGCTGAAATATTAGCAAATATCACATACAGGCTGCACAGAAAGGTGCGCCACTCCCAAACAGTATACACAGTCATCATGCAAGTCACTATTAGGTAACTTGCCCTTACAAGAAGTACAATGCTTAAAGCCAGTGGTACCCTTCTTATCCACCATTTTAATAGAAAGGACACCACAACTAACTGCATAATCTGACAATAATGAAGTCACTCAGTTCAAAAAAACACAAGAAATCACAAGAAAAATACCAATATTACAACACACTGTATATGTGAAGAAAGGGAAACACCTGAATAGAGATAAAAAAACAGGTTAGGCAGGAGAAAGCAATATCAGCTATGGTACTGAAGAAATACCACAAGTGTAAGGGAAAAGGCCGTACCAACAATGGTACTTAAGTTTACCAACAGTAACAATGGGTAGAGTGAAGAATACACAGTTAGACCAAAGAGACACTAGAAATACTAAAGGTTTAGTAAAATATGAACATATCCAAAATTTTTTACACAAATATCAAAAAAGATTTTCCTTAGATGACAGCTCAGCTGAAACGCGGTTTTAAGGCTACACGGCCAACGAGATCTGAGGTAACAGGGAGAAGGGCATTCTGGGTAGAGACTTAGTTCAAGAGTTTTTTTTGGCTGGCGCAAGCTTGGTAATATGCCAATTCGGTTCCGAGGGCTCGGAACCGAACCCATCAGTGATGAATGGAAAGAAGATTAACAACATCAGATGTTTCTTTTCTGAAGAATGAGAAATAATCCTCTGGAAAGGAGGATTTTTTTCCCCACTGCCATCTGTAACCTTGATGAATGATTTTTCAGAACCTACTTGTCTGAAATTATCTGTTGCTAAAGAGAAAACTGAGATTTACACTTTCTGGAAGAAAAAAAGGGGTCAGGTGGGAGAGGGTCCAAAGATCTCTTGAACAGTCATTCAGACTTGTTGGACTGCCCCTGGTTTTAGGAGGTTCACTTGCCATTTCTTCTTAAACATCTTCTTACTTGTATTTTGTTGAGACTATTCATTCTTTTTTCCCAAAAGTGAATGAGAAGATAGAAAATCCCTTGGAAAATTTGGAAAAAGAGGGCTGAAAGTTCTTAGTTCCTTGGTCAGCATGCCCCTTTCATCATATTTTTGATCACCTCTGCTGCAGAGGGGACATCATTTAAATCTCTTTCCAACAGTGAATTTAAAATACCATTTTAACATAATCTGGGAAGTTCTGAGAATGCAGCCATGCAAACCTCCTCAAAACAATACCAATGGTCATAGCCTTGGAAGAAGTATCAATAGTCGTACACACACATTGTATACAATGTGGCCTGTGCAATAAAAGAAACTTTTAGTTATGTACTTACAATAACTTTAGATGTTTGGGATCCATCTCACCTACATTCTGTACTGATGGGCTCGGAGCCGATCCCTCGGCTCCGACTCGGCACGCTATGCTATAGAGCAAAGCCTCTTATTGGCTGAGCTATTCTCTATCCCAGGATGCACCACCACTAATCCCCCAGATCTTGTTTGTCTGCATTCATGCACACATACATAACTTGTTTATATAACATTGCCAGATGTTTCAAGATGAAACAATAGGATTCGGACCGTCCGATCTCTTCTGATCTCCAAGGAAGGGGGAAGGAGGGTGGGTTATTGGGAATGTATAGATGGATCCCAAACATCTAAAGTTATGGTAAGTACATAACTAAAAGATGTTATGTGATCCTATCTCGCCCACATGCTGTACTGATGGGACAGCGTCCCTAGCACCTAAATCCTGGGTGGCTCACTGGAAAACACTCCTGAGCACTGTGGAACCAAATGAAGCTCGCCGCCGAGATGCCACATCCAATTTGTAGTGGGAAATGAAGGTGTGCGGGGAAGACCACGTAGCCGCAGCACAAATGTCACTAATGGCAAGCTTAGAATGGAATGCTATTGAAGTAGCCATAGCTCTTGTAGAGTGAGCTTTGACAGAGGTCGTAAGCTCTTTATTAGAAGAGGAATAAGTTTGACTAATACAGTCCCTGATCCATTTGGCAATAGTGACCTTTGTGACGGCTTTGCCCAATTTATTATCCGAAAAGGACACAAACAATTGATCTGTTTCTCTTGTTTGTTTGGTCCTATCTAAATAAAAACGCAATTGCCTGTGGACATCTAATGTGTGGAATATGTATTCTGCTTTGTTTGAGTACTTTGGAAAGAAAACTGGAAGTTCTAATGACTGTTGTAGACAAAAACTAGAACAAACTTTAGGGACAAAGGATGGATTTGGCCTGAGAGATACTCTATCTTTGTGAAAAACCAGGTACGGAGGTTTTGCAGACAAAGCTTGAAGCTCTGAAACCCTTCTGGCAGAAGTAATCGCGACCAGAAAGGCAGTTTTCCACGATAGAAATTTCAAATCACATGTTGCTGCCGGTTCGAAGGGGGAGGAAGTTAAGGCACGTAACACCACATCGAGATCCCATGGAGGAGCAGGATGAGAAATCGGAGGTCGTAAAGCGCAGCACCTTTCATGAAGGTCTTACACAATCTGTTGCTCATTAAAGGTGGGTTTATAGATTCATGAAAATTGGAAATAGCCGCCAATTGAACCTTGATGGTAGAGACTGAAGAACCTTGATTGAATAGGGAAGTTAGAAATTTCAGGACTTCCGATACAGGAATAGTGATGGGATCCAGACCCTGGAGTTGAGCCCAAATAGCAAATCTCTTCCATTTGCTAGAATACAATTTCTTAGTGGCAGACTTGTGGGCCGAAGATAAGATATGTACGACTTCCGGGTCTAAGGTATGATTCCTGACTATAGTCGGAAGAGGAGGAGCCAAGCTGTTAATTTCAAGGTGTGAAGGGACTGGTGGAGTAGTCCCGACTGATGAACTAATAGGTCTGGGATCTGATCCAGGAACCATGGACCGTCCAGTGCATATTTCCGAAGATAGGGGAACCATACCTGACGAGGCCAGTAAGGAGCAACTAAGATCATTTTGCTCCCCAAGTGAGACGCCTTTTGGATCACTCTGGGAAGGAGGGGAACTGGGGGAAAAGCGTATAGCAAGCCGGTGGGCCAAGGATGGGCTAGTGCATCCATAGTGCTCTCCCCCGGAGCCGGTGTGAGGGAGAAGAACTTTTTGCACTTCGCGTTCAGTGGGGTTGCGAAGAGGTCGCAACAAGGAATTCCCCATTTGCTGAAAATCTGAGTTGCAACCGTATTGTTCAGAGACCACTCGTGTGGAGAGAGGATAGTTCTGCTCAGTCTGTCGGCTATCACATTGGACTTGCCAGGGATATGAGTCGCCACTAGAAATCGTTTGGTCGACACTGCCCATTCCCAAACTCTCATGGCCTCTCTGCAAAGGGGGTAGGATCTGGTCCCTCCCTGCTTGTTCAGGTACCAGACTACTGACATGTTGTCGGAGTGAACGGCAATTACGCCCTGAGGGAGGTAATCGTGAAGGGCTTGTAGGGACAGAAACACCGCCCTCATTTCTAAAATGTTGATATGAAGGAGGCTCTCTTCTGAATGCCATTTGCCTTGGACTGACCTGCCCAGGGAATGCCCCCCCACCCCATCTGGGAGGCGTCCGTAGTCAAAGTGGCCACAGGAGGAGGTGGAACAAAGGGTCGTCCCTGATCCAGATTGGAGGGCACCAGCCACCAGCGAAGGTCCCGTTTGCAGGTTTCCGTGATCCATATGAGGTGACTGAGAGGGAGATCCTGAAAGGACCACTGTGTTGAAAGAAGCCACTGAATTCTCATGTGCAACCTTGCTAGGGGAACTAGAAGAACCATGGCGGACATAGATCCCAATAGCTGCGGGACCATTCTGGCTGGGGCTTTGGATCTGGGAAGTAAGGCTCGAACTTGAGCCTGTATGGTTTGTATCCTTTCTGTAGGAAGATAGACCCGCATTCGGTTTGAGTCTATCTCTACTCCGATGAATCTTATGCGTTGAGATGGCAGCAAGACAGACTTTGGCCAATTGAAGGTGATTCCAAGGGAAGTGCCCAGTGATATTGTGGCTTGTAGGCTCTGCAATAGTAGATGCTTGGAGGTGGCAGTTAGGAGCCAGTCATCTAGATACGGAAACACCTGGAATCCTAGACTTCTCAGGTGAGCAGTCACGACCGCCAAACATTTGGTGAACACCCTCGGGGCTGTGGTGAGACCAAAGGTCAGCGCGCGGAACTGAAAATGACTGTCTCCTAGGCTGAAACGCAGATGTCTCCTGGACGCTTGATGTACCATGATATGGTAATATGCGTCCTTGAGATCTATGGAGCACATCGAAACACCTTTCTCCAGCAGTGGGAGAATGATTTGTAGGGTGACCATTCGGAACTTGGACTTTTTGACTGAACGATTTAGAATGCCGAGATCCAAAATGGGCCTCAAGTCCCCGGTCTTTTTTGGCACCAAAAAGAATCTTGAGTAAGTCCCTAATCCGATCTGGTCTGCGGGGACCGGTTGGATGACTCCTTTTTGAAGCAGCTTTGAGACTTCTAAGGCTGCAATTTCCCGTTGACTGGGTGGCGGGTCCGGGATTTTCTTGGACGGAGGTGGGGAGTGAGAAAAAGGAATGGCGTAACCTCCGGCGATAATTCGAAATACCCATCGGTCCTGAGTGATACCTTCCCAGGCTTTTAGGTGCCTCGAAAAATGACCCCCGACTGGCTCCGGAGCTGCACAGTCGGGCAATCCCTCAGGGATTGTGAAAGGCTGAAGAGCCACGAAAGGACTCGCGGTCTCCAGTGTTGCTGGGGCCTCTGCCGCCTCTGGGACGGCGTCTTCCAGAAGAATTTCCCCCTCCTCTGCCTCTAGAAGGGGGATCATCCTGCTGTGAGGGATAAGACTTCTGAGATCTACGGAACCACATTTTTCCTCCTCTTTTAGCCTTGGGGTAAGGCCAAAAGGGAGTGGAAAATCGTGCCCCTACGGCAGTCAAAGTCTTACCTTCTTGCTCGCAGCGGGTCAATGTGTCCTTTACCTTGGGTCCAAACAAAGAGGACCCATCAAAGGGGGCGCCGGCAAAGGAAGACTTGAAGGCTTCCGCAAAATGACACAGGCGGAGCGAGGCTTGCCTCCGTAGAGCAATACCTGTACCCGCCGCTCTACTCGCCCCCTCGGCCGCATAAGAAATGAGCCTCATGGACGAGTTTGATATGGATGACAGCGTAACCAACTGAGAGCCAACCGTCTGGGCCAGCTGCTCAGGTAGGTTACCCAAGAGGGTATCTGAAAGCTCCTTGATCAGATCCCTCTGAAACCTGGTGAAGTGCGTTAAATAGTTCAGGGATCTTAAGGTAAAGGCCGCTGAACTGAGGGTGCGCTTACCTTATTAGGAGGATGGACGGACGTCGAAGCCTCTGCTACATCTTGTTGGGTAGCAGATGCCACCACCAAGGCATCTACAGCCACACCTTTCGTCAAAAACTCCTTCTCCGGGGGTGCTGACAGGAACTTATTTGGGCGAGCAGGCACTGGTTCCACAGAGTCTGGGTGTTCCCACGCCCTTCGACAGATCAAATCTAGGAGCTCGTCGAAGGGCGGAGACACCCAGGAGGCGGAGGGCTGAGCCCCGAAGGCCTTAAGGAACACCAACTCGTCAGCAGAAGGGGGTTTGGAATGCCAGCCGCCTCGTTGTTTGAGGGCTTCCAAAATGTCTGCAAAGGAGACATCATGTGAGGACGACTTAGGGGACCCCTCTGCATCATCAAGATCAGTGTCTGACGTGAGAGACTCATCGGGGGAGTCAACGTGCTTCCTCTTGCACGATCTTTTCCTTGGGGGTTTCTCCGAAGAAGCTTCAGAGGGACCTCCAGGAGGGGGGGAACTCCCAGTGGGGGTGACCTCAGGCCCCGGGGCTCCGCTGTCTAAGGACAGGGGGACTGCCAAAGACCCAGTCTCCGTATGCAGGGAAGGTGCTGGAGAGACCGTGGAGGTAGCCAAAGAAGATTTGGCTAACGCACTCCTCATGGCCCTGAAGGCCGGACCACCAGAATCCTGGGAAGGTCCAACCCCCGTGGCCACAACAGTAGATGGTACCCCCGCAGCCGACGCACCGAGAGGAAGGCTTGGGACCGAAAACATCAGTCCCGAAGCGTCACCCCCCGGGGCCGACAGAGGAGGTCCGCGTACCGAACAACGACTCGAGAGCCGGGGTTTGAGTAAGGGTCGGGGCTGACCCGAAAACCTCCATCGGCTCCACCAGCACCGGCTCCAACGGTGCCGAGGCTGTTGGAGGAGGAACCATAACTACAGGGTGGACCATCGGCTCCGAAACCGAATGGGCTGGAGCCGAAACTAACTTTTGGAACACAGGAGAGTGGAAAAGTCTTAGGAGCACCCTGTCGATGTCCGAATCAGACATCTTGGAGGATCTAGATGAAACCAATCGGGTCAGAACTGACTTCTCCATCGGCTCCAAAGGACTGGGGGACCGGCTCCGAATGGATTCGACCAATATCGGTTCCGAGGGAGATCCCAAAACAATTTCCCTCGGTGCCGAGGAGGGCTTCGGCGCCGAAGGGGAAGAATCTGAGCCGGCAACCCTCATCGGCTCCAAAATCAGTGGAGCCGATGAAGGTGACCCGCCTCTCGACACCCCAGTCCTTGGCTCCGAAACCAGAGGAGTCGAGACTGGAGGCATCGAGGCAGACCGTTCCGCCCTCGGCTCCGAAGTCCGTGGAGCCGATGGAGAAGCCTGCCTAGGTTTCTTAGCAGTCGGTTCCGACGGGCTGGTCGGAGCCGACGCTTTCTTCTTCTTGGTAGGAGAGGATGAGGAAGATAAGGCCTCCTCAAAGGAGGGTTTAATCAGCCCTTTCAGTATTAATTTATTCTTCCTCTCTTGGAGGACTCTAGATGAAAAGGCGTGACACGCGCTACAGGACTCCTGTAGGTGCTTGGTGCCTAAACAATATATGCACGAGGAGTGGTCATCGGTTATAGACATCTTATAACCGCACCTCGTGCACTTTTTGAACCCTGAGGGTCTGTGTTCTTTTGACATAATGCCTATCAAAAAACACTAAAACAGTGGAAAGAAGTACTATCTTGTCAAAACAAATACTTTACCACAATACAAAAAATTTAACTTTAAACTTATAACTTTTAACTTTTTTTTTTTTTTTTTTTTTTTAAACGATACAATACAATGACAGAAAACACTAAAAAGGAGGGCCAAGACCCTCTAACTTAAACAGGTACTTGACCTCCTTGAAAAATAAGAGAAACTAGCTGAAGAATAGGGGAAGGCCCCTCTAACTTAAACGGGAAACCTTTCCCTTAAACAAACACACAATTTACCTCAAAAAAATGTATCAAAACACACTTGTACAACAACAATAGCTGTTAAAACAGCTTTTGGGTAAGAATAAGGAATTTCCTGACAGGAAACTTTAGAAAAAACAGTACTTAGCTCAGACAAGTTTGAGACCACGTCCTAGCTTGTAAGCGGCAAACGAGATCTGGGGGATTAGTGGTGGTGCATCCTGGGATAGAGAATAGCTCAGCCAATAAGAGGCTTCGCTCTATAGCATAGCGTGCCGAGTCGGAGCCGAGGGATCGGCTCCGAGCCCATCAGTACAGAATGTAGGCGAGATAGGATCACATAACATCTAATTTATTTAAAACATATTTTTCCTTGTAAGAAGAAACTGCAGATAAAACATGCCCCATACTGTCACAATTACTCAGAAAAAACTTTAACATACAAGTCTGACAATTCAAAATTCTGAAAATCAAAACTGAAGTGTACACCTTTTTCCCATACCTATCAATAATTTTCTCATTTTTAATTACAAGAAAGGAATGAACTAGGTGCTTAGAAGCAGTGGGATCAACTAGAGCTATAGCTACTTGGTCAGGTTTGGGACTGAGGAACTTTACATATTACATCTGCATTTTTAGGGAAAGCTGGCTGACTATAAAGCAGACAGAACAGAAAGAATGGGTGTAGTTTCTGGAAAATGCTTCTGTAACAATTCATAGTATTTTCTGAGGGACTGAGAAACCTCAGTGTTTATCCACTGAAAACACTGGCACATTCTATCAATAGTCACTGAGAAACATTAACCTCCCTCAAGGAGAATCAGAAACTGAACATGCCTCTGAGTCTGAATCAGAAATCTGTGGGAAACAATTAGTATCCTTCCCTGCATCTTCCTCTTTAGATTCAGAATCTTGAATTTTCAGGAAAAGAGGTATCCCTGTTCCTTCTTTTACCAGAAATTACTTTACAGGAAGGCTCAACAGCCTAAATTAAACCCAGAGCGAGCCCCAGTAAACTACTTTTATCTAAATAGATTTGAGGAGGAGTAGATGCATGCTTGATTTTCAATTTTAATTTGACAAGAAAAATTGGGCTGTGTTACTAATGGCAATAGCAGCTTCCCTAGGGATGGGTACAGCATTCTGACACAACAGGTAAACTTTCCCTGTTCCCTCTCCCAGGATTGGCAAGAGTGTCTCTCCCTTGCCCACCCAGGGTACCCTAACAGCCACAGAGGATGTGGCTAACCCCCAGTTCACAGTGACTGTGGAAGTTACACCACAGGGATCCGGGGAAACAAAGACGAGTTGTCTGAGGTACAACAAATGGCCACTGCAGTCACCCACCAGCAGCTGAGACAAATTGCTAGAGTGCTATGTTGGCAAAGGCTGTTTGCTTAATTCTTTCTTTTTGTGGCTGGAAAAACAGACTGTGGGACCAGTAGTCTGCTCCACAGTCAAGCTAGAAATGGTGCCTCTTTCCTGGGAAGAAAAGCGGCAAATGTCAGTGAACACTACCAATCTATAAAAGTTACTTTTTTGTTAAAAAAGGCACTTTAAAATATTATGCCCACCCCAATAAAGTAAAATAAATAGTATTTCTCCACATAATTTTTTTCAGTTACTTTACACAACTTTTAGAGGAAAAAGAATGTGCTCCATTTAAAAGTACATTACAGTCTCATGACAGTTCATTAAACACAGCAATCCTAGCTTTAAAATAAATTTCCTGAAGAGAAAAGGGATAAAATAGCAACTCAAATAAGAAACATTGAAGTTTTTTTCCCACAAAGGAAACTTATCTGCCCAGGAAAGGAACAGTACAAGTCAATTGGCATCAGTAAAGCTCTGAAGGGAATTTCCACAAACCTGTATTTTAGTCAGCTCAGCTCAAGTTGCCTGACAGTTTGGGTGCATGGAAGGTGCCCTGAAGCTTTGGATGCTGGCAGGATACAGCCCGTATAGCTGCCAAGGCTAGTGCAGCAGTGATCAATATGATGAAAATCTGTTATTCGAAACTAAATGAGGATGTTACTTAGGAAATGACAGTGAAGAGATTAAGCTCCCTCAATTGTATTCATTTAAGAGAGCTACTATTCTAAACTGAAAGAGACTGATACTTCAGAAATTATTGCATGATGTGCATTTCCACAAAAAAAAATTCCCATTTTTACAAGACACACCAGTATCCTTTCATTCTGAGGTCATTACTGTCAGCACAACACAGTAAAGAAATATATAAAATAAAATAGATGCAACAAAAAATAAACCCAGCAATGTGGCAACACACAAGCTGCTGTTTAGAACTGTTTTATGTGCTGCAGTTGATAAGAAACTGGATTAACAATTACAGTTCAGCAAGTGATTAAATCATGCATGTAATGCATTAAAGTGAAGAAAAACTGATTTTTTTCAGGTCTGAAATAAAGTTAATCTCATAGTATTCCACACTGCTGTGTTAGCTGTGATAAAAATAAAAGAAGCTAATGGATAAGCACAGCTTCAGGCACATAGGGGGATGTGTGTGTGTGTGTGTGTGGGGGGGGGGGGGGTTCCCCTGCAAAAAATGTTTTGAGTTTCACTGAATAAGCATTCAGCAAAAGTATTGTCAATCTTTCAACATGAAGCCTGCATTTTCTTGCTTTGATCTTCCTTTCCAAACTTAAGTTATTATCTCTGTTTGTGCATATGCTCATGTGCTTTCAACTATGTTTTAAAGATCAGAAAGATAGTCCTCTTAAAGAAGACAAAACTGCATAAATGCCATTATCAATCACAGGTTCACTGCAGATAAGGGTTCTTTGGTCAAGCCCACTTATCTGGTTATCAAACATTTACATTATGTATATATTTTTTTTCTGAGTTGTTGTTTGTGAGAGTACAGTACAGTTTATCAGAGTAGTTCAACCAACTTCTCAGCCATCAGTTTAGAAACACAAAACTCTTGTTGTTTGTCTTTTGGCTTTACCCGGTAAGGGGTCGCCACAGCAGAACTCCGGTCCGCTAATGATTGGCAGTAGATTTTTATGAAATGCCGAGGTGCCAGCTTGACGTCCAACCTTCAACGAAGGCACACCCATTTACACACGCATGTCTTTCGAATGCTACCCAACAGTGGGGAGGACATGCAGACTCCACAAAGAAAGCACTCCCAAGCCCAGCAGAGAACTGAATGGGAGAACCTCTTGCTGTGAGGTAACAACGCTACCACCGTACCACCGTGTCATAAACACAAAACTCTTGTACATCCAAAATTCCAGTCATACCTCTCAACCTCTTAGTGCAAGAAATCTGGTCAAAGCCTGAAAAAATGGTGGTGATGGGGGGGGGGGGTCAAAGGCTCAAAAATAGGGACATAGTTTAAATATTGCTCTTAAAAAAGTTGCTAGAGCAATAGGGTCTGTTTTAACATACATTTTCTGAAGGATATGAAGTCTGAAATATATGTCATTATTTAGTAACTTCAATCCTCAGATCATCCCAGTGATTTGCCAGAAAACCACAAATTTTATGAGGAACAGACCAAAAATATGAGCTAAAAATATTGACAGTTAAGAGGTATGATCCCAGTAATTGTGCATGTGCAGCCATTACAAGACTGGTATATGGGTCACATAACTCGGTTCTGTTAAAGATACATATAGTTCCATACATAAATGATTAACTCCAGGATAATAAACAAATATATGATCTAAAAATTACAACAATCTACAAATTACTGAATTTGGTCATTAATTTGCTGACTGCTCAGACATCCATCTTTTACTATCCAGGAACAAAGCCAGCAATGTGCATTTTGTACTCACAGCCTTATATTCTTCTGCCTGCCCTATCTTCCTTCCAACAATCAAAAAATGTACATCACTTCGGGTACCACTCCCCACACCTACACTTAAAAATGTACACATATTTTTCCTAAATACCATAAAATTTAGCTTTACGGTAAATAGTTTTGTTTCTCAGCATAATCTATATAGTGTTATGTCATATAAAAATATACACATTTACAGACATTTCTGGGCTTTATACAGTCTGAACGGACATTAGGATATGTAGTTATCAAAAATGTCAGCTAATCTGGAAAATAGGCGGAGTTAGTGTAATACATTCTTAAACAATACAGAAATATTAAGTATAAAAATGCTGATTTGCCAAAGAGGAAGGCACAAGACATCCTCTGGTGCAAGCAATGACCATGCTTAAACAGAAGCTTAGGGTACAGAGGGTCTGGTGGAGAGGTCTTGCAAAAGTGTGACAAGGCAAACTATATTAGTGACAGAAGGTATACACCAGAATATCAGAACATGTGAGCCTAGCCTATGATCAAATGTCTGGGGTGGAAGGGAACAGTGGCTAGGGCAAGAAACAAAAAGGAAAAACAAAATCCTCTGGCTCAAAGCATGACAGCAGCTTTGGGTCCTGGCTGTCCAGCTGTCAAATGAGAGACAGTGGATCACCTGCCAGGAGCATCAAGGTATGAGGTCAGCAAAAGGTGGGACCAAAACTAATTCTTACAGAATGAGACTAATTCCATACTTAGGTAAGCAGTTTTTCATCATTCTTTTAGTCTGGGAAAACTGATCCAGAATTTAAGTGGACCACAAATGTGCCAAACAATTTTACACCGAAAATGTGGAATTTTACTATTTACAACTCAGTTCACAAGGTTTCTATGCATTTCACCATGTTAAATGAATCAAAACCAAGGATTTCATTCTTGGGTTTACAGCAAGACATCAGAAGAATGCAAGTCCTTAAACAAGGGACTGAAAACACTTCTCCACAGCAGATATTCATTCATTAGAAAGGGCTGCATTTTAAACTTTATAAAAGTCTGAATACTAACTCATAAGGTCATGCAGAAGGACTTGGCAAGTGAAAAAAAAATACAACAGTAATAGGACCATTTGTCCAGCATTACAAAAAAATAAAAATATTATTAAGTGTGGATAGCCCGCTGGCCTTCAATCTAAACAGCTGCAAATTCTCACACAAATGAATAATAAAAATGGATTTATAAATGTAGCAGAACACAATCAAATTATTAGTTAATGTTATCCAACAGGATTACAAGATGGTGTGACTTAATGTTATCCAACAGGATTACAAAATGGTGTGACATTGAGACATGGATCAGGTGGACTGAATTTAAAATAATTTTTTTCAGTTGTCATCTTAGGCAGTCGATGCAAAACCCTCTGAATAACCAACATAAGCTGTCACAAATCAAGAAACATATTTATTAAATTATCATTTACGACATAGGTAATATCAGATTTATATAAATGAAAACTAATCATACTGAAATATTTTTAATTGCAAGCATTAAAGATCCCTTATAATCTATCCAGTCATTGTCAGTCGAACATTACACAGCTCATTCAAATCCTGCCTTCTTTTAAATCTCGTTCCTCCTCCAAAATATTATTCTGCATGTATTGTTCCCACAATTCCCATTTTAATACAATTTGTGCCTACCCTTTTCTAAACATCCCACTTCCAGATGTTTTATTTCTTTTACTATATTCACTACTTCTAGTACAGTTGGTTTAGACTTTGATTTCCATTTTCCAGTAATTGCTTTTTGGAAGCCACCATAATTAGACTCATCAAGGCGTTACTATGTCTAGGCAATCCCGAACCTGCAGCGTAGCTCCAAAAAATAATTTCCTTAGTTATATCAATTTGCTCATCCAGTATTTCTGATAGAATAGTCTGCAAGGAATTTTTAAAGTCTGCCAACTCATTACACTCCAAAAAATATGTTCACAATTACCTGTTTCTTCAGTGTTACACCTCCAACATATGCTATCTACCTGAGGAAATTCTTTGGAGTCTACTTGGGGTATAAAAATACCTATGCAAACACTTCTAAGCAAATATCCTAAATCTTCTAGACTTTCTGGCATATTTGGGAGATGTAGATTATTGAGTGCAATGTTCCTATTCAGCCAATATAGCTAGATAGCACATGCATATATGTGCTGAGCATTTGCAAGAACAGTGCCATTTTGTACAGTCAGCCAGAGTGAATGCAGGCATGAATGGAGATGCAAATGTGAGTGTGTTTGAAGGAATGAGTGAATCAGATGCTTAAATACAACTCAGAAACTTGGACAGTTTTAAGATTACAGTATCTACTGATTTGAAGGATGACTTGGGTTTTGAGGAAACTTTTAATATAGTAGACAATGCAGCTTATCATCTGAAACGTATACAGTAGCAATGTTTTCATTATGGAGGCTTGCCTCCATCATCAGTTGATTCCTTGAGGACTAAGAGTCAAGTGTATGCCTAGTTATGGCAACACCTTTCCGGAGTTGTTGACCAAATGGCAGGCAATTAATATTCAAACCAGCTTCAATTACATGAAGCTGCTTATTGACTTTTTTAGACCACAGGAAGAAGAAATTAGTAAAGTGATTGAGGAGAAACAAAAGGAGATGGAAGCTGCAAAACTGTCTGAGAGCAATCTGAATAGACTAGAGAGTTTACAAGATAGGCTAGCAGCCTATGAAGCATGGCTGAAAGAGCAGAAGAGCCAAAAGCTATTGAGAGACTATAATGATATCAAACAAGGTCATCTTTTTGAATGGCCCAGGGCTACTAAATCTAGTGAGCGGGGCCTCTGAAATAAATTCACAGCCTAAAAAGAGAGATGAAACACGACATGGGGTAAGCATTCGGGCAGGGATACATCAAGTGAATGGAGCCCCCATAGTTAGCAATAAGATGAACGGGAGTGTGTGCCCACAAAAGGATGATATTGAATGTCTGACTGATGATATTTCTGAGGTTTACGTCCAACAAGTTGCAAATGACTCTGATCTCTCCATCTCCACAAGCAACAATGGACCATCATCCATGTCTACCATGCAGGTAGGAACAGTACCCAAAAAAGGGTTGCCACATCTACCCATAGAGCAGCAGCTCCCTTTTTTAATACACATGAGGGAGTCACGCCCAGGCAGATCTACGAGCAGAGAAAGGAAGAAGAGGAAAGTCATTTGATAAACTCTATTGTTGTCAATATATCTAACTGCATTCTAAAAGAAGAGTACATTACCTTACTAGAGAAAGGACTAAGTTTTGTTCCAGCCATACGCTCTCCACCGGATGAATTTATGACTGATAAAGTGTTTTGGACATAATGTAACGTTGAAACACATCTTTGGGTCCAACCAAAGGCAAGGGTACAATTCTAAAAGACAGTTCAGGATGCCCAGCACATTTGTACCAGTAAGTCATCCTACAGTTGAGGTTTTTATATGTTTATGTGAACAAGAAATAGCTAGAGCTAGAGCTGATGGGAAAGGTAAACATTATCAGAATTTAACAAAGAAAGAATATGAGGTTCTTAAAGAGCTATAAGCTAGAGAAGGTCTAACCATCAGACGAGCTGACAAAGGAAGAGCTGTGGTGGTGATGAGTACAGATGATTATGATAAAAGCATGACAATTATGCTCAGTGACAGAGAGATGTACGCAAAGATCGAGAAGAAAGATGGTGATATGATAAAACGAAGGATAGATGATGTAATCTATGAGATGCTTATGAATAGGAGTATAACCAAGGAACTCTATGAGTTCTTTACAATTGAACATCCTTTTATACCTACCATCAATGGACTGCCTAAAATCCACAAAGACAGTTCTAAACCACCAATGCATCCTATTGTGGCAGGTCATAGACAGTCAACGGAACCAACCTCTTTCTATCTTCCTGGAAAGTGAGCTGAAAAAGCTGTTGAGTGACTATAAGAACATAGTCAAGGATACTGCACATTTTCTACAGCATCCGTTTGAAACTACAGTCAACGTCCATGATTTTTCCAGTTTGTTACTTGTTACCATGGATGTTAACCGTCTTTTTACATCTATCCCAAACTCATATGGCATTGAAGCCATAAGAGACCTTTATAGAGAAAGGAAGTTAGATTTTTATGTTATTTGCAGCCTATTGCAAGTGGTATTAGAGAACAACGTGTTTGTTTACGGCAACAACTACTATTGGCAGAGATGGGGGGGGGGTAGCGATGGGTACCTCCTGAGGCAATAGTTATGCTAATCGTGTGCTAGCTCGATGGGAGGAGCTCTGGGCAGCGAATGACAATTTCCAATGGAAAAAGAATGTTATTCTTTATAACAGATTTGTAGACGACATCATGATCTTATGGGCTGGAAGAGAGGAAGTAGTCCTGGAATTTGTAGATTTCTTAACATAGACCACCATGTTCCTGAGATTTGATGTCAAAATGTCTAGAGAGTAGATCGAGTTCCTGGATGTCAAGATCTTATTGGATCCCATTCAAGGGATCAATACAATGTATTGAAAACCTACGTGGAGGAACCACATGGTGCATTTTTCCAGTATGCACCCTAGGCACATTTTCCGTAATGTGGTTGATAATCAAATCACTCGTGTATCCAGATTATGCACCCAAGATGAGGTTTTCCTTGAAGAAAATAACAGATTGTTGCAAGGTTTTAAGGACCATGGTTACAGGTCAGTCACAGAAGACTTAACAACAGAAACTATGAGACAGTTGCGAGGGAATAAAAGGTAGACCCTACTACTCCCAACATGCAGTCATGGAAGGAGACGTGGAAAGACTGTTAATGAAAGAACATTCATTAGCACAGAGGAAGGAATAGTAAGGGTCAGTATTACGTATAGTACTGATCATTTCACGGTTTGCGAAACCATCAAGAAATTTTGGCCTATTTTGGCATCTGACAATAGGCTGAAAGAAATAGTAGGTACCACACTTCGTTTTACTTTTAAGAATAAGAAAAATTTAAAGAGGTTGCTATGCGGCAGCAACCAAGGTTCATCTCTGTCTAACAAAGTGAAAATGACTGAGTCCAGACATTTTGTCAACCAGAAATGTGTCTGTTGCAAAGTCTGTTCTGTTAATGCCAGCAATGTTTTTATTCATCCCTTAATAGGTAGAAAATATTAGTTCCTTGGAAATGCCAATTGTAACAGTAAAAATGTTGTTTATATTGCTACCTGTAGTCTCTGCCCATGTTTTTATGTGGGCAAGACTAACAGGATGTTGAAAGAAAGGATTTCTAAACACCACTCTGACATACGCAATAAAGTATACTCATATTAGAGACAATGCTATTCATAGTTTTAGGTTTATGGTGCTCTCAACGGTTAGGTTAACAATAAGGGAAGGGGACAGAACTAACAGGACAGAAATGGAAGAATCTAAATGGATAATGAATCTGAGAGCAGATTGCCCCCTGGGGCTTAATAGTATGGTTCCACTCAAACCGCTCTTGAAAGAACAAAGACTGGTTCATAAGTTCTGATATAGATTCACTATAGCATTGCCTGTATTTGTGGTGGTCTGTTAGTAAGTTATGCTACTGCAGTGCTTCATCTCTTTAAGATTGAAGCTTCAATGAGATTTATGTCATCAATGGGTGGCTCCTGGGTTTAGTATGTTAATACTAGTGAGTTCAGAGTAGTTTTTTTAAAACATGGGTTATTTTTATTTATTTTTGAGTATTGAATATGTTATTCATTTTGTTTTCATCAAAATTTTTATTTTGAGTTGACAAGTTTTTTTTTAAATGTAAGTAGTTTTTTACTTATTTTTTTATTTTATATATTTTTGTCTTTGCTGGAAATGGGGTTTTTGGTTGAGTCTATGTTATCTAAAGGGGCCATGTGATGGTTGTGACTGAATTGCTTGCTTAATTGTTCTAATTACTGCTTAATTGGTTTGCTAGGATGCTTTTAAATAGGTTGATTTTAGCATTTGCCAGCAGGATCTGAAGAAGGAACACGTCGAAAGCGCTTATCCTGTTTTTTGTTTTATTAGAGTCCTTAGTTGTTTTTACGTCTATGGTGTCTTTTTCTAAGTCTTATCCTGTTGTTTTGGAGCATTCTTCAGTGGTGTTCTTTTGATTTTGCTACATACTTAAATATAAGGTCTAATTACAGTTTCTGACATGTTTATGTACAGTAAATATCTTGAACCCATACAACGCTTCCATCGTCTCTTCTGAGTGCATGCAACAAGTGACATGGTACCAGAATAGGATCTGAAGTTGAAGCAGCATACAAGCCATGAGGCACAAAGTTAAGAAGACTATACTGGAGTAAACTCGCACTTAGGTTAGCAGTTATTCAAAGGTACTTAAACTCATTTAAATGATTTTTTCAGTCCCCGAATGTGTGGCAAAGCATTCATAATGTTCAAAATAATTAGAGAGATAAATGAAAAGTCAAAAATTGTGACACATTGATAAAAGTATTCAAAATAAATACAAAAGTGTTTAAAATAATTTCCAAAATGTTTAACATGTACAAAAAGGCTAAAATGACTGCATTTCTTCGCAATGTACGACTTTTTCACATTAATTAAAGCTATTCAAAGTGTCCGAAGTTTCTGGAATGTTCACAGTGTCTGCAGTGTCAAAGTGAAGCCTTTTCAAATTGATTGTTGCATATTCGAACACAATTACAAGTACCTGGTCTATGCTTATATTTAAACGTATTTTGTTGTTATGGCAGAGGGATTTCGCAGACCTGAACCGCTGGTGTTTGATAACAATATTGCTGAGAATTGGAGAGCGTCTGAACAAGAATATAATATTTTCATACAGGCTGCTTTTTCTGATAAAGATGCATGTACAAAAGCCTTCACACTTCTTAATTTAGCAGGTTCAGAAGCCATTGAGAGGGAATGCCTATTTGTGTACCACCATACTGTGATACAGCCTGAAACATGGGAAGACCCTGAGTGCTTAAAGCATATATTTAGAGAAACGTTTAACACTCAAATGAATATTACAATGGAAAGGCACATATTTTATACAAGAAATCAAAAGTCTGGTGAAACTATAGCAGCATATATTACTGACTTAAGAAATAAAGCTAAAATGTGCAGATCTGGTGATCTGCGAGATGAGTTGATAAAGGACAGACTCGTGTGTGGTGTTAATGATGCAGTGAGAAATATTTTGCTTCGAGATAGTGATTTAATATTGAGCAAAGCCACAGAGATTTGTCAAATACATGAGCTTACAGAAAAGCACACAAACATGCTTATGAATGAGAAAAATGTGCTTGCAGTAACTAATAGTGCGAATGTTGACAGTATGTGACATAAGGTTGGGTGCAAACAGAGATATAAACCGAAGGATGTGGCAACTTCTAACCCTAACCATAAACCAAATGCGGCCGCAGTAGCAGCAGCCACAAACAACCTCATTGTTAACTGTCATAATTGTGGAAACAACCATGAACCTAAACGAGAACAGTGCTTAGCTTTTGGTCAACAATGTCACAAATGTAAAAAGTGGAATAATTTCAAAAGACTTTGCAAATCTAAAGTGGCATATATGTTTATTAAAAAAGAGCATCCATAGAAACAAGTAGATCAGATAGAAAGCTGTGAGCAAACTTTCTATGTTGATGGTGTCTCTGTGATTGATGAAACAGTTAATACAGTAGATTATCAGTTGGCAGCAAATGGTGAAATATTTTTGTACTCTTCAGATTAATGGAAAACCGGTAGAGCTTACAGTAGACACTGGTCCACGTGCAATATTATATCAGAACAAATGTTTTCCAAAGTAAAAGCTGGTGAGAAACTTGCTTCACCAATGTGTGTGAAACTCGTTGCTTATGGTGATGAAGAGATTCAAACTGATGGCGCAGTAGTTCTCACATGCCATTCTACTAGGAACAGCTATGACTTGCAGTTTTACGTAGTCAAAAGACACGTGCAGCCACTGTTAGGCCTCAAAGACAGTTTGAGTATGGGACTGATTTCATTTAATAAGGAGTTCTACCATATAAAGTCTGAAAAACCACGACAGTTTTATACAGAATATTTTTCATGAACATACTGATATTTTCAAAGACAAGCTTGGTAAACTATCAGTCACATATTCCATGAAGCTAAATCATGAAGTAAGCCCTATTGTCAGACCAACCAGGAAGGTTCTGGTAGCA